>NC_044982.1:49598883-49900369 GCF_008728515.1 Papio anubis | reverse complement strand
GATAATCTGGCATGTTGAGAGAGAAAATAATCTCAGTCTTTTTTATTATGGATGGAACCACAATAGCCCTTATAAAACATGGCGCTTTTCTTCCCTCAGAGTTTAAAAGTTTTTTGGAGAGTGAGAGGATTATGAAATCCCCTGTGTGTCCCGTGGGAAAGATAGGCTTGTTGGTTAGTTCACCATCATTTATTTGTGTATGTTATCAGAAAGTGCCAAGTTCTAGACTGGCCCCCTTAAATTAGGATACATTGACTCGCTCTTAAATTGCCAAAAAATGTTGAATTTGTAATTTACTTAACTAAGAGAAAAGTATCAAATGTAAACCATGAAGTAGTTCAGAAGAAATTACAATGAATTTTAAGGTAAACACTCATCAGAATCACTTGACATGTAAAAGAACCCTATCTTCTAAGAACCTACAGTCTATACACTGGGAAATGCCAAAGCATCTTAGGATAGGCAGCTTTGTGTTGTTAAAGAGTGTAGAAACAAAAGAACATCATGGTTTATATGTGGTTTTCTGTGATGCTATTAGAAGGTTTTTTTGGGGCTTAAAAAATGTCTGATTATGTTAAAATATTCAATAGACTTTTTATGAGAAGGCACACTGTTCAGGTTCAGGTATAGGGACAACTGCAATGGGGTTTTGTAGTAGGGGAAAGAAATCAGGCTCAACTCCAAATAGGAAAAGTGGGAATTTATAGCCCAGGAGCAGGGTGGGAGTCAGGGGATGGAAAATTACTGAGAGGAAACATCAGGGTAAAGTGACTGAATTCTTGCTGAAAGCAAGCCAGGGTGATCAGACATCACCTAAGGAATGGTAGTGGATGAAGAACTTGATCAGATATTGAGGATGAGGGTTCTGGCTAAACTGACTAGACAGGATTGATGCTAAAACTGGACAATGCAGAGATGAACATGGAAACTCAAAAGTCAGGACCTAATTGGAAAGAGTTTAGAGGAGCCTGACTTGAGTTTGGTCAAAGGAGAGAATCTTTGCCAATTATGAAACTAACACATGTTGAAAAAACTGAAAAACACCACCCAGAGATAACCAGGTTTCTAAACAAAACAGGCTATATTTCATTTGCTTAATAGGAGAAAAAACAATTGCTGAATTTCAATTATAGATTTAATTGAATAAGCATTACACAATACCCTATTACTATTACAACTTACCTGTTTATCATACAGGATTTTCTAAAAGTTGGTTTGAAAACAGTTATTTAAGATCAAACTACAATTATTTGATGAACATGGAAAATATTAACAAAAATAATAGTAACAAATATTAGTGATTATTTAAAAAAAGTATAACTGCTTGCATCTTAGAGGTTGATTTTAACCTAACTTAGGATACAAATGCTTGGTTTTAATATAAAAATGGCTTTTTGTTATTGTTCTTAGAGTGTTAGGTGAATTTTTTACTTAATTTTTTAAAATTTATTTTCAGATAGCTAAAATTGGTGCTTTCTGCTGTGGCCTTAGCTTATGTAACCAGCACACAATAATACTCTATGTTTTGTGCATAATACCTTGGATTCTCTTTCAACTTTTAAAAAAAAAGGTAGGTTTTTGAGTTTTGTAAAAATAAAAATGTACAATATTTTACTTAGGTTTTATATAACATTTTTATCATGAGAAAATTTCAGACTTTAATTTTTCTTGGGTTTCATGTAAAGCATAAATAACCCTAGGGCCTAACAATATTGACTGAAAAAAATAGGATTTACAGAAATTATGCGGTATTGATTGCAGTGGCATCTGGCCTGTTCCATAATTTTGTGACTGATTCTGAATAGCGTCTCGATGAAAGTAGGCTGAAAGGACTTAAAGCAACAATATAAAATTTTCTTAATTATCATTTTATACATTCTAAGACACAGAGTGGTGTGCCATCATACTTCATTTATTTAACTGTGTGCCGAGTCCTTGCCCTGTGCCATATGCTTGCTCCAGGTGCTGAAGAGTCAGCTCTCAACAAAACAGACATCACTGCTATTGTGAACTAAATAATAAAATCTCTGGTAACAGTGTTGTTTTCTCAAAATAGATTCCCTAGAATTAAAAAGGATTTATTGTTATTTCTTCTCTGAAAGAAAAAAAAATGATTGTGAATTAAAATGGCAATATAAAGCAACATAGGAAAATTACTTCATTAGGCAATGAGAGATTTAGGTACCCAGAGGTTAAAGTAGTCTATATACAAAGCCAGCACTAGAGTCTTTTTACCTTATTGTTTGTTTGTGTACAAACTCAGCTTTACTTATCCTTTTATTATTTGTTCATTATACCCAGTTATAATCAGAATTACAATAGAAAACATATAAAACAAATAAAATTATTATCTAGAGATAGGGAAATAATTATACCAAAGCTTTAGATAGCTTTATTTACTGTGCTTGAACACATTAGCTTCTTAACAGTAAAGCAAAAACGGTAATATGGAGGTTATAAAATTTTTATGATGTGATTAAAAAGTAAGTAAAAGGGGCTGGGTGTGGTGGCTCATGCCTGTAATCTTAGCACTTTGGGAGGCCAAGGCAGGTGGATTGCCTGAGCTCAGGAGTTCGAGACCAGTCTGGGCAACATGGTGAAACTCTGTCTCTACTAAAAATACAAAAAAAAGTAGCCAGGCGTAGCAGTGTGTGCCTGTAGTCCCAGTTACTTGGGAGGCTGAGGCAGGAGAATCGCTTGAACCCAAGAGGCGGAGGTTGCAGTGAGCCAATATCGTGCCACCGCACTCCAGCCTGGGTGACAGAGCAAGACTCTGTCTCCAAAAAATAAAAATAAAAAATAAAATAAAATGAGTAAAAGGGAAACATAGCAGTTGACAGGAAAGAACTTTTCGTTGGCACTGAATTTTGTGAAGTCAATCATGTAGGTCCTTATGTAAAGCTTATTAAACGGCATAACAAGCAGTGTCTTTAACAGTGGTTTTATAGTGTATAGTAAGTTCTTTATATGGCCTTTTATTATATAAATGCTTGATTAAAAATGGAGGTATGAAATATAACTCAGTGAATCTTTTCTGTGGAATACAAGAAAGAGGCCCAAATATTTCTCTTGTGAATCAGTGGGGGTGGATGGATTCATCTCCCTCTAATATCAGTCATCTTAGCCAGGCTTCTAACCTGAACAGACATCAGAGGGGTGCATTCTCAGCACATATTTCACGTTAATTGATTGAAAGGAGAGACATGTAGTTTCTGTAAAACATGGAGGATTCAGAGTTGATAATTTCGGAGCCTGTACTAAGGGCCTGTTTTCCCTGTACTGAGGTAAGCTACAGAGAGTGATGAAATTGTGAGAACTGTGACTCTTTATTTCCCATTAGTTAAAAAGCAGAGGCTAGAAAATAAGGCCTACCAATGAAGTAACAGGGTAGTTGGATCTCACTGTGAGGTGATTTGAGACAGAGCAGAAAGTCCTGAGTCAGTTGGTTTCAACCCTGGCTGCTTATCTGAGAAACTTTTTAAAAGTTCGTGTTTGTTTGTGTGTATATATACACAAATGTACCTATGTATATAGTAATGTAGGTACATATGTGTATGTGTATCTATATGTACATATATACATGGGGGTGTGTGTGTATATATATTTATTTATTTATTTATTTATGCTAAAACTTGATTCTACCCCAAAATAATTCTGATATAAATGATCTGGGGTGAGGCCCAGATATCAGTATTTTTAAGAAGTTCCCCAGGTGATTTTAATGTGCAGTTAGGATTAGGAACCACTTATTCCCCAACTCTGCAATAGCTCTTATGCAATTGTCTCCCTGTTTATTTTTCACACAAAAGGAAAATTCTGCAGCAACTCATCTTACCAATCTAAATTCAACTTTATAATATGCAGAAACTGTGCAAAAATAAGCATTTACTTTCTTTAAAACTAATTTTAAGAATAGCAAAGGCATGTTGTTAGATTAGTTATTTCTTACACTCCTTTCATGCCATCATTTTTTTGCATCTCATTACTGCTATAGAAATCTCAAATGAAATCAGTACTGTAATAAAACACTTCATTTTCAATTACGAATGTTTATTTGAAAATGCTAATGTAAATCAACTGCTTGTTCTACCTCTGGTGAATGTGAACCTTGATTCTTATATTCATTCTCACATATGAATTTCTCTTTTTTGTAAAGGAAAAATTGGCAATTTCCAAATACGATATTTGTGAGAGAACACCTCTCCCAGTTACTAAAGTAAGCAGTATTTGAATCTTGGTTCAGATACACAGGAATTGATTGAATATACCAGAATTCATATTCTTTTGGATTTAATATTTGTAAAACTTTGCCAATATTGTCCTTTAAGAAAAGTATTTTACAAATGAGAAATATGTTTTCCCAAATAAGGTATATGAAGCAGCATTTTTATAACAACTAATTTTCTTTAATTAGGGGAAATTAATTGTAAATTGAGGGGGGAAAAAAAGCATTTGAATGAGCTTGGAGTTTATATAAAAGCTAGTTGCATTTATGCCAACATTGAAATGTTCAAAACCCTTGTTGAAAGAATTGTCAACGTATAATCATAATAATAGATATAGTTGAAGTCTACTCCTAATGATGATGATAAAGTGAATTGGTCTTAGAATTGTATTTTGGGCATATTCAAAATCAGCCAAACAACACATAATCACTTCCAAGCAGGTTATCTTAGCTGTGCAATGCTGCTTGTCATGACATGGTTTTAAATGTAAGTGATGCAGTAAACATGATACTCATGAGCCTTTGCTAATATTGTTTGCTTCACTCAGCTTTCACCTGCCATGCAGAGGAGTTCAGGCTGATGCAATTTTCTAGTAATCCATAGTAATCAGAAGGTTTAACATAGTATTCTGTGGTGACTTAATATAAATTGGGAGATCAGCTCTGAGTAAACATATTTGGTGTTTTCCTTGATATGTTCTTGAAGTTCCAGGATGAATCTACTAAAATAAACATTGTTTTACCACCCGATGTGCTCTGATGCAGGAACTCTCCCTGGGCTCTTTGTTGAAGTTGAGCCTGTACTTCTCTGCTGGTTTGCTGCCCTATATCCACCTTCCCATCTCATCTTACCTTAATCACGCCCGGTGGACCTGGGGAGACCAGACAACGCTGCAAGGATTTTTGACACATTTTCTCAGGGAAGAATATGGAACCTTCAGCCTGGTAAAACTTCAGTGTTCTACCTGGGCCTTGATTAAAAAAAACAATATTTATCAGTGACAGTGGATCAGATTTTTATTTTGGTTATTTATGTAACAAACTTGCCCCTTGGAATAGGGCCTTTGATATATGTTAGAGAAAAGTTGGAATCACTTAATTTAACATCATGTAGTTGTATATCCTGAATATACTTTTTAGGATAGCAATCATTAAAAAGTCTTCCACCTACAGTTGAAGAATTTCAGTCTTGTTAGCAGTGAGTCACTATGGGCAATTGATCTGTGAATAAAACTATTTGGAAAAGATCGAAGGCAAAAAAAAAATCCTCCATTTAAAAAATTTTCTTTGACCAAACCACTTCTTATTATTTATTTTTTTACATATTTCATGAACAGTGTTTATGTTAGTATCTAGTTTTTAAAACTCAAGACATATCTGTAAATGCCTCATAAGATATGAGTTCACTAAATGGAAACAGTGTGCTCCAAAGAAGTTGAAAAGGCCTTGCTTTTCCTAAGACATATTAAGGGAACACACTAAATATAGTCGCAGTAAAGATAATCTGAAAAATGAAAGGATAAGCAGAAGATTTTTTATTTTCATATAGACAGTTATATCAGGTTTTTCTTTCTTGGTTTGTCCTTTTGTGTCCTACTTAAGAAGGCAAGTCTCAGAAGAGTATGTAGTATATAATACCACTTATACAGAACTCTAAACCATGCAAAAACTAAACAATCTATTGTTCAAGGGTACACACAAAAGTAGTAGAACTATGTATTTATAAAAAATAGGGAAATAATTAACACCAAATTCAAGGTAGTAGTTACTGCTGTGGGATAAGGGAGAAAAAGTCTTTGAGGGCTTTGTGAGATACCTTATGATCTTGATTAGGTTTTGTTTCTTGAATGATGGATCTGTAGATTTTTAAAAAGCTCTTTGACCCTTAAAGATGTATTATATATGTTTTTTGTATGTAGGAGATGTTTCATAATAAAATAGAATAATAAAAAGGAAAAATATTAATTATTTTGACTTAGAGAGTTTGATACTTTACATTTATATTCTGCTTTACTTATTTTGGTTATTCCATAAAAATATTGTCTGAAGACCATTCTAGATTTGAAATTTATATAATTCATACATAATTGTGAAATTATAGATGAACAGGTTGTAATGAATTTTAATCAAAGTGCCCATAAAGAGCTTAAGGAAAGTCTATCATGGAAGTATAAAAAGGTTATTAATTTATTAACATGTAAATCATTTTTGCTGGAATAGTTCAACTGATTTCTAACCAATTATTGTTTCTTTTTTTTTTTTTTTTTTTTTTTGAGACGGAGTCTCCCTCTGTCACCCAGGCTGGAGTGCAGTGGCGCGATCTCTGCTCACTGCAAGCTCCGCCTCCCGGGTTTACGCCATTCTCCTGCCTCAGCCTCCCGAGTAGCTGGGACTACAGGCACCCGCCACCTCGCCCGGCTAGTTTTTCGTAGTTTTTAGTAGAGACGGAGTTTCACCGTATTAGCCAGGATGATTTCGATCTCCTGACCTCGTGATCCGCCCGTCTCGGTGTCCCAAAGTGCTGGGATTACAGGCTTGAGCCACCGCGCCCACCGCTTTTTTTTTTTTTTGTTTTTTGAGACAGAGTCTCACTCTGTCGCTGAGGCTGGAGTGCAGTGGAGTGATCTCAGCTCGCTGCAACCTCCATCTCCTGGGTTCAAGTGATTCTCCTGCCTCAGCTTCCTGAGTAACTGGGATTATAGATGTGCACCACCATGCCCGGCTAAGTTTTTGTATTTTTAGTAGAGATGGGGTTTCACCATGTTGACCAGGCTGGTCTTGAGCTCCTGACCTCGTAATCCACCCACCTCAGCCTCCCAAAGTGCTGGGATTACAGGTGTGAGCCACCGTGCCCAGCCTGCCAATTATTACTTCTAAAATTCTTCCTAAACGATGTCCAAATTAGTTTTCACTGACTTCTCTTTAAAAATTCAGTAAGACTCTGAACTAAAGACTTTGAGTGAAGAGAAATGATACATTGTACATTTAAAACCTGTATCTTTTAGACATACACACAGCCAAAAAGCATATGAAAAAGTGCTCAATATCACTAATCATTAGAGAAATGAAAGTTGGAACCACAATGAAATACCATCTTACACAAGTCAGAATGGTTATTATATGAAAAAGTCAAAAAACATACTGGTGAGGTTTTGGAGAAAAGAGAATGCTTATACACTGCTAGTGGGAGTGTAAATTAGTTCAGCCATTGTGGAAAGCAATGTGGCGATTTCTGAAAGAACTTGAAACAGAATTACCATTCAACCCAGCAATCCCATTATTGGCCATATATCCAAAGGAATATAAATTGTTCTGCTATAAAGATACATATGCACATATGTTCATCACAACACTATTCACAATAGAAAAGACATAGAATCAACCTAAATGCCCATCAACAGTAGACTGGATTTTTTAAAATGTGGTACATATACACCATGGAATACTACACAGCCATAAAAAAGGAATGAGTTAATGTCCTAAGTGAACTAATGCAGGAACAGAACACCAAATACCACATGTTCTCATTTATAAGTGGGAGCTAAACATTGAGTACACATGAACACATGTGTACTTGAGGGCAGAGGGTAGGAGGAGGGAATGGATCAAAAAAAACTACCTATTGGGTACTATGCTTATTACCTGGGTGATGAAATCATCTGTACACCAAACCCCCTTGACATGCAACTTAACCTATGTTACAAACCTGCTCATGTACCCCGGAACCTAAAATAAAAAAAAATTTTTTAAGAAAACCCATGTCTTTTAAGTCAAGATTGTTAAAATACAATAGCCTAATAAAGCTTCAGTTTAATGCTTATGCAAATAAACGTTGGTCTTTTGTGTTTAGGCCAAATCTGAAATAGGATCCAGTATGTCTGAAATATTGCTGTGAGTATGAAATATTTGAAACTATTTTAAAATGAATTCTCTATTAGTTCCTTTAAGTGATTTTAGGGATTTCTGAGTTCATTTCTTTGTAACAAAGTGTGTCTGAGAAGTAGTTTTTACCTCTACAGTTGACAGTTGTTTGTATTTATAGTTGTGCCTCGGTATCCATGGGGTATTGGTTATAGGAACTCCTGAGGATGTAAAACTCCATGGGTGCTCAAGTCCTGATATAAAATGGCATAATATTTGTATATAACCTGTGTACATCCTCTTGTATACTGTAAATCATCTCTAGATTACTTATCATACTTAGTACAATGTCAATGCTGTGTAAATAGTTGTTATGCTGTATTGTCTAGGGAATTATGACAAGAAAAAACATCTGTATATGTTTGTGCAGACAGTTTTTTCCCCAAAGTTTTTTGATTTAAGGTTAGTTGAATCCACGGAGGCAGAACCCATGGAGGCAGAGGGCCAACTGTACTCTCAAATATTTTTAGCACCTCCCTCAATAAGATAGAGCTTAAAATGAGCAATAAACACAACAGTGAATATTAGAATACTATATAGAGTATTTATAGAACGAAAATGTTTCAACCTTGCATTGAACAACTGTTTTCTTGTTATTTTGGTTTTTAGTATTTCAGAGCTTAATTTATGTAATGTCTCCTATGACTTCCTTAGGCTATCCTTGCCATAAGCTCTATCTTTGGCTTCCGTATTTTTAACATCCAACCTTATTAGAGCTGGCTTAAGCAAATATATTTTCATCTATATTATTTAATAGTGTTCTTTGAAAACTGGGTTAATATTTGCTTTAAAACCTACAGATTAAGACAAGTGGAAAGATATCCATACCAACCTGATACAAAATTTTGGAAGAAAATAGGTTTCTACAACACTGAAGTGATGTCCTAACTAATTACTAATTTGGAACTCTTGGGGCTGTTTGGAAAAAACTGTGAGGAGAATATTTCAACTTTATACGTGAGGCAGTTTATGAGTTCTCACAATTTTGGTGTAATTTACTTACTAGCTTGCTTTCTTCCAGCCATCCTTCCTTCCTTTCTGTTTAAATGACTTCTTTTTTCTACTTCAAAAAAGGTACATAATCTCTATAGAAAACTTAGAAAATACAGGTAAGCAAAGATAAGAAAATTAAAACTACCTATAAATCCAACATGCAGAGATAACCACTATTATTAATCTGTTAATATTTTGGACTACATTTTTCTAATATTTTTAGGATTTTTGTTTCTTTTTAAAAGTAGGATCATAGTAAACATACTGTTTCATTAGCCTGCTGTTTTCTACTTTACATTATATCTTGGAAATATCTCCCTGCCATCAGTTACTTTCACATAACCTTTTGATGGTTCTCACCATTGATTTTAAATATTTCTTTTTATGTGTGAGACTTTTGTGGCTTTCTCATTTTCACTGGGAGAATGTAACAAGAAGCTCAGTTTTCTTTTCAAAGATAAAGATGGCACTAGGTGCAGTGGCTCATGCCTGTAATCCCAGCACTTTGGGAAGCCAAAGTGGGAGGATCGCTTGAGCACAGGAGTTTGAGACCAGCCTGGGCAACATAGTGAGACCTTGTCTCTGCAAAAAAAAAAAAAAAAAATGTTTTTTGAGGTGGAGTCTTGCCCTGTCACCGAGGCTGGAGTGCAGTGGTGAGATCTCTGCTCACTGCAACCTCCGCCTCCCGGGTTCAAGCGATCCTCCCACCTCAGCCTCCTGAGTAGCTGGGATTACAGGTACGTGCTACCACACCCAGCTAATTTTTGTATTTTTAGTAGAGACAGGGTCTCGCCATGTTGGCCAGACTGGTCTCAAACTCCTGGCCTCAAGTGATCCACCTGCCTTGGCCTCCCAAAGTGCTGGGATTACAGGAGTGAGCTAACACAACCAGCCTAAAAAACATTAAAAAAAAAAAAAAATTAGACAGGCATAGTGGTATGCACCTGTAGTCACAGCTACTCAGGAGGCTGAGGTGAGAGGATCACTTGAGCCCAGGAGGTCGAGGCTGCAGTGAGTCCTCATCGTATCATGCCACTGTACTCCAGCCTGGGCAACAGAGTGAGACCCTGTCTCGATAAATAAATAAATAAAATAAAGATAAAGACAGTCATATGTCATATCAATGTCTCTGAGCTTTCATTTTATTCTGCTTTGCTCCATGCAGGACTCACTGCCTGCCCTTTTCTATCTACCTTCCAGAGATTGTTATAGCATTAAGGATAGCTGTTATATTTTGCCTTAGCAAACCCTACATGAACTCCAAAGAACGCTAGAGAGTAATCCTAGACCATATGTCTAACTTTTATTAGTTGCACGTAAAAGTCATCTATTGAGACCCTTAACGGCCTCCTTCACATTAAAATAATAGCAGGCTGTATACCCAGAAAAAAAGACTTGACAAAAGTGATGACCACTCACACCCACACTTTTGTGTGGACCAAGTCGTCATGTAGAATGAAGGCATAATCTTAGCACTCCCTGAATGAGAATTTCTAGTCTTTAATTGTTTCAGGTGGGCAGGAATGTTGAAAAAGGCAACTGATAATTAACTTATGAGAAAATCCTTCAAAATGATAGAAGCTAATCATCTACCCTTTTCCAGTCAAGCAAATTAAATTTTTTCCCCATGCATATCTCTAAATTGCAATCCTGTACAAGGAAATTATTGAATCTAACCTTAGGCAGTGACCATCTTTTAGCGCTTACACTTAAGCAATAGATCTCCAAGAATTAATTTTGAGACTGACTTCATTCCTTTTGAAGAATGGTTTGAACTGGGCCTCATGCTGGAATCAATTTTTCAAGTGTATTTGAAAATGAGTAAGGACGTCTTCTCATAGTAGATGAGTCTTCATTAGTAAAATACACATTGTATGGTTTCCATAATTATGGTATCACATTTTCTCCAGTAAAATTGCCGGTAGGGAGAAGAAAGTTATTTGAGATGATGTATAGAGTCATTTCTTTTTTAAAAATTGGAGACAGCTAGAGCAGAAGCTATTTTAGAACTCACATAATAACTTAAAATGCATATGAGTTAATGGAAAAATTTAGTTTATTTGTAGGAAAAAGAATAATACATTTCTCTGAGATTGCTAAAATGTTTTTTGAACCAAAACAAATGATATAGAAAACAAGGAAACCATTTAAGGAAAAAGATAACCCACAAAAGAATGGCTGGGAATTCTCTCTCATGGCCTTTATTTTCTTCATATTAGATCTCCAGAAAGCTATTTGAATTAATTTTATTATTAGTTGCGAAATCACTAGAGGCCATGTCTACACTGCCAACAGAAAAAAGTTCAAAAGTTCATTTCAAACAGCTTCCTATCAAACCAGTCGCGGATATTCTATGCAGTATACCAATATCAAAAATACAGAAAAATTATTTGTCTTGATTCTATTCCAAATTATGTAAGTTGGTAACCAAATGTTACCATTGGAAAACATCTTGGAACTATTTAACTCTTTCTATTGCACTTTTTCTTCCAACTTTAAAAGACATAATTTGAAAATCTGACCCAAGCCCAGTGTATAATCAAATGTATCCTACAAGGAATGTTTTACATGGAATTAATGAAATTTGTTTCCTGCCAACAATAAGTTAGGTTGTTTTTTGCAGTTCTCAAGTAACAAATATGAGGACCGAACTCTCATTCAACATCCAAGCCCTTGCAGTTTGTGCAAATATATGTTTAGCAAGAAAGTAAGTAATACAATTCCTTTTCCTGTTATTTTTCTATGTTCATGAATTGAATTAATGTTTTCAGTATGTCACTGTAGGACATTGCCAGTATTATTTTATACTCCAAATAAATGACTCTCCTAACTATCTATTGAAATAAATATGTATTGTTTTCTTACTTTTATTCTGATTCTAAATCAATGATTTCAAGAAATTGAGCATTATATTACTGTCTAAGTAGGCAGTCATTTGATGTCCTAAACTTCAGGTTTGATTCCTTACTCTGCCATAACCGATTATTATTGCTGATTTTAAAAAGAAGCTATTATTTAAATTCCTCTGATGATAAAAGTAATCCCTGATGACAAAAGAAACCCTGGAAAATGCAGCACTGTAAATCTCCATTAATTTATTCATTTATGATCTAGTCTGTTGAATGTATGTATTTGTATGTAAATATATATTTGTACATGTATCTATAGTTTTGTTTACTTGACACTTAAACATTTTATTGTGAACATTTTTTCATACTATAAAAATACTTAAAATCATTTAAATGTCTATGTAATAGAACATCCTATGACCATAGGAGAATTAATTTAACCGTTCTTCTATTGAGAACTCTTTAGATTGCTTCCACTTTTTCCACTATTATAAGTAATACCAAAACATTTTTATGGATTAATCTTTATTTACATTTCTGGTTATTGTTTAAAGATTTATGCCTGCATGACAAATAACTGAGTCAATGATTATTAATATTTTAAGGCTTCTAATAAAAATATTATCAAATTAACTTTTCTGAAGGATTATACTAACATTTATTGTCATACCACTGCATTCACACCAACATTGAGATTTATTGTTCTTAAATCTTTATTATTTCAAGCATGAAAATATTTGTATTTTGCCTATATTTGATCACTTCTGAAATTTAACAAAATTAGTAGTTTGCATTTCTTCTGTGAATGTTAGCTTTATATCCTTTTACTGTGTAGTCCCAAGTTGTAGTTCGAGTTTATTACTATATTTTGGTTGTTTCAACTCAGATTTTAAAAACCGAGATCTCTCTTTGCTTCTAGTTAAAAATGGAAAGTTTTTATAGATCTAATAGTTTAAAGTCCTGTGATATTATATTTGACATTCGTGTATATAAATATTTTAGACATTTTTATTATTTTTTGTAGGGACCGACAGAATCCATCATTAGTATGGCTTTTTACTGGGATGTTTTGCATTTATTCATTGTTCTTTGCTTGGAGAGCAAATTTAGATATTTCAAAACCACTTTTCATGGGTGTGGTAAGTTTTACTTAGATATATCCTTTGACCAGAAAGTTTGTGAAGAATGTACAAATTTGCATTTCATAAATCTTGTAGAAGAGCAAATTACTTAAGGAATAGTTAAAATTTTATATACATTTTTATAAATCAAAGTTAAATTATTGAGCCAATACAGCTAAGGCCTCTTTTTAGGATAAAAAGAATGCATTGTTTCATTAACACAGTTGTTAAATAGAAAAATGAATGTAAAGTAGATTTAAGTCAGTCATTGTATGTGTGTGTGCTTGCAAATATAGGTACAACTGCATTTCTCCTGGAATTTTTTTAATAGCAAAAGAAATATGAATTATAATTGAGGGCACTTAACAACATATATCCTTATTTCTTACCTACCCAGTCCGAGGCCTAGGCAAAAAAAGCAACCGTGTTTCTGTTTTCTGTGGCAGCAGTCTCTGAGATTAGAGTATTTCTTCTACTTATAATAGAATCTCTGTAAATGTCAATAGCTGTTTTTTGACAGCTGAAACTGAGTGGTCTGTGTGTGTGTGTGTTTAGGAAGCCTAATAAATAATACCCTACTTGATCACCTGAGTTCTGAATCAATTGAGAAACAACGTAACACAGTACAACGGGTGGGAGAATCACTTTTAATCTGGTAATATTGAGATTGGAAAATGTGGCTTATATCTGTAGCCAAGGGGGCTTCCTCTTCCAGCATCCCAGAATAGGCAGATTTACCCACTAGTCATAGGCAGTACTGTGGAGGTCTAGCCTCTTCCCATGTCTCCCCCACCCAACTCGTGCCATAGAGATAGACTCTGGACCTGGACAGGTGCTTGCTGTGGGTAGCTCACTTCCAGGAGAAAGTGAGAGGAAAAGAAAGGGTGCTGCAGGTCCAGTCCCAGCTCCCAAACTCCCCAGTTGGATAAGTCCTTACATCCTATAGGAGGAAATACGTGAGGGGTCAGAGAGAGGCCAGGACAGTGGAGCTTCTCCCTGGGGAAGGAAATATCAGGAGGAAAGCAAAAGCATTCTCTGACTCCTTCGGCCTGTGTATTACTGGAGTTCAAGACGAAGGCCACAGTATTGAAGTGAATGTGTGGATCTAAAAAGGGAGATGCACTTGTCAAACTGGGAAGGAAGAATGTTTGAAAATAGAAAAATGAAATGACCTGGGCTTGGATTGGGGAAATCAGTTAACAAAACCTGAATGACAATAGGTACACACAACTAAATGCAGGCAGTATATTTTAAAAATATATAAGTAGCTGACTGATAGCATAAACTAGTCAACTGGACCTACTGATTGCTTGTCTCTTTCACAGGTGGAACGATTCTGGATGCAGAGCAATGCGGTAGTGGCTGTCCTCGCTGGCATTGGTTTGGCTGCAGTTGTGTCTGAGACTAACAGAGTGCTGAATAGCAATGGGCTTCAGTGTCTGGAATGGCTTTCTGCAACTCTTTTTGTAGTTTACCAAATATATTCTAATTACAGGTAACACATGGTTATTTTTATGAAAAGTAGCTGTCAAGCCAGAGATACCTGAATATTTAGATTCTAACACTTTATTTCATTTTTAACTTCTACTGGTTTTCAGGACTCAAAGTGAGACAGCTTGGTTGAATGCAGTAGTTCTTTAGCTTTTAGGGTTGTTAAACCTCCTGAACCAGAATCTTAGTATGGGCGACGTATGGTTTCAGGCCATTGCAAACAAGGGTTTAGGTGGTGCATGTAGACTATTTGTATCTTTTTCTCTAAAGAACTCAAGAGATACTTTTAGAATCCCTAGTATAGGTAAAATTTCGTGACCTAAAATACCACTTAGATGGAGAGTAAAATGATTTAGGGTTTTTTGTATACCCTAAAATAATTCACTTTATGCTTCCCTTTATGTCCAGTTTACTCTGTAGTAGTAAATATTAACTTTTTTTTTTTTTTGAGACAAGGTCTTATTCTGTGCCCTAGGCTGGAGTACAGTGGCATGATTGTAGCTTACTACAGCCTTGAACTCCTGGGCTCAAGCAGTCCTCTGCCTCAGCCTCCTCAGTGGCTGGGACTATGGACACATGCCACCGTTGGCATGCCTTTTTTCTTTCTTCTTTTTTTTTTTTTTTTTGTAGAGACAAGGTCTCACTATGTTGCCTAGGCTGGTCTCAAGCAAGCCTCCCTCTTCAGCCTCCCAAAGTGCTGGAATTACAGGTGTGAGCCACTACACCAGCCTTAATTATTTTAAAATTAAGTTCCAAAGTTTCTTAACTCATATATTATTACTATTACATATATGTTTCCAAATCTGTTTAATAACCATTTTAATAAGAATCTCAGTCTAACATAAAGATGTCTAAGTCTTAGACTATAGTTCGTTTATTTCTAGCAATATCAAGTACACATTATGGAACTGGAAGAGAGAGTCCCTTAGAATTTTGCTATAGTAAGATTTAACTGGTATTATTTTAAAGGATTAAATTTTCTCTTTTAACTTAACTTTAAAAACCAATGTTCTTACCATTCAACCCTGCAATCTTATTACTGGGTATATACCCAAAGGAATAGAAATCATTCTACCATAAAGACACATGCATGCAAATGTTTATTGCAGTGCTATTCACAGTAACAAAGACATGGAATCAACCTAAATGCCCATCAGTGGCAGATTGGAAAAAGAAAAAGTGGTCCATGTGTACCATGGAATACTATGCAGCAATAAAAAGAATGAGATCATGTCCTTTTTAGGAACATGGATGGAGCTGGAGGCCATTATCCTTGGCAAATTAACACAGGAACAGAAAACCTAATACTGCATCTTCTCACTTACAAGTGGGAGCTAAATGATGAGAAATAATGGATACAAAGATGGGGAACAACAGACACTGGGGCCTACTTGAGAGTGGAGGCTTGGAGGAGGAAGAGGATCAGAAAAAAGTAACTATTGTGTACCAGGCTTAGTAACCTGGGTGACAAAATAATCTGTACAACAAACCCTGTGACACGAATTTACCTGTATAACAAATAACAAACCCACACATGTACCCCTGAACCTAAAATAAAAGTTAAAGAAAAACAAACAACATTGTTCTTTATAATACTGGGGTAGAGCTGGTGTTAGGAAGGCCAGCAGGAGACCTTGAGAGAAGGGGCTGCATGTCCTGGACACAACATCATCGCTAGCTCAAGCAGGTGCACCAAACTCACAGTGTGTTTCCCAGCCTTTTCTTATCCCAGTCATCTCCTGGCTCAGGCCATTCGGGCAGTCCAGGTTCGACCCCAGACGTGTTTGCACAGGCTAGGTGTTTTTATCTTGTTTTGATTTTTTTCATTTGCCCCAGGGGAATGGAATACGTAGCACCTTTGCTAGATGGCAAAATGTGCCTCATCACTCTGCAACATAGGGAAGCAGGTAGGAAACAGTAATTTTTACATTGATTACAAAGGCAGGGATAGTATTCTGTTCCTAGAGGTGTTCCTTTGCTTTGTGATACTAACCCAGGTATTCAACTTGAGGCTGTGTTTCTCAGCTCCGTCAAATGTAATGGACCTGATAACAACAGAAAGGACATTGCTTGTCTCATTTTTTAATACTAATTACTGTTTTGTCGTCTTTTTCTTTTTTCATAGAATGCTCTTAGAACTCATGGCAGTTTTTCTTTGAAGTTAGAAAGTTCACTTCATTCTTGAAAAGGATGAAGTTATTGGCAATAGCAAATAATGCCTGGAGAGAAGTAAACAACTCAGGAAACTCTTCCTCCCCTTGCTTCTCATTGGTCTCATCCCCTAGCGATTTCTTGATCTCCAAAGGCAGAGAGGAACACAGGAGGGGAGAAGTGGAAAGGATCAACCTCTACATGCAAGAAAATCATACAAATGTCATACAAATTCAAGTCAGAAATGGGCAGATTTCCTTTTGCATTTCTGAAAGTTCCTTTGAGTAAATGGAGTTAACATAAAATTGCCTTGAATTCCAAGTGGAATCAGAAATCTTAATTTCTAAAAATAAAATTGGATTGCACTTAGGGGGAAAAAGGACCTGTTCTTGTGTACTGATTCCCTCTTTGTGGGGGTGATTATAAACTCCAGAAGTAAGCAGTAGACTGATTTTTTTTTCAGTTGCACAATTAGCTGCTGCTTATCAGACGATAATATTTTCTTCAGATATATGTATTATTTTAGAATATATTGAAACACTGAATGTGTATTGTATGATGGGAAAAGAATGGCATTGAAAATAAGCCTAGTCTTGTTAAAACTGTAGCAAAGTGTTGCTATTTTAATTTTTTTGGACCCTTTTATTTAGCATTTGTGACCAAAGGACCAACTATGTGATCGATAAATTCGCAAAGAACCTTCTCACCTCTATGCCTCATGATGCAATTATCTTACTGAGAGGAGATTTGCCAGGAAATTCTCTCCGTTACATGCATTACTGTGAGGGGTTGAGGCCTGACATTTCATTAGTGGATCAGGAAGTAAGTATATGAAACATATACTTAGAATATAGCAATGATTTAAAAATATGTTTTGGAAAAAACATCTTTTTTAAAATGGTGGGTACCATTTTCATGATCACTGTTAGAATATATATGACATTTTACATGTTAGGTGGAATATGTATGAGCATACTTGTTTTTTTATTTTAATTAATAGCGTAAGTCACACTAGTTGCTTCTCATTTAAAAACATTTAAACTGAATGTTTTAAGAATTAATGTGTTTCATGTTAGATTCATAATATTTTAGGTCTCTCGTTCATGTGACAAACCATAAAAGTGTTCGTTGTATTGTAAATCTATTTTTAAATTGTTATTTTACATTCAGGCCGGGCGCAGTGGCTCACGCCTGTAATCCCAGCACTTTGGGAGGCCGAGGCAGACAGATCATGAGGTCAGGAGATCAAGACCATGCTGGCTAACACGGTGAAACCCCATCTCTACTAAAAATACAAAAAATTAGCCGGGCATGGTGGCACACGCCTGTAGTCCCAGCTACTCGGGAGGCTGAGGCAGGAGAATGGTGTGAACCTGGGAGGTGGAGCTTGCAGTGAGCCAAGATTGCACCACTGTACTCCAGCCTAGGTGACAGAGCGAGACTCAGTCTCAAAAAAAAAATTGTTATTTTATGTTCAGCTAACTCAACCATTCGAATTTACCTTGCCCATTGGTCCAGGGATTAAAATAAATTATATTGAATATGAAATAAATCATACTGTAGGTAAGTAAACATTTTACTCAAAATAGAAATTTTTAACTATAATTACGCTATAGAATTGTTATATAAACTTTGTTAATGCTATGACAAAAATACATTAAAAGAGGACTTGTGAAAATTTTGAGGGCTATGAAAACATTTTTTTTTTCGTTGAAGAACTATTTAAACTGTAAGATTTATTATTTGAGCCATAGATTCGTAAAAGGGAGGAAGCCTGTCTCTGGTGTTTTTAGAGCAGTCATTAGGAAAAGAGAAATTCTTAATCTTAAAAGAATAATATGATTAATTCAATTGAACAAATTATTAGGCATAGTACTGAATGCATTTTATTGAATTAATGAATAATTATAATTTTTGGAGAAAACTTTGAACAGGTTCGTAAATATACAGTTTTACATTTTAAGAAGCAGTTGCATTTATATCATGGATGCCGATTGATTAATTTGATCTTCAGTCTAGTTTCTGACAAAAGCTAGGTTATTTGTTAATAACGTGGTTCCACACTATGATTTTAAACACTGTTTAGGATGTCAGCTACTGTAGTTGAGAAGCATGGATTAGGAAGTGAATTAGACCTAAACTCAAGTCCTCATTCTGTCACTTCCTGGATGTGTGACTTGGGGCTAATGATTTTTCCTCTCAGAGCTTCTGTTTCCTTATTTATGAAATGTAAGTCATCATTATATAAGTTAGGATGCATTTGAATGCAAGAAACCGAATATCTGACTGAAATTACTGAGTTTTTAGCCTCACATGACGAGCAGTCTGGAGATAGGTGATGTTAGGATCACCTATCTAACATAATATGAGCAGTTCAGGGACGTCAGTTTCTGAGGGCTTTTCTGCCATTCTCTTGACTTTTCCCTCCCAGTCACAGGATGGATGCCCAGTTCCAAACATCACAACCTAAAACAAAGCACGGTGCTTCTTCTGGGTGTCTCCCTCTCTCTTTCTATTTACTGGGAATAACATGTGCCCCAGAAGTCCCTCAGCAGACCTCCACTCAGGCCCCACTGACCCATACTGAGTCATATACTCACACCTAAACTGCTCATTAGCAAAGGAGAACGACTAGACTGAAAACATTGCAGCCTGAGCTACCTGATCAAAATCAAGATTGCATTAGTGAAAAAGAAGAAGGTATTCACTGTGGAGTGCACAATCAACAGTGTCTGATACAGTTATTCTCACATAGCAAGGTTATTATGAGATTAAATGAGGAACAATAAAGTCCATAGCACACAGTGGGTATGTAATTAATGTTAATATCCTCCAGAACTGGAACTATTGGGCAATAAAGCCTAATTCAGTAAGTATTTTTCTGAGTATTTACAGTTTAGACTTAGATTAAAATTACTTTGTCATTTGCTAGTTAAATATATAAGACAAGTAAAACATAAGCACAATTTCTCAAATGATGATATCCAAACATAACAAAGCTTTGGTGGTATAAATGGGAGTCTCTTCTTTAAAAAGAGGGAATGGATACATATCAAAGTATAGAGTTAAGTATGTATTAAGTATAGAATTAAGTAAAATGATTTTTTCTAATATAAGTAAATTATTTAAATCAAAAGAATGTGTAAACGTGTAAGGATATGTAATTAATATAGGGCTGCTAATAAATTCAGATAATTTGAAATGCCAAAAGAGTTTTTAACTTTGAGGCCTAGATTATTACATGATTGAGCTTCTCCAGGGCAGGGGTTATATCTTATTCATTATAGATGAGCATACTTGTTTTTTTGAATGAATAAAATAATGGCTATTTTGTCTAGGTTGTCTAGTCTGGCCATCAAAGGCATTTCAACTTCAGCAAACATGAGAACTGGCCAGGCGTGGTGGCTCATGCCTGTAATCCCAGAACTTTGGGAGGCCAACGCGGGTGTATCACTTGAGGCCAGGAGTTCGATACCAGCCTGGCCAACATGGTGAAACCCCGTGTCTACCAAAAACACAAAAATTAGTTGGGCATAGTGGCACATGCCTGTAATCTCAGCTACACGGGAGACTGAGGTAGGAGAATCGCTTGAACCCAGGAGGCGGAGCTTACAGTGAGCCGAGGTCGTATCACTGTACTCCAGCCTTGGTGACAGAGTAAGACTGTCTCAAAATAATAATAAATGTGAGAACTATTCTATGCCAGCCGATGTGCTAGGTGCAGAGACACAGAGATGAAAAAATACAGTGCCTTTTCTCTAGGAGCTCACAGTCTGGTGAGGAGCAGGCTCTAATAGAGGTGAGTACAAAGTACTAGAGGAGCATGCCATTCTGGCTGTGGAGACAGAGGAGGGCATCAAAGGAAGTGATATTTACACTGGTTCTTAAAGTTGAATGCACGTTCTCTAGGTCAGTGGTCCCCAACCTTTTTTACACCAGGGACTGGTTTCATGAAGGACAGTATTTCCACAGACTGGGGGTTGGGGGTGGGGGTGGGGAATGGTCTTGGGATGAAACTGTTCCACCTCAGATCATCAGGCATTAGATTCTCATAAGGAGCGTGTAGCTTAGATCCCTCACATGTGCAGTTCACAATAGGTTGACGCTCCTGTGAAAAATCTAATGCTGCCACTGATCTGACAGGAGGCAGAGCACAGCAGTAATGCTGGCCCCTGCTGTGCAGCCCAGTTTGGGGGCTCCTGCTCTAGGTATTAGAATGGGGGAAGATCCTTCTGGGGAATCAAATGTGGGAGGTAAATTGGAAGAAGGTACTGATGTGACTGATGATAGTCATAATAAAATCCAAGGTTTACATCACTAAAAAAGTAATCATTACCACATTCTCAGTTGTGCTTATATTTTTCAATTATATATGTATTAGATTGGTGCAAAAGTAATTTAGGTTTTTGCCATTACTTGATAAACTTGATTCTTTTTAAGAAATATATTAGAAGTCTGACATCATGTGTGACTTTTCTGGCAGATGATGACTTATGAGTGGTATTTACCCAAGATGGCAAAGCACTTGCCAGGTGTCAACTTTCCTGGGAACCGGTGGAATCCTGTGGAAGGAATATTACCTAGTGGAATGGTCACATTTAATCTTTATCATTTTCTTGAAGTAAATAAACAGTAAGCATTCTTTTTATGTAATAGCTTTTCTAAAATCTTAAGCTTTTCTGAAATTGTTTCTGTAGCAGCTGTGCCTCATCCAAAAGACCAATTTTCTATACCTATTTCCCTGTCACTGGTGAGATTATCTTTGTAATTAAATTGAATATCTGTGCATAAATAAGGCCAGGCAGAAATAAATGTTATTGTTTTGGGTAAAGGAAAAATAAAGACAGATTAGCAAGAACAGCAAATAAGATCTGAGTACAATTCACAGAAATTGGAGATGTGCCTGCCTACTTGAAATCATTGCAGGTGGATGGCAAGCAATTATAGTTCCCCCGATCAACACTATGGTCCCCCTTTTAAGTGTAAAGCAAATGTTTTCAGGAATAATCACTGTATAAAAATAGCTTAAAGATTTTTATAAAGGATAAGACATTTTTATAAATAAGAAAAACACGTAGTTTATGCTAGCTGAGATAAAATATGAGAATTGTGAATTCTATACTTGAGAACATAAAATTATTTGTAGTTAGGTCAAGAATAAATAATTCCCCCAATGGTATAGTGTTGAACATTTCTTCTGCCATGAAGCGCTTAAGATTGTCCAGAGCTTGAAGAAGAAACACTTATTTCATGATTTCTTTTTTCTTATAAAGAAGACTTCAGAATATCTTTGTAAATCCCAAAGTTAAATTATCCCTTGCTAAGAACATAATAATGTGGTATTTTGGGTGTTTAGAGCCTGAAGTTTATGTGGCTCATGGAGTAAACGAAAGTAATGGGTATAAATGTGCTGTGAGAGTAACATTTAATTATTCTATTCTAGATAAAATATTAGGAACCATTAACATCCCCAAATTGGCATTTTTGTGAATTTTCAAGAATTCAATCCCACAAGCATTTACTGAATGTCTACTGCGTTACAACTTGTATTAGGCTCCGGCAGTAGAAAGATGAATGAGGTTCAGTTACAAATCCAAGTAGAACACAATCTAGTTGTGTACATACATAGATGTGAATACGACTAGCCATAATTTGGTGGGATAAGTTCTATACTATCAATGCCTTGTAAAGTGTCAGACATAGTAAATGCTCAGTAGGTGTTTACTGAACAGATAGATAACTTAACTGACAACATATGCCAAGTATTCTGGCAGCATGGATAAGGAAGCCATTAATTCTGTTTGGGGACATTCATTCAGCATTTTTAAAATAAAAACTGCATGTCCAAAATGTTCCAAGAACAATATGATGGAAATGTCGTATGTTCTTTGAGGAAACTTAAACAACACAGAAAAGTGTAAAGATGATCAGTATCATCTGTCTCCCAAGGACAGGTGCTGTTAGTATTTTGATAAATATTGTTGGATTCCACTCATCTTTTACATGAATGACTTATTTTTAAAATACACATACTCATACATACTGTATTATAGATAGCTGAGATATCATTATCTGTCCAATTTTTTTTAACCTACCATTATATCATGAGCATTTCTCCATGTATATTATTGTCATTTTTGGCTAATATTCTCATAAGATGCATAATAATATAACAAATATTCGATTTTTTGTGATATTCTCTCTGTTTCTAGACTTTTGCTATTATAATATACAATGATGATGAACATTCTGCCCCATAAAGTTTTATTGTTAATATTTTTGACTAACAAAGATCACTGCATAAATATGACTTATTAATATCAGTTCTTTAAATAGTTTTTAATTGTAAAAGTTGCATGTGTTTGTTACAGAATGAGAATTTTTTTTTAAAACTAGAAGAAAACATTGTCCTAGTCACTCAGAAACAACACACATATAAAAAATGCATATGTCTTACAAAGGTAAAAGCATAAGTGTCCTGTTTTTTATACTTACTATCATAAAACAATTTCCTTATGTTTTTACAAACTATTTGTAAATACATGTACTATAATTTAAACATAATAAGTGAATAAAACTATTAGGAGATATTTAACATGGTATCTAATTTTAACTATAATAAATTTATACCTACAACAACTGCTTTGTATATGTAGGTTTTTTTGTGGAGGGGCAGAATTTTAAATTATTAGCATCGATTATCAGAAGTAAAATTACTAAGTCAAAGGACATGCATTATTTAAAGGCATGTGATAGATATTTTTTTTCCCCTCAAAGGGATGGACCATCATCACATGAAAGTTATCTAAATGTGTACCTCTGAAAGGAAGCTAGCTAATGTTTAGTGAGCACCTATTATTTTAACAAGCAGTAATATTTACTTTTCTTTTTAGGGGGTGTGGTATACAGTTCTATGAATTTTAACACATGTGTACATTTGTGTAACCACCACAGCAGTCAGGACACAGAGCAGTCCATGATTCCATGAACTTTCCTGTGCTGCTCCTGTATAGTCATACTGTCCCCTCAGGCCTAACTTTGGCAACCACTGATCTGTTCTTCATCATTATAGCTTTACCTTTTCCTGAATGTCATATGAATAGAATCAAAGTATGTATGTAACCTGTTGATATTGGTATATTTCACTCAGTGTAATGCCTTTGAGAACCATCCTAGTTGCTGTGTGTATCGATAGTTCATTCTTTTTGTTTCTAAGTAATGTTTCATTGTATGGATGTACTGTGGTTTGTTTATCCTTCTACTCATTGAAGGACAGTTGGGTTGTTTCCAGTTTGGGGTGTTTATACGTAGAGCTGCTATAAACGTTCATCTACGTTTGTGTGTGAGTATGTTTTTCTGCATAGGGTTGGGATTGAGTTGTTTGTTTTCTTATTGTTGAGTTTTGAAAGATCTGTATATGTTCTAGGTACACAACCTCTGTCAAATATGCAGTTTGTAAATATTGTCTCGCAGTTAGTTGCTTGTCTTTTACAAGTGTCTTTTGCAGAGCAAAACTTTTTTATTTCTTTGAAATTCAAATCCAATTTTTTTCTTCTATGAATTATATTGTTGGTATCATATCTAAGAACTCTTTGCCTAATGCCAGGTCACAAAGATTTTCTCATGTTTTGTTCTATGAGTTCTGTAGTTTTGTTTTTGTGTTTGGATATCAAATTGTCCTCATACTCTTTGCTACAAAGATTATCCTTTCTTCATTGCATTATATTTGCACTTTTCTCTGTCTATACCAAAGGAAAAAAATCTTCTGGGGTTTTTTATTGGTTTTAACTTAATTCATGTTTTTGTGGTTTATCTTTTTCATCCTTTTGTTTCTAACCAACCTATATCATATTTAAAATGGGTGTTTTGTAGACAGTATATATTTGAGTCTTGTTTTACTATCTCAGATATCTCTATCTTTAATTGCTGTGTTTAGACCATTTGCTTTTAATATAAATATTGATATGCTTACATGTATGTCTACTATTTTATTGTATTTTTTTAGATTAATTGACTTTTTGTATTTCTTTTTTTTTTTTTTTTTCTTTTGAGACGAAGTCTCACTCTGTCACCCAGGCAGGAGTACAGTGGCACAATCTTGGCTCACTGCAACCTCTGCCTCCCAGGTTCTAGCGATTCTCCTGCCTCAGCCTCTTAAGTAGCTGGGATTACAGGCATGTGCCACCATGCCCAGCTAATTTTTGTATTTTTGGTAGAGACGGAGGTTTCACCATTTTGGCCAGGCTGGTCTCAAACTCCTGACCTCAAGTGATCCACCTGCCTTGGCCTCCCAAAGTGCTAGGATTACAGGCGTGAGCCACTGTGCCTGGCTGACTTTTTGTATTTCTTTTTAAAATGTGTGTTGAGATTTTTTACTGTATCGCTTGGTAAAGTTTTTGTTGTTTAGTTTTTTTTGAAGTTGGTTGCTGTTGAGATTGCAGCATCCACACTTAACTTTTCATGGTCTATGTAGGAGTAATAATTTACCACTTCAAGCAGAATGTGGAAACCTTACTGCCATATAAGTCTTTTACTTTTTGTGTTATATGTTATGTCAGATCGGGTCATTTTTATTTCAGTAGTCATACAGATATTAAAGAACTTAAGAGAAAAAAATAGTCTACAATATTTATTCAGATACTTACCAGATCTGTTGTTCTTTCTTCAATCCTGATATTCCACATTTTCCTCTTGTATGATTTCCCTTCATTCTGAGAACCAAGACTATTAACAGTGAATTCTCTTAGTTTTCCTTTATCTAAAAATGTCTTTATTTCACCTTCTTTTTTGAAGAATATTTGTGGAAATAGAATTCTGGGTTGATAATACTATTTTCTTCAGCATTTTAAAAATAATACTTTAGGCTGGGCACAATGGCTCATGCCTGTAATTCCAGCACTTTGGGAGGCTGAGGGCAGGAGGATTGCTTGAGCCCAGGAGTTCAAGACCAACCTTTACTACATAGGGAAACCCTGTTGCTACAAAAAAAAAAAAAAAATTAGCTGGCCGTGGTGGTGCACACCTGTGATCCCAACTACTTGGGCAGCTGAGGTGGGAAGATTGTTTGAATCCAGGAGTTTGAGGCTGCAGTGAGCTATGATTGTGCCACTGTACTCCAGCCTAGGCAACAGAACAAAACCCTATCTCAAAAAAAAAAAAAAAATGTAAGTTACATTTCTTTGGCCTGTGTAGTAGCTTCTAAGTAGAAATCTATGGTAATTCAAATAATTGTTCCCCTAGGTGAAATGTATTGTTTTTCTCTGGCCATTATCAAGACTTTTTATTTGTCTTTAGTTTTCAGTTGTTTGATTATAATATATTTTAGCATGGATTTCTTTGAGTTAACTTGTTTGGAGTTCACCAAGTTTCTTCAACCTGTAAGACTGTATCTTTCAAAACATTTGGGAACTTTCCATATATTATGTCTTTAAATATTTTTTCCTGTTTCACAGTCTTTCTTTTCTCCTTCTGAGACTCCGATGAAATGAATTTAGACCTTTTGGTACTGTCCCACAGATGCCTGAACTCTGTACTTTTTTTCAGTGTTTTTCTTTTTTTGTTTAAATTGTATCTTTCTCTCTCTCTCTCTCTCTCTCTCTCTCTCTCCAAATTCCCTGACATACTGTCTCGCCAAACTTATATTAAGCTATTTGGTTCCTTTTTATATATTTTACTTTTTTATTGAGCTTCTCCATCTTTCCTTTTGTTTCTAGAGTATTTGCCCTTCTTTGCATGGTTATAATCGTTGTTTTAAAGTCTTTGACTGACAATTCTAGCATTTGTGTCATCTTAGAATTGACATCTATTGATTGTCTTTTCCTTTATCAGTTGAGGTTTTTCTGGTTCTTCATATGCTGAGTAATTTTGAATTGTAAAAAAAATTTTGTGTATTTGGGTCTTATTTAAATCCCAAGGAGAATGATGACTTTTTGGTTTGTTTGTTTAGCAAGCCCTTGGCCAGGTTAATCTCAGCTTTCAAATTCTGGCCTGCCTTCTGTGAACTGTGGTTCCAATACCAGTTCTGTTTCCAAAGCATTTGCAGTGCTATTTGGATCAATCCCATGGGTCTGCTACTGTTACCGGTGGCGAGTGTCTGAGTTACTGGCAGCAAACCCATAGAGGTCTGCAGCAACTTCAATTCTTGCCTCCTCAGAAGAAATAATTCAACTGAGGGGCATAAGACAGAAGGAGAGATCAGGGCAAGTTTTAGAGCAGGAGTAAAATTTATTAAAAGCTCTAAAGCAGAAGTGAAAGGAAGGAAACTACACTTGGAAGAAGGCCAAGCAGGTGACTTGAAAGACAAGTTGCCCCATTTGACCTTTGACTCAGGGTTACTATGTTGGCATACTTCTAAGGTCTTGCGTCCCTTCTGCCCTGATTCTTCCCTGGGGTTGAACTGCCTGGTTGTGCAGTAGCCTGCTAGCACTTGGGAGGTGAGAATGTGCACTGTGGACCAGGCACAGTGATTCATGCCCACAATCCCAGCACTTTGGGAAGCTAAGGCCAGTGGATCACCTGAGGTCAGGAGTTCAAGACCAGCCTGGCCAACATGGAAAAACCCTGGCTTTACTAAAAATACAAAAATTAGCCAGGCATGGTGGTGCATGCCTGTAATCCCAGCTACTCTGGAGGCTGAGGCAGGATGATTGCTTGAGCCTGGGAGGTGGAAGCTGCAGTGAGCCAAGATCGTGCCACTGCACTCCATCCTGGGCTACAAAGCAAGACTCTGTCTCAAAAAAAAAAAAAAAAAGAGAGAGAGAGAGAGACTGTGCAGTGTGTTTACTGGAGTTGTATGCATGCTCACTTGCGTTCTTCCCTCACTGGTGGAATGGCCCTAGAAGATCATATACCCATTAAACTCTGCTATTTTGCCTCTTAGTGCACATGCTTGAGCCCACTTGTTCAGTTCCTGAGATCTTTTCAGGAAGTTGCTGATCACCAGTTTCAGGTGTTTCTATCTATTGGGAAACTGCCTTTTCCTGGTGCTGGCTGTGACCAGTTACTATTTTAGAGAAGCAGTGTGACAACTGTCTGACCATCACCTGATGGTTTTCTGAAATTCCTGGTGGGGTTGGGGTGGGACGGAGCGGAGCCCTCTCCTGCCCTGCTCATCCTGACTAGCTACCTATGGTAACACTACTGGGTACCCAGTCTGGAACCTGGGTGGTGGTCTGCCCTGTGGTTAATTTTACAAACTCTGTTTAGGGTCAGAGCTGTGCATGCTCAGCTCAGAGATAAGCAAGGAGCTTATATACAACTTTATGGGATTACTCTCTTCATCTCTCTCCTTTCTGTGGTCACCCCATTACTTTCCAACTTGCTGGGGCCTTCCTTTTTGGTTCTCTGGCCAGAAAGCTGGGGCTTTAATTTCTTTCTTCTGCTATGCCCTTCCCGTGACTGTGTCTGCATCTGGAGCCAGGCTGAAGGACAGAGAGAGACAAAAAGCAATGGAGATTTGCCCCACACTCTTGGAACCACAATGCCTCTGCTTAGAGAGAAGTTTTGGGTGCCTGCCAACCCACCGCTACTCTCACTATGCTGCTGCCTCCACTAATGCCACAGTGTTGCCTGGCACCTGGGAAAGGAGAGAAGGAAAAAGACCTGGGGGATTTCCTCCACTGTCTCCAAACCTTAGTCCCCTTTTCTACTTCTTGGGCTACAAAAAAATGTGGGGACTTTTCTTGGAGCTTTTTTGGTCCTTATTTGAAACATACTTCTGAGTTTTGAGCTTCCTTTTTTCCCCCATGGTGGCAGAAAAATGGTAAACTTATCACTAATGTGGTAGAACGTC
The DNA here is from genome assembly GCF_008728515.1 of Papio anubis. Classification (NCBI taxonomy): domain Eukaryota; kingdom Metazoa; phylum Chordata; class Mammalia; order Primates; family Cercopithecidae; genus Papio; species Papio anubis. The sequence goes on along the minus strand of NC_044982.1, from coordinate 49,871,827 downwards.
TAATTCTGGTCTTTTTTCTCAATCTTCTTTCTACCATTTACTTTTCAGAGTCCTCAGATAGCTGCTCCACATATTCTGTGTCCAGGAATTAAAGTTGTGTACAGTGGGAGAGACAAGGTAGACTATAGTTATTCCTTCTTCTCCAGAACTAGAACTTTATTATTATTTTTTTAAATAAATAGAGATGGGGATCTCACTGTGTTGCCCAGGCTGGTCTCAAACCCCTGACCTCACCTCAGCCCCAAAGTGTTGGGATTACAAGTGTGAACCACCACGTCCAGCCTCTATTATGTTTTGACACTTAATTATATCAGATATCTCATTAATCTTAAACAGCTCTGAAAGATAGTTGTTGTACCTGTTTCACAAATGAGAAGACTAGACCCAGATAGTTCAGTAATTTTTCCAAAATCATATAGGTAATAAATATTGGGAAAAAAATCTAAAAATGATCTTTCATTAATTATATTTACTTAACATTTAGAACTTTAAATTTTAAGTACATCATGTATTTTTCTGTTTCCAACAGAAAAGAAACATTTGTTTGCATAGGAATTCATGAAGGCGACCCAACCTGGAAAAAGAACTACTCACTTTGGCCATGGGGGTCTTGTGACAAATTAGTTCCTTTGGAGATTGTATTCAACCCTGAGGAATGGATTAAACTTACAAAAAATATCTACAACTGGACTGAAGAATATGGAAGGTATGAACAGCAGTTGCATTTTGATGCATATAAACATAGCAGTTTTGAGTACCCAAAAAAACTACTACATTTTGAGATGCCTTTTAATTTTTTTGTTTTACTTTTTATTAATTGTTAATATTGTTACTTGCTACCCACAAAATACCATGATACAACAGAAAGAGAACGTGTCTTTCTCGTTCTCCTATTTACAAAACAGTGGGGAGAGCGGAGGGAAGAGGGTGCTGGTTGTGTGGATACCATGATGGGGGATAGATGATGGCACCTTCTACTTCCAAGTCTTTGAATGCTACATCGTCCACCATCCTATAGCTCATTGCCCTAAAAGCGGAAGAGGTTCATTAACTGCAGTTGAACTTTAAAAGGCATTCTGTTGCTTATGATAGTTTCCATTTGCGCAAACTTGTCACTTTTTTTTTCTTTAGGAATGGCAGATAACTTCTCTGTGAGGGAAGACTCAGCTTTAAGTAACTTTGTTTTCAGAGTTTCTTGGCATCAACCTGGTTATGTTTTAGAGGCATTACTAGCCTTCCTTTAAGCATTTCTACATAGAGTTTACTCTTTCCTATACAGAAAATGAGTCACTATCTAGGCTGCTCTACCTATGGAGTAGCGATTCTTTTACTTGCTTTCACACATACACAGAGTCACTATCTAAAGAAATGTGCCTCCAATACTTACTTTTGAAATTATGAATTATTTAAAGATTATATAACCTATTGCTTATAGGTTAAGAGCAACAGACAAGATTATATTTTAAAATACTGTAAAGGTTTTTTGAAAAGTCAGTATGCACAAATACAGACCACATTGTTGTATAACAGCCAGAGATGGATGATCAAAGCACTCTACGGCCATCATAAGAAAAAGAGCAGCTGAACAACTAGTACCGGTACATAACATTGCTCACTATCCCCATTCTATCAAATATATACATAGTAAGAAAATTTTTAATTAAGAGAAAGAAAAGTCAAATGGCTTGGCCATTGTTCTTTGAGCAGCATCAAAGCTCCAGCAGTGATTTCCCAAGGCAGGAGTCCCTTCTCTTCAGGCTGATCCCCTTGTCTCACAGCTCTTTGGCTCTTACCTCTGTCCATAGAGTGACCTACACTTCACCTCTGCCCTGTTGCCATCTAACATACAGTTCTTATGAACGGCTGGCTCCCCAGATACTTCCAATGTCTTCCCATTGATCTTCTGTTTGCTCTCTTGAGGCATGGGAGCTCATTATGCAGATTAAGAAGATAGAACTAGAACTACCATTTGACCCAGCCAATAATAATATACCATTACTGGGTATATACCCAAAGGATTCTAAATCATGCTGCTATAAAGACATGCACACGTATGTTTATTGCAGCACTATTCACAATAGCAGAGACTTGGAACCAACCCAAATGTCCATCAGTGATAGACTGAATTAAGAAAATGTGGCACATATACACCATGGAATACTATGCAGCCATAAAAAAGGATAAGTTCATGTCCTTTGTAGGGACATGGATGAAGCTGGAAACCATCATTCTTAGCAAGCTATTACAAGGACAGAAAACCAAACACCACGTTTTCACTCATAGATGGGAATTGAACAATGAGAACACTTGGACACAGGAAGGGGAACATCACACACTGGGTCCTGTGGTGGGGTGATGGGAGTGGGGAGGGATACCATTAGGAGATATTCTTAATGTAAATGATGAGTTAATGGGTGCAGCACACCAACATGGCACATGTATACATATGTAGCAAACCTGCACATTGTGCACATGTACCCTAGAACTTAAAGTATAATTTTTAAAAATTTTAAAAAAGATATTTACCAAAACCCAAACTTCCTTATAATTCAACTTTTTTAGGAGAACAAGTTTATTAATTTGATCACTATCAGTATTTCAAGATTCATCTTATTTTATTGGCCTTGTCAGATGATAAAACAGTCATGATGTATCCTTTGCAAAGATGTGGATGATGGCTGGGCATAGTGGCTCACGCCTGTAATCCCAGTACTTTGGGAGGCCAAAGCAGGTGATCACTTAAGGTCAGGAGTTCGAAACCAGCCTAGCCAACATGGTGAAACTCCATTTCTACTAAAAATACAAAAATTAGCTGGATGTGGTGGCAGGTGCCTGTAATCCCAGCTACTTGGGAGGCCAGGGCTGGAGAATCACTTGAACCCAGGAGGCGGAGGTTGCAGTGAGCCGAGATCGCACCATTGCATTCCAGCCTGGGCAACAAGAGCAAAATTCTTTCTCAAAAAAAAAAAAAAAAAAAGTGGATGACAGAAAAATATTACTGTTTTCTTGTAACTACAGGTTTGATCCATCTTCTTGGGAATCTGTGGCCAATGAAGAAATGTGGCAAGCGAGGTGACTAATCTACATTTTTGTGTGTGCAGTCTATTTTTAATATGACAGGGAAGTAGCCTATGGCAGTTTTAATTTCAAGAGTAGGGGTGAGTAGTGATAATGAAAATAACATTTATGAGCAATTATGTTTTTGAGGCACTGTGCTAATCATACGTGAATATTTCAGTTCATCCCCACAATAACCTCTGAGGTTATTGTTTTATAAAAGAACAAACTGGATGTGGAAAGGCTACTTGTCCAAGGGCACACTGCTGCTATTGATGGAGTCCAAAGTTCACATCTGTCTGCCTCTGGAACACTCATCTCTCCTATGCTTTCTTGCCTTAATTAAAGTGAGTGTAATTGATTGAGTAGAAATTAATCATTACAACCTTGCCTCCATTTGTAATGTGCCTGTTAATTAGTTAAGCACTTATTTAATACTTACTGGAGGCCAGGCACCGTGCTAGGCATTGAAGCTACACATATGAATACGACACACTTCCTACCCTCATGAAGTGCATAGTCTAATGAGCAGACAGACATGTTAAAGGAGATTAGAATATTAATCTGATGGAGCCTATACTTTCCTGTAGTTCAGAGAAGAGAGAGGTCATCCTGTCCTATATGGAACATTTCATAGTGATGCAACTTCTTTTGGTTCCTGTCATTGTTTTTTTTTTTTTTTAAATCATAATAACACTAACAAACTTTGGCCTAAGTATTAATGTAAAAGTCCTAAGTAATGCAGACGGAGTATCTTGTACATAGGGAGTGCTTCCTTCAGCAAAAATGTATTGATGTCCAGTCTGAGCCAGGGACTGTACACGGAGAACAGTTATGATACAAAGAGCTTACATAAGTTCGAAGAGGTTTTTAAATAGTGGTCAAGAAATACAGCTGCAAAATAATGATTGTAAATATAGATCAAGGATATACCGTATGTTTGCACAATTTACTGTGATTGAATGTGGGAAAGCTGGGAAGAAATCACATAAAAGAAGAAAGCAGGTCATTATTTACACAGGTATTGATTTAATTGGTATTCTGAATACAACCTGGATGAGTTCATGGGGTCTAAGGGTCTAGTCACCTTGGAAGAACTGGGCACACATGGCATGAGCTTCATGATGGGTACCTTAAGGGATGTGTTCGCTAACTCAGCAGGTTTCCCTTTTCCTGGCTTCTCTTGCATAACAATAATGTACATTTGGAGGATGAACAGTGTATAATAGTGATGACGAGTGTAGGCTTTTTTCCTAAAAGATTTAGTCATTAGTGTGAATGCAGCATCTTGGCGGGTTGGTGGAGGGATTGTTGTTGGTTCAGAGCAAATGTCCATGAATATGAGAGAACTGAAAATAATACAATAAAGAATTTTGTACATCCCTTATCAGTGGAGAAGCCTGGAAGATTTAGCCCTGAATGTGCAACTGACTGTATGATTTTAATGAAGGTTCCTATCCCCACCCCCAGGATGAAAACACCATTCTTCATCTTTAACCTGGCAGAAACTGCTCACATGCCTTCAAAAGTGAAAGCTCAACTCTACGCTCATGCATATGACGTATGTTATACTTTTATATATAGATATAGATATATTTGGTGGGAAGGTGATGGTAATTGTTCAGGGTGGATAGAGGGTATATCACATTAGGATTTTTATTCTTTTATTTCCCTCTTAATTTGGGCATTATAAAGCAGCACATATGAACAAATCCTCAATTGTATCACAGTATCCAAAGTAAATGGCTCTGGTAAGCAGAATAATACCTCCCACCCAAAAAAAGATGTCTATGTCCTAATCTCCACAACCTATGAATATGTTACCTATGTAACAAAGCAGGGGTGGGGGAATTAAGTTAGGGGTCTTGAGACAGGGGTTATCCCAGATTATCCAGGTGGGCCCAACATAATCATAAAGGTCCTCATGAAAGGGAAGCAGGCAGGTCAGAGTCAGAGTAGTAGACCTGATGCAGACGCAGAGGGCAGAGAGAGAGACTTGAAGATTCTACATGCTGACTTTGCAGATGGAGGAAGGGGCCAGGAGTAAAAGAGTTCAGGCCACCTCTGGAGGAAGTAGGAAAGGGTAAGGAAACAGATTCTCCTCTAGAGCCTCCTGAAGGAGTCATGCTGGTTTTATGACTTCTCACCTCCAGAAGTGCGAGGTGATAATTGTATGTTGTTTTAAGCCACTATGTTTGTGGTAATTTGTTATAGTGGCAATAGGAAACTAATATAACAGCTTAATATAAAACAAGTTCTAGCTGGTTACTCTCTCTGCAAAAGTCATGACCCTGGCTCCACTTGAAATGATAGGGCCGTGGCTTGTTGAGATTTCATGAGAAGAGAGAGAGTCATGGAGGGTGGCTCTGTCTTCTAACTGGCCCCAGGAAGCCAAATGAACCTTCGGAAGACACAGCCACACTGAAGATCTTGCACACATTGGTCCTCTCTGATGGGAAGTGGGAGCAGATACAGGAGGCTTGCTGTGGCACTATTGTAACCAAGTCTCTGCTTTGCTGTGACTTATGGCACTGGGCACTTCAGACACTTGCAGAGTCTGCTCTATAGGAAACTAATATCCTGACAAGGGCCAATGAAAATAGAGGGTAGGACCTGTATATATGAGCAGCTGAGATATTTCTGCCATCTCTAGACTGCTGTGGTTCTACTCAGCCAGGACAAGTGTTTGGTGCTAAGACAAAATAGCATGGTGTCCAATCAGTATGACTACTTTTACTCCTCAATTGTGATCTCTGGTTCCTTGTTTATTCACTTATATTCACTCACAAGGCATTTCTTGAGCACCCACTCCATAGCAAATAGTGTGCTGCAGACAGTTAAGTCTTATTCCTGCTATCAAAAAGGTGGCAGGCTAGAGAGAGAGACAGAAGATCAAGTCCTCAGTCACAGTTCAGACTTGAGAGTGCTGTGAGAGGCACGCAGAGGTGCTACGGAAACCCAGAGCACTGGACCGGAGCAAGCTGGGGAGTAGGCTGGTGAGGGAGGAAGGAAGGGAAGGCTTCCAGAGGGGATGTCATTGGAGTGTCATCTTGAAAGATCAGAAGGAGCTAACCAGACAGATGGTAGGGCAAGGAGGCGAGAGAGGGAGGGGAGAGCAGTCCATAAGGAGCGAGCCATGGGGGCAAAGGCGGAACCCTCTGAGGCACCCCACTTGAGGACAGCAAGATACCCGATTATAGAAGGCAGCATGCTGGAGTTCTGTCTGGCAGTAGGGAGGCCCAGCTTCTAGGCCCACTCTGTTGTTAATTGTCAACTGTGAGTCAATGAACCTTTCCAGGCCTTTATTTTTTTTTTTTTCTAAAAAAGAAAATGGGCTTTAAACTTGAAAAGATCGTCTTTCATATCCTGTTCATATAATAATCCTGTTTATCTCTAATACCTTGTAGTTCTTGGAAAAACAAGTAATATTTAGTTGGGAGAAAGCTGAGACTTACTGATATTTTATATTCTCATCAGTGACCGCTTCCATGGTGCGTTGTTAGGCTACTACTAAAGCTCGCTTGTGGATTTGTTGTCCCTTTGGGTCAGCAAGCTCTATTTTTTTTCAGTGAATACAGATTATTGGTATCTCCTTTGCATAGTCTCCAGATGTGTGACAATGTTTACAAGACAAATGACGCCAATTACTTCATGGTAATTACTTAATTACCACCCCTAGTGCTAGTTTTTCAAGAATGTTCTTGTTAGGTGTAAAGAATATATTTTTGTTGCTGTTTACATTATCCTACTCAATAGCTCATACAGAATATTAAGTTCAGGTGACTTAATAATTTAGGCATGGTGGGGGAGCAGGGCAGGGAGTAGCCAATTTATTCCTATAGGAATAAATTGCATCATTTGAAGGTGTCCTGCTGCCTGAAGACTAGTAGGTGGGTCATGAATGAGCCTCCATTCTCTGGAGCAGTTGGGGAAATGCTCCTGGAAGTATTGGCATCTATTTTGGACTTCAGCATCTTAGTGTGGGTTGGTGGGGTGGGGATGGTTAATGGGTACAAAAATATAGTTAGACAGAATGAATACGATCTAGTATTTGATAGCACAACAGGGTAACTACAGCCAACAACATTATGATACATTTAAAAATAACTAGAAGAGTATAATTGGATTGTAACACAAAGAAGGGATAAATGCTTGAGGTGATGGATACCCCATTTACTCTGATGTGATTATTATGCATGGCAGGCCTGTATCAAAATATCTCATGTACCTTATAAATATATACACCAACTGTGTACCTGCAAAAATTAAAAATAAAAAAGTAGCAAACATGAATCTAACAGGTTCATATTTCTATAGAAATATGTATTATACTTAATTTACAAAATAAAATTGGTATGTGTAAAGCAACAACAACAACAACAAAAACTTAGTAGGATTTTGAAAACTGGACAGCTCCTGAATGCCTACTTTGTGTAGGGCAGCATGCTACAGCCTTTATATCCGTGTCTTATCAGAGGAGGCCTCAGGAAGAGAAACCACTGGACAAAAAATGATGAGGAAAAGGGTAAAGCAACTTTGGATATTTTACCAAGAGGATAAAAGGGTAGGAGGCTCACAGTAATCTTGATGTATATGAAAGCGCATGGTGATTCTTTCCCATTTTTTCTTTCTTTTCTATTTATTTATTTTTTATAACTAGAGATGGGGGTCTTGCTTTGTGGGCCAGGCTGGTCTCCCACTCCTGGTCTCCAGCAATCCTCTGGCCTCGGCCTCCCAAAGTGCAGGGATTGCAGGCATGGGCCACCATGCCCAGCCTCTTCCCTATTGTATAAAATCAAGGGAACTAAGGGGAAATTTGCTTTAAAAGGCAGCTGGATGACTGAGGGTTATTGACTATTGAAACAATATATCAAACATGGATTATGGAATTTTTCGTGAGGGTGGTATTTTAAAATAGGTATGCCTTTTGTCTGCCCTGGAGTAGGAATTGGAAAAATAGATAATATGATTGGGTTTCTTTTAACTAAACGATGTCATGTCTAATTCAAAAAGCACTTGTCCCTTGGAGAAAGCACTATTGCTTTCCTGTGGTCTCAGAAAGTCTACAGGTTAAACGCCTGTGAATACAGCTCTAACTTGACAATCTCCAAGAAAGCCGTGAGATTCCCAAATAAGCAACTGTAACATTCCATTTTGCAGATTTATGTGTTTTATTTGTTAAATTTTTGATGTGTTTCCTCTAGAAAACTCAATATCAAAAAATCTAACTCTATACAATTAATACTCTCTCTGATGTTGAAAAGCGAAATTCTAAATTCCTATGGGCAAAGTTTTAACTCTCAAAATTGTAAATTACAGGATACTGTGAAGCTTTTCAGTATCTCACTTTAAGGATATCTCTTAAATTCTGTCACACTCAGCCTCTGTGATGATGAATTTGTCTGGATTGTTTTATCGTTGCTATTGTTATTAGTGTTATTTTTAATGTAGAGAGAAATTTCTGTCAAAAATGTGGGACAAAAATTTAAATTCCTTCAAGTTCTTTTTCCAGGCAGTCTTCTAAAGAAAGCTGTTTCTTTTTCCTCCAACAGCTAAATTTAGAGTTTCAACTCTTCTGCCTGTTGAGTAAATAGCTTTCCATGAATTAAAACTAAATCCCTTCCCCAGAACATCTTTCTGGAGGAAGAGTATTTTGTCCTAACACAGTGTGTCTCAGGTTTCCCTGCAACATCCGAAAACCTCAGAAGCAGTTTTAGACGCAGCATATTTGCCTCCTGCTACTGTAATAATTACAGTAACATTCTTGCATTTTCTGCATGGCCTAGCAATGATTAGATTTTTACTGGAGACTGCTTGAATTTTTTGTTTCTTGTTATTAATTCCTCTGTGGTTTTTTTGTTTGTTTTTGAAAACAAAGTCAAAGAATAACAATGGAATACCAACATTTCTGCTGTTTTCTAGCTTTATAAGGAGATTGTCTATTTGCAAAAGGAGCATCCAGTGAATTGGCACAAGAACTATGCCATTGCCTGTGAGCGGATGCTGCGTCTTCAGGCAAGAGATGCAGACCCTGAAGTGCTGTTATCTGAAACCATCAGACATTTCCATCTGTACTCTCAGAAAGCACGGAATGATCCACAGCAAGCTGATATTTTAGGTGCTCTAAAGCACCTAAGAAAAGAACTGCAAAGTCTGAGAAACAGGAAAAATGTCTGACACAGCAAAATATGAAAAACCTGCTCATCATTCAGCTTCCAAAATTCTGAAGTCCGGAAGTTTTTTCTTCAAGAAAAGAAGCTGCATAAAAAATTTAAAACTAAGTCATCTCCCAGATATAAGTAACATGGTCCAGCAGTACTGTTTAATGGGGTGTTCAGTGACTAAGATCTACTATTTATGCAAAATTCTGTTTATCCCATGTTACCAAATTACCATTTCAGTGAGAAGCTTTATGAAAAGTCTTCTGACTTCCAGTCTTTTACCAGATGACTGCGCTGGATTAGATTCTAGAAGAGAATGAACCATTTTCATATAACTAAATATTGACCATGAACTGTTTAAGGGCCATGCTTATTGGAATCAGTTTTAAAGTTAAAATCTTTTGATATTAATACCAGACCAAAGACATTTTCTGTTTCCTGAACAAAAAGAATGAATCATGTTAGGCTTTAGGTGAGAGTACATTTTTTACAAAGTAGCTATAGTTGTTACATAGTCTTACACTTCAAGCTAAGCACCAAGTGGGTGATATTTTGAAAAAAGTTTGTGTTTTACTGTCTTAGATCGTTCTCGGAAATCACTGAAAAAAAAAAAGCTAATTTGATGTTTGCTTATTTCAGTTGCAGAAACTGGTGAGTAAAAAGGATTTTGCATTTTCTTAATTAATTTTATATTTATGTTTTATTTCTATTTGGACTCAGAGATCTAGGCCCAATAATTAGTAGGCTCTTGCTGCCAAAATGCAAAGGGGAAAAAAAAGGCAGGGATTGGGGGGGATGGGGGAAGTGGCTCAATAAATTCATTTCTGTTACAAGCATCTTTTATACATATTACTAAAGAGAACATAGTAAGAAATGCAAATAATAGTTCTTTATTTTATTATGACAGTTAATTAATAGCAACCTGTTTTAATGAATAAAGTCACTCAGAGTCCTTCAGCACTTCCTAAGTAGAGGCCAGAATCTGTAGGGCTTCTTTTCCCCCCAATTGTATAGCTCCTAGACTCCAAGCACTATATAGGCCCCTGTATAGAAATGCTCACTAATGAAGAGGGAGGGCTAGAAGCTTGTCTGCATTCAAAGATCACTGGTGAGTCATTCAGCAAGAAAAGGCCCCTTACCAGGAATAGTCACAGTTCCGTGGCATTGTACTAGCAAAAGGGTCTGATCAAAGGTCTCCTGTGGAGCTTGCATGGTTCCCTTTCATACTACGACCATAATTAAAACCACTAATTCTCTTTTAAAATGCTGCAGGATGCCATGTAGGCATCTGTCTGGAGTGTCCTTTGTGATGTCATAAGCTGTTAAGGACCAGTGCCGAGGGCTTTTGAGTGAAATGCCAGTCATGAAGGTGCTTCAAGACAAGGGTGCCTCTAAAAGCTTGACAGGGCCTTGACTGCACAATTCGAGCTGAATTTGCCCCTTGTCAGCTGCCAGTAAATAAATCTCAAAGGGGGAAAAGCTGAAGTTTCATTACCTGATCCATGGGGCTTTGTTGGTTTTGGCATCACACAGGGGAAGCTCTTGCCCCTCCATTCTCTGGATTTGAAGATGTCCATTGGAGCCTGCAGTGCCTGGACAGGGTTCAGAGCGGAACCTTTTGAAGAGTGTCAATAGTTGTAACAGTTCAGCTGTTAGGAAGACAAATAAATGGAGGAGCTCATTAATCCGCTTTTGGCTCTCAGTGCCTTTTGCCCTTTTATCACAGCCTTATTAGGCTCCTACTCATCTTGAACCAGAAAAAAATGAATTGAAGTTGTTGAGTACTAATTGGCAAAGACTTTTAATCATGGGCCAAGAACTTTCACTGACTTGAAAGTAACTTCTCCACAGGGAAGGACCAAAAACCTGGTTTACCTTAAAACAAAAACCTGTTGGAGTTCAGTGTGGTGTAAAAATGTAAGGAAGCGTTGATAAATTGTCTAAGTTTATCCATTCGAAAGAAGTTGTGTAAGATTATGATATTCTCTTTTCTTTTAAAAAAGAAAGTACAATAAAATTCAAACATTTCTTAGGAAAGCATTGTCTTTATTGGTTCGGAAAAGAGATTGCACACATGTGTGATGGTCGTGTTTGTTTCTGAACATCTACACACAGGTATGTGAATATCCATCTCTGCATCTGCATACACATGTGGTGTTTGAGGAACCTCATTGAAAGTGATATTTCCTATTAGTCGCCTTAAGAATGGCAAATGAAGACCTCTTTTTGAGAATCTCTGCTTTTAAATATTTTTAAAATATGTGTCTGTACTATGGAGATATGTGTATGGCTGAATGTGCTTTATGTATAGATTATTGTCAAACGGTACATAGATTATTTTGTGTGTGCGCAGCAACGGCTTTGGGCCACTCTGTCTTTGAGAAACCAATGATATAATAGCCCAGAGTAGATAGGATCATAATAAGTTTCTAAAAACCACTGGTAAATGAAAAACTAGTAAACTGAGCTGAGATTTAGGGATGTTGGGCTTCATTCCCAGATCAACTACTTTGGAGAATCCTTTCCTTTCTGTTAGACGAGGTTAAACAAGTTGCTTTCTTTTTCTTACTTTCCTTGGCTAGTGTACAGACACCACAAAATCTGATAAAAGCGGTTTCCTGTAGTCTGACCCCCAACATTGAGGGGACTGTGATGGAGGTGACTTCTCATGCAGGATTTGGCCAGCGTTCTCCTAGCAGTGTCCTGGGAGTGCCATGGGTTGGCAAGACGACAGGAACGCCACAAGGCCAAATTCTGCCTGGACTTCGGCCTGAGGTGCCAATGAAACTGTCTGCCTCTCCACATGCATCAGGGCCCTGCCGCCCTGGCACCAAGGCTGGCACGCACCAGAGGGCAAGTGGAGAAATGGATGGTGGCTCCCAAGTTATCTGACTAACCACTGGGTGGGCTGCACTCCCTGTGCCTCCCTGTTCCCTCTGATGGGAGTATGCTTGGTTCTTGGTATTGACTTGCCTTTTTTTGTTGTTTTTTTAAAAGGACCCATTTTGTTAAATGCTTCTGTTCTATTACTCAAAATGTGGCCAAAATAGAAGGGAATCAATTACTAGTGTATTATTTTGAAAGCTTAAAACAGAAATTGTGAAATGTTATTTCTGCTCATATTGTTAGTGTTTTCTCTTGATAGAACCATAATGTTTAGCCTTTATGATATTTAAAACCCATTTTGAGTGTTAGGGTTGTTTTTATGATACCCTGCTGGTAATTTTAAGTCATCAGGCTAGGATATGAAGAGGAGTTTTTTAAGTTTGTTTTAAAAGTGAAATATTGTGAATCTTTAATCATAGTTCTCATCAATATCCCTCAGAATGTTTAAATGTTAATGCTTTAATATTTAGGGGAAAATTTTATACCAAAGGTTGAAAAAAAAGAAAAAAGAATCCTGTTACTCTGACTTCTGGTATGTTTTATAAAGGCATCAACACAGGATATTACTTAAAATTCTGTTCTGACTGGCTTCAAGTCTTATGGTTAGGTAAAGAAAACAACTTCAGCCCAGTAAGAGATTCCCATTTTGTTGTGAATGCAAAACCATTCTAATGCTGATACTCACAAACAAATAACTAATGTTTCCAGGGATTCTGGGAACATCTAAAGGCCAGGATCTTGGCACAGCATTACAGAGCAAACAAGGAGCTAAAGCTTTAGCAGTGATCATATTCAATGAAGACATCATTGTCAGTACCCTCTAAAGGTCTGTTTGATTTGGATCAGCACAGACAGTATTTTTAAAATAGCCCCAGGAATAGTACAGTATGCTTACTCAGCTATAGAAAATTAAACAGGGGCCGGGCGCGGTGGCTCAAGCCTGTAATCCCAGCACTTTGGGAGGCCGAGGCGGGTGGATCACGAGGTCAGGAGATCGAGACCATCCTGGCTAACATGGTGAAACCCCGTCTCTACTAAAAATACAAAAAACTAGCCGGGCGTGGTGGCGGGCGCCTGTAGTCCCAGCTACTCGGAGGCTGAGGCAGGAGAATGGCGTGAACCTGAGAGGTGGAGCTTGCAGTGAGCCGAGATCGCGCCACTGCACTCCAGCATGGGTGACACAGCGCGAGACTCTGTCTCAAAAAAAAAAAAAAAAAAAAGAAAATTAAACAGGAAGATATCCTGAAAAGGGGGTTTTTCAGGAAAAAAAATTCTGATTGCTCTTCAACAATGTAATGTACATTTGATGGATATTATATGTACTAGAAAGATTAGCTCATGCCATAGTGGAAAAAAAAAAAAAAAGGGTGGTGATGCCACATGGGAAGGACAAGTAGCAGTTCCAACACTGTACATGTGAAGCCAACAATTATTAGCCTGAAAGTGGAGTTCTCTGGCTCTTTGCTGCAGATCCAAAGTTAGGGGTGAGGGTTAATTTTCAATACAGACATTGCTATGATATTAAAAAGTTGAGTTGACAAGGTTGAGAAAGTTACAAGATAAAGGTCAAGACACAAAGACACAATTATTAGACCCTACACCTATCCCAGTGATCCAGCCTCACAGAGCAGCTGCAGAGTTGCAAGTCTTCTGGTACATAGTTGCCATTAGATGAGGATAAGTATAATAAAAGATAAATAGAGATAAGCCAAATCTAAGTTTTAACCATTTCAAAACTTTAACTTTAGGATTTGTTGTAATTCTCGTATAAGAAGTATGGGGTGAAGAACAATATATGGAAATGGCATAAAATCTTTTTATCATTAAGTTCATTGTATAATAAATACTGCAAGCTAACAAATGGAGATTATGTCCTTTTTTTTTTAAAATTTTTTTTTTTGAGTTAGAGTCTCACTGTGTTGCCCAGGCTGGAGAGCAGTGGCGCAATCTTGGCTCACTGTAAGCTCCGCCTCCAAGGTTCACGCCATTCTCCTGCCTCAGCCTCCCGAGTAGCTGGGACTACAGGCGCCCGCCACCACACCCGGCTAATTTTTTGTATTTTTAGTAGAGACGGAGTTTCACCGTGTTAGCCAGGATGGTCTCGATCTCCTGACCTCGTGATCCACCTGCCTCGGCCTCCCAGAGTGCTGGGATTACAGGAGTGAGCCCCCGCGCCCGACCATGTCCTGTTTTCAAAATAACAAACGATGATCGTCTTCTATTTAGAAGTGTTATCTGAAAGGGCATTTTTTGAAATGTAACCTTTTGAAGAAGGTACTTGATATTTCTCTCAGCTAAATGAAATATTCCCTTAGATAGATGAACTGTTGAAGGTATCTTTAATACCAGTGGTGGTTGTTCACATATAAAAGCGTGTGTGATTAAAACTGAAAGGGGAAAACTGAAAGGGGAACACTGCTTGGAAAATCATACCCAGTTTTCTCATCCTTGGATTATGGACCTAAATGAATCACCCATTACCCTGGATCCTTGAGTGTCAGCTAAGACACAAGAATTCAGGGCCAGGAATGGTGGCTTATGCCTGTAATCCCAGAACTCTCGGAGGCTGAGGCAGGTGGATCGCTTGAGTCCAAGAGTTTGAGACCATCCTGGGCAACATGGTGAAACCTTGTCTCTACAAAAGAAATACAAAAATTAGCAGGGCAAGGTGGCATGCACCTGTAGTTCCAGCTACATGAGAGGCTGAGGGCAGGAGGGTCCCTTGAGCCTGGGAGGTGGAGGTTGAAGTGGGCTGTGATTGCACCACTGCCCTCCAGCCTTGGTGACACTGTCTCAAAAAAAAAAACAAAAAACAGTTATTATAAAACTTCAAGAGCTTTTAAAAATTACTCTTGCAAAAGCTACAAAAACTTTAAAGAGGATTGTTTATATATGGAAAATGATCTATTTATCAAAAAAACTAGGGTTCCTTAGTGTAACAGGTGAAAGGAAGTTTTCAAAAAAGTTCATTCTTAGAAGCATAAAAAACTAGAGTTCAATCATGCAGAGCTTAAAACAAGCAACTTCACCCATAGAGAATACTCGTACTTAGTGTTTGTTTTTAGTTAGAGAGTCATAATTTTCCACTAAAATTATAGCATATTCACTCAATATGTGGATTGTGTCTACACAGTTAAGTTTCTCTTTCAGTGATTAGAATTTTAGCCCTTAACCTATGCAGTCACCTGTATCCACCTGGAGGCAGTTCCTCCAGTTGCAGGATTGTGCTTATTTAAACTGATTGTCAAACTGTGGGTCATGAAGTCAATTGAATGGGAACTGACCATCTTTTTCTTAATGAAGTAGAATTAAAAATACCACAATGGGCTGGGTGCAGTGGCTCACACCTGTAATCCTAGCACTTTGGGAGGCCGAGGCAGGTGGATCACCTGAGATGAGGAGTTCAAGACCAGCCTGGCCAACATGGCAAAACCCCATCTCTACTAAAAATACAAAATTTAGCCGGGTATGGTGGCGGAAGCCTGTAATCCCAGCTACTCAGGAGGCTGAGGCAGGGAGAATTGCTTGAACCCAGAGGCGGAGGTTGCAGTGAGCCAAGATTGTGCCACTACACTCCAGCCTGGGCAACAGAGCAAGACTCCATCTCAAAAAAATAAATAAATAAAAATGCCACAATGCATTTGAGGTAACAAAGTATTGTTTCATGGAACCTTCAGTTTCATTTCATATGTGTATGCACATATGCATGTGAATATAACATATATGTCATACTTATGTATGTGTGTATGTAAAGAAATTGATAAATGTGCGTACTGAGTCAATATAAAATATACTCATTGTACGTCATAGTAAAAAATAAATTTGAAAGTCACTGGCTTACAAGAACTTAACACCAGACTAGGCGCCGTGGCTCACACCTATAATCCCAGCACTTTGAGAGGCTGCGGCATTTGGATCACTTGAGGTCAGGAGTTTGAGACCAGCCTGGGCAACATGGCAAAACTCCCATCTCTACTAAAACCAAAAATTAGCTGGACGTAGTGGTGCACACCTTTAATCTGAACCTGAGGCACACTCAGGAGGCTGAGGCTGAAGTTTTGCTTGAACCTGGGAAGCAGAGGTTGCAAGTGAGCCAAGATCGCACCCACTGCACTCCAGCCTGGGCAGAGCAAGACTCTGTCTCCAAAAAAAAAACCAAAAAAAAAAAAAAAAAAAAACAGAGAACATCAAAAGGGTTAGTAAAGGATCATCCAGTGTTAACTATCACAACTAATCTAGTTTAATAAATGAAGAAACTGACATCTGTACTAAACAAATGACTTGATTAATGTCACATGGCTAGGTAGTAACAGCACTGAGACTAGGACACAAGCTTCTTGGCTCAACCTGGTACAGTTTCCCTATTCCAGTCCCAGTTACATGAAACCAGCTATATTCCACCATCAACTCTCTGGCACATTAAAGTCCTCAATGCAGTCATTTTAAAATTAGCATAAACTTGTCTAGGGGTAAATGGTGTGTGAAATCAACTATGTTGCAGGAAATGAAAAGCTATACATTGAACTTTCCTTCTCTCCTTCAACTCTCCGGAATGTAAATTTTTTCCCCTTTCCTTTTAGATGGGGATAGTTATATCCCTGGCTTTTGACTGAAAATTTCCCTGCCCTTTCTGGACTTAGGAATATATACCCAAATTAAAAGGTTTTAGTGTGACAAGAAAAAAGTCACTTTGAAATCCAGGAACTTATTAGCATAAATTATATTCCAGCTGAATCGGCAGCTAGAAGCTCAATTTGAAAAATGTTGCACTAGTTTATATATTTGTTACCCCTCTTAAGTAGACATCAAAACACAATCATATTTCTATATTTTGGAGAAAGAAATATGTCCCAGCGCCACTGAAATTAGACTTTACCTCCCAGAAGCAGACCCCACCTACCACTGGTATTCATGACTCTTCTATTTGGTTCAGCCACTTTTTAAAAAATGTTAAATGTCAGGCCAGGTGCGGTGGCTCACACCTGTAATCCCAGCACTTTGGTAGGCCGAGGCAGGCGGATCACCTGAGGTCAGGAGTTCAAGACTAGCCTGGCTAATGTGGTGAAACCCCGTCTTTACTAAAAATACAAAATTAGCCAGGTGTTGTGGCACACACCTGTAATCTCAGCTACTTGGGAGACTGAGGCAGGAGAATCGCTGGAACCTGGGAGGCAGAGGTTGCAGTGAGCCGAGATCGCACCATTGCACTCCAGCCTGAGCAACAAGAGCAAAACTTCATCTCAAAAAAAAAAAAAAAAAAAAAAAAGTTAAATGTCCACAAGGCAGAAACCTCTTTGAAGACCTAAGTGTTTGATATCCTATATATGAACCTTACCGTATTCAATGTGTAAGTGACAATGATTTCTCCCAAATTTGACTCTTGGTTTATACGTATGATTTGTGAAAATATATACCGTAGTAAAAATAGTAATAATAGCTGTTATTATAACGATCTTGGTGACATTTGTTATCCACTGAATTGCTTCACCTAAATTTCCTTCATTTACTCTCAGAATTAGAAGTAATTTGGCCCTACTGGGCGTGGTAGCTCACTCCTGTAATCCCAGCACTTTGGGAGGCTGAGGCGGGTGGATCACGAGATCAGGAGTTAGAGACCAGCCTGGCCAAGATGAAACCTCGTCTCAACTAAAAATACAAAAATTAGCCAGGCAAGGTGGTGGATGCCTGTAATCCCAGCTACTAGGAAGGCTGAGGCAGAAGAATTGCTTAAACCCGGGAGGCGGAGGCTGCAGTGAGCTGAGATCGCGCCACTGCACTCTAACCTGGGCGACAGAGCAAGACTCTGTCTCACAACAATATAAAGAAAAAAGAAGTAATTTGGCCCATCATGTTCGGAGGCAAATAAGTTTGGCACCCCTCAAGAAACCAAAATCCCCTTCTGATGTGACCACATAAACCATGCTGCATGCACTTTGTGCATTTGATAAAGATATATAGATTACCTATTTCACAGGGTTCGCTTTTACTAGGACAAAACTTTTCCTCTTTCACTTGTCCCTTGCTGAACAAATAAATAGTTGATTTTAAGAGCCTAAACCTGGTAAGTGCATGAGCTCATTTGTACCAAGAAAATGTGTGAACCTGTACAAGACTAGAACTTTATTTTATAGTATCCCATGAAATCCCTTAATAATTGTGCTTATATTGTCATGTGAAACATGTGACCTGTTTATAATTTGGATACAACAGAGATTCTATTTTCCTTTTTTATTATAATGCACCTGGATGAAGTCAACACCTTAACACCTTCATCTCTTAAAGCTCCCATAGCCATGTGTATCTCCTGTGGGAAGTCACTGTGACTTCCCTCCCAGAAAGAGGGGACAACTCTAGTTCATATTGCTTGCTCGAAGAAGCACTTGGAAAGATGTGGGTCTGGAGTGTTCATTTTGCCCCTAAAAGAGCAAAGAGCAGAAACTAAGTTCTCTCTGGAACATAGGCTTTTTCTGGATTGCACCAGAAGCACTATAGTATAGAGTGATTACACTCCCAGCTCTGCCACTTCCTAGCTGTGTGACTTGGAGTAACTGTTTAAAGTTCTATGTGAGACAAGCACAGTGATTGATGCCTGTAATCCCACCACTTTGGGAGGCCGAGATGGGAGGATCACTTGAGACCAGGAGTTTGAGACCAGCCTGGGCAACATAGTTGAGACTTCATCTCTACAAAAAATTTTTAAAAATTGCCAAGCATGGTGGTGTGTGCCTGTGGTCCCAGCTACTCAGAAGGCTGAGGTGAGAGGATCGCTTGAGCCTGGGAGGTTGAGGCTGCAGTGAACTGTGTTTGTGCCACTGCACTCTAGCCTGGGCAATATAGTGAGACCTTATCTCAAAAAAATTAAAAATAGTGATAAAGCTCTGGCTGCCTTAATTTCCTTTCTGTAGAATAGAAATATAATAGACTACCTCATGATGCAGCTATAAGAATGAAAAAGGTTAATATTTATAAAGTGCATTGAACAGTGCCTGGTATGGACCAACTGCAAGTAATGTTGGCTGTTTTCATTAGTATGTCAGTAAAAACAGTTCTTCTCTACTTTCTACTCAGTAAAATAAATGTTCGAAGCCTCCTGGTACTTTGCTTGTCTCTCTAGTATGTTTAAAAACGTCTTTACTAAATATGCATCTGGAAAATTTAAATAATTCAATTTAAATTACAATGATAATTATAAATATAAATACATTATTTACATTATATGAGTATCTGGGAATCAGAAGAGAGTAACCAAAAAGCACTAAGCAGTTGAAGAAACGAAATCAGTCCCATTAATAAGGAAAACACATCTCAATCTGTGCACACGCATGCACACACACAAGTAAAAATCATGTGTTCACAATTCATTTTCATAAGGCCCCATGACCATGACCGTTCTTCCCTCTTTCTACTGGTTTCCCCAAACCATGGCCCATCTGGAAGCAGGCATCTACATTATCTCCTCTTCTTCCCAAACTTAGATTTTACCATCTATATATTTGATCTTAGTCTATCTTCCCCTGCATTCTACCCCCAGGGACTTCTCAAAGAACAGTCTCCTACCAGCACAGCTTCTGCAGGCGCTTCGAGGACTGGCACGGGGCAGAAAGCTTGCAGTCCGGAGCGCGGAGGCCCTGCTGGACCTCCAAAACCATCCTGGGGGATAGGGTCATAGATCGCTGAGCTTGGATGAGTGGAGCGTCCAAGAGTATGTCTTGTAAATGAGCACCCGATTTATTCACTTCTTTTTTTATTACTTTTTTAAAAATAGAGGTGAGGTATTGCTATGTTGCCCAGGCTGGTCATGAACTCCTGGACTCAAGCAATCCTGTCACCTCAGCCTCCTAAAAGTGCTGGGATTACAAGCATGAGCCACCATGCCCAGCCCATTCACTTATGTTTAATACGTTTAATCAGGCCGGGCGCGGTGGCTCATGCCTATAATCCCAGCACTTTGGGAGGCCGAGGCGGGCGGATTACGAGGTCAGGAGATCGAGACCATCCTAGCTAACACGGTGAAACCCCATCTCTACTAAAAAATACAAAAAACTAGCCAGGCGTGGTGGCACGCGCCTGTAGTCCCAGCTACTTGGGAGGCTGAGGCAGGAGAATGGCGTGAACCCGGGAGGCGGAGCTTGCAGTGAGCTGAGATCCGGCCACTGCACTCCACCCTGGGTGACAGAGCGAGACTCCATCTCCAAAAAAAAAAAAAAAAAAAAAAAAAAAATACATTTAATCAATAAACATTTTTTGAGCTGCTACAATGTACCAGGTCTGAATACGAGGTTTCCAGACGGGAACCAGCCAAGGGCCCTGTCCCCGACAGAGCTTCCATTCCAGAAGGGGAGAAAGTCAAAATGCAAGTCTAAAAATCTGCCCAAGGATCTTTGTTCACCACTACTACATTCTACCCAACTAAGGAATCAAACTTGCTTTCTCACTGTTAGAAGTGTTGCTTACGAATGTTTACCACTACCCCCTCAACCCAGGTTAACAAGTTTCCCACCTGTTGAGAAGTCTGCATCTCATTCTTGGGCTACCTGGAGCCCTGCTGAATCCACAAAGGGCTTCACCGGGCCCCAAAATGGTCGTTAGACCACACTTTTATTTTGGCACATCTCTCCCCACCTTCTTTCTCACACCAACATGAGTAATTCTCGGCTTTCGTTGGCTACCTTTATCCTTCTGCTGGTCACAGCAACATTGGACTAAAAAAAATTCATGCTGTCTATCTGTGGCGAAGAAATATTCCCACCTCTCCCATTGCCACTCATAGTAACAGAGAAAGGAGGCGAGAGGTAATAAAAGGGTGTCACCTGCTCTTAAGCTTGGTGCCTAACTCTCCTTAAAGCCACCACTCAAATTTCTAGAGGGATGTTGATCTCATTCAGGCTCTTATCCCATGCCCCTGCTTAGCTTCACTGCTAAGAAAGCAGGCCCTGCTTCCACAAAGCAATGAAGGGAATCATTGCTTCTGTAGTGTTCTTGCCAAAAATATATAATCTCAATTTAGTTTTTTTGTTTGTTTGTTTTTGAGACGGAGTCTTACTCTGTCCCCCATACCGGAGTACAGTGGGGCAATCTCGTCTCACTGCAAACTCCGCCTCCCAGGTTCAAGTGATTCTTGTACCTCAGCCTCCAGAGTAACTGGGAGTACAGGTGCCCACCACCATGCCCAGCTATTTTTGTATTTTTTGTAGAGATGGGGTTCACCATGTTAGCCAGGCTGGTCTCGAACTCCTGACCACTCGCCTCAGCCTCCTAAAGTGCTAGGATTATAGGCATGAGCCACCACACCCGGCCTTAATTTAATCATGAGAAAACATCTCACAAATTCAAATTGACAGACCATCTATACAATACCTGACCAGTACTCTTCAAATATATTAAGGTTAAGGTTATGAAAAACAAGGAAAGACAAGAGAGTGTCCTGAATTTAAGGAAACTAAAGAAACATGACAGCTATGTGCAATATGGGATCCTGGATTCAATCCTACGACAGAAAAATACTATTATTATTATCATTATTATTATTATTTTTAAACAAAGTCTCACTCTGTTGCCCAGGCTGGAGTGTAATGGTGTGATCTCAGCTCACCACAACCTCCGCCTCCCGGGTTCAAGCGATTCTCCTGCCTCAGCTTCCTGAGTAGCTGGGATTACAGGCATGTGCCAACACACCCAGCTGATTTTGTATTTTTAGTAGAGACAGGGTTTCTCCATGTTGGCCAGGCTGGTCTTGAACTCCCGACCTCAGTTGATCCGCCTGCCTCAGCCTCCCAAAGTGCTGGGATTACAGGCATGAGCCACCACACCCAACGAAAAATACAATTAGAAATAGTGGTGAAATCTGAATTTAAATCTATAGTGTGGTTAATAGTATTGCACTAATGTGCCAGTTTCTTGGTTTTGATCATTATGTAAGATGTTAAGGTGAGTGAATTTGGATGAAGGGTAGATAAGAACTTTCTGAACTATTTGCAACTTTTCTGTAATTCTAAAACTAGGAATAAAAGAGGGTTTTTGTTTTTCGTTTTTGGGTTTTTTTCTTTTTTTTAGTTTTTAAAGCAAGGCACTCCTTTTCCCCCTTACTCCTTGTCATTCTTTGTTAACTACTGCTTTAGGCCTCAAGACAAACAATAGATAGGACAGTGGTCTTTCCGACTTGGGTGCACCAATGATCAAAGAGACACAAGCCCTAAGGCCAAAGGCCACAGGCCTGCCACCAGCCCAGTCGTTAGGGTAGGTAGCTCTCGGCCCTGGGTCTGAGCCTTCTCCTAGTGGCTGTCTAGGTGGACCTGGGTGAGAACTGGGCAGCCCCAGGGAGCCTGAAGCTGTTTTCAGCACCTTGGGAGGCTCCTGAGAGGCCGGTGGGATTAAATTCCCCTCAAAGTCACTGGGCTCACACCCAGCTTGAAGACAGCAGGATCTAGTTGGGGATTATTTCTCCAGTCCGGGTTTCTCTCTTCAGGCAGCCACTACGGAGAAGAGGGAGTAGAGGCGAAGCACCCTTAATACCCTTATTCTTTCAAAAGATGAGTCAGGTTTTTGTAGCTTCATTAGCATTTGCAGATAAAAATACATTTTAAGTGGTATTATGCTAAGTAATTATTCTTACAAGATGTGAAATTAAACACATTTTACTCAGCATGAAATTATTCCTGCCACGTATTTAGTTTTGTGACAGCTTGAGAGTTTGGACAGTGGGTTGCAAGAAGAGGAGAAGCAATCTATGTACTCAAAAAAAAAAAAAAAAAAAACAAAAAATATTTTACCAAAGGTAAGTCCTTGTAGCGAAATGATTTTGGCTGGATGGAATATTAAACCTGCTACTATAAATTTCACGCCTTGCATTCCTAAAGCAGATGCAGAGTGATGATGCCAAAAATTAATTGGAAATAATGCGACTTGCCTTGTGTACTCTATCCAGTAGAGGGCATAGCAGATAAGCATTGTATGCGTTGGTGACTTAGCAGCAACTGATAAGACTTGTTTGTAATTGCTTCTGTAAAGATATGTAGCAGCATGCTTGGATGCTTATTTACATTTAGGAATGTGGTTCGGAATAGGAGGTTTAGATTTATAACTTTGGTTTTTCCTGTCAATACGTGGGAGACTTTTGGTTGTTGCGAGCATTATATTTACCAATGCTCAATGCTAAATTGCTGGATTTAATTGTTACAGTACAGTGAATTATTCTATTATTTCTTACTTTTTTATCCCAAGGAAAATTCAAACTTTCCAGGCTTAAGGGCAGGATAAAATGGCTCTGAGCATGTCAACGTCTCAAGAGCACATTATTTTCTTATTGGATTGTATTAACTTTACAGATGGAAATTTGAAGGAGAATTAGAAGGCTTAGAGATGGGAAATTTGGAGAAGAAAAGAATAGTGTCCTAAGATTTCTGGAGGGGCTAACTGGTAAGTCATTTTGAAAGCTGCTGATGCTAATTCTCATAGCAAAAGACATAGCAGACCCTAAAATTATCAGGAATGAGGCATGAGGCACAGAATTGCTAAGAAGGAAGTGAATCTTGTGTCACACTAAGAATTGCCAAAGGATTATTCAGGTTCTCTCTCTCTCATTCTCTCTCTCTCTCTACCTGTTACAATTGGCACAGATTTTTCTTATGTAAACTCCTAATAGTGCACCTGTCCACAAGCTGGGTGGAGGGCGTTTGGCAGTTCCACTTGGTTTAAAAACCAAACAGTCTCCTGCCTCAAATACACACATTTGTTCTGAAGGGACAGTGGCATGACATATGTAAACAAACATTCATCCATAGGCACTCCGATTTGCAGCTGAAGGAAAAGTTGGAGGCGGGAGTGGGGACACAACATAATAAAACCAAACAGACAACCGTGCTAAAGAAAAAGGCACCAGCCTCCCTCCCACTACTGCCCAGTTGTCAGGTGGCTGCAGGGAGCAACCACAGACTGTCCTGTCCACGCTGGAGGATCCAACCGTGGGCCAGGCACTAGCCTAGTGGATCTGGAATCTTGGTGGTCACCACTCCTCCTCCTCCTAGACTCCACCTCTCATCTGGAATTCTTTCCCACAATTTTGGATGCTTCCATAGGATCTGAGGTGAGAGGAGCCCCAGTGGGAAAATGAACAAGGGGAGAAACAACAGAGCCTGCTTCTGGGTAGGGAAAGAGGAATGCCCTCGGGGTGGAGCAGGAGACTTGCTTTCACTCTGTGCCCTTTTTAGCTTTGAATTTTGTACCATGAGCAAGTGTTACCCAATCTTAAAATGGATAGACAGACAGGTAGTTGGTGAAAGAAAGAAAAAGAAAGCAGGAAGGAAGGAAGGGAGGGAGGGAGGGAGGGAAGGGAAGGGAAGGGAAGGGAAGGGAAGGGAAGGGAAGGGAAGGGAAGGGAAGGGAGAGAGGGAAGGAAGGAATTTAAAAAGGGAACATTGTAGAGAAACAGGACCTGGCCTAAAGGAGTGACTAGCTAAATCCTAGACTTGTTCTCATGGTCAGCCTTTCCCTGCCATGTGAGTGACTTTCCCTCTTGCGCTTGTCATAGAGGAGTAATTGTCCTTTCCCCCAGCATATGTTCTATTGCAGATTTTGTTATCTTTTCTCCTTTGAAACTTGAGTTTGTTGTTTACATGACACTGTTTCTTTACAAATGGCCTTCTCCTGCCCACACGTGTGTATGTGGGGGTGGAGTGGGAGTCCTTACTCCTATGGGAAGGGGGAAAAAAGAGGTGGAGAATGGAGAGAGGCTATTCGTCATTAGAAAGGTTTGGCAGAAGAATTAGACCCTCGGGATTATAAATTTAGGTCTCAGTGTGAGTTCAAGTTGAATGTGAAAGTTAGGGCCCCTAGAGTTCTGCCTTTCATTCACCCCTCAAAATCCGATTGCTGTTACTGTCACAGAAAGTTGTACATGCACCCCAAGTGGCAAGAGCCATGATTTGGCTTCTACATAGCTGCAGCTATCAAGAAAAAGTCTAAATCTTGTCTTCTCAGACAGCTACTTTTCTTGTCTAAACATCTTTCCAACCAGAAGCTATATTTAATATTGCAAACAACTACTCCCATGGTATATAGGTCATGGATTTATTGCCAAGAACAGCATCCATTCCACCTAGTTTAAGCATGAAATGGCTGACAGAATTACGAGGAGGGTGAAGAGACAGACTCTAGGTTTAACCTTCCCAAAGATGACTCTCAAAACTTCTCTGCAGAGCCTGGCCACCAATAGAACTGCGGCCTTCGGCAACCAGGAAGCTCCCTAACAAGATGGGAAGCTACTGCTTTTGTCCCCAATTCCAGAACCATGACACCCCTGCCACTCTCAGAAGCCACCATGGTCGGGAAGTTACTGCAACCGCTATAACCAGAACCATGCCTGTGCCTACTAGAATCCACACAAATTAAATGGCCTCCCCAACACTGCCTTTCAACACACACAACGCTAGTGATTACACACAGGGAAACTAAGTATCTCCAACCAGGCTTGCCCGCAAAAACAATAGAAAATGTAGGCTGTGTCTCACTGCCACCTTCTGAATCCCACATGAGTATATATGAATGGCCGAACTGTGCTCACGTCCAGAACCCTCACTGCAAGGGCATTTGGGAAGCCCAGTTTTAATTGTCCCGCCTCTGCAGTCAGTACACAAGACATTCTAGAAGGCAGTTGCATTGGCCAGGCACGGTGGCTATGCCTGTAATCCTAGCACTTTGGGAGGCCAAGGCAGGTGGATCAGCTGAAGTTGGGAGTTCGAGACCAGCCTGACCAACATGGAGAAACCCCATCTCTACTAAAAATACAAAATTAGCCAGGTGTGGTGGCGCATACCTGTAATCCCAGCTACTGAGGCAGGAGAATCACTTGAACCCTGGAGGCGGAGGTTGGGGTGAGCCGAGATCGCGCTATTGCACTCCAGCCTGAGCAACAAGAGCAAAACTCCGTCTCAAAAAGAAGGAGGGGGGAAAAAAAAAAAAAAGGCAGTTGCATTAAATGTTGAGCATCGATACACTGTATCCTCTACTCTTCAACAATTACAGAAATGAAAACATGGGTTTTTTTTATTTTGAAAAAGCATATTTATAAACTACACAAGAGCAATTTTTTTTAAAAACCAAAAACCAAATGCACCTTCAGAAGTGGGTAAATTAGTAATGCAGGATTTTTCAACAAGGGTTTATGGGTACTGAGATCAATCCAAAACAATGGGGGTTAAGAATTCTATATTTCTGGCCAGGCACGGTGGCTTAAGCCTATCATCCCAGCACTTTGGGAGGCTGAGGCAGCGAGAAGATCATCTGAGATCAGGAGTTCGAGACCAGCCCGGCCAACATGTATCTATTTATGTGACATCCAAAGCACACTAATCAGTACATTGATTAGAACATGAGGAAGAGCAAAAGATAGCCAGTTTCACCCACTGATGACATGAAAGCTAGGTGAGGACTTCTCTGAAGACAAAAAACTTTGTTTTTAGTTTAAAAAAAAAAAAGCTTTGAGTTACTTATGACTTTCAGCATAGACATTAACTGTTCTAATATTTTCATTTATTTACTTATTTCACGTTTTTAAACTGAGAAGGGAAACTATTATTTCGTCAATGGAATGGGTTAAAGATGCAGAGTGATCTTGCCAGTCTGCAGGAATTGGATCTGCATGCATGAGCAGTTGAATCAGCATGCTTCCAAAAAGATCAGAAGGCCTCCATGTAGGAAAGTAATGCAAAACAGAAACCAGAGCATCTTCTGCTGCTTTTTTGTCATTTGAGAAGTCATTCTAGGACTACTTGGGTGTGAGTGGAAGCACATCCTTGGGACACTGCCTGAAGGCAGAGTAGGAAGTATGAGAACTGGGACAGTTATTTATGCTACAAGAAAAGAGCAGCTTACAATAACAATTTCTGGGAATTCAAAATCAAATGACCCGGGAGACTCCAAGACACACTCTTCCAAGGCTCTCAGAAGCTGAGTGAGCACTTACAAAGAAAAGCATTCCCTATGACCAAATAACAGAGACCACTAATTACAGAAGAGACAGGAGGTACAAAGAAGCAGAAAGACACAGCAGAAATTATCCTGCGGAGAACCCTCCCAAAGCCTCATGCAGTTCACGATGGAAGTCAGAAGTCCAACCGAGAAGCAGAGCATGAAACAGGGGCCTGAGTCCTGATGGCCATGTAGAGTGCAGTTCCCTGACATCCCCCGCATCAAGGTCAATCCCATTGTGCCTTGAGGGGAAGCAGAATCAATTGTTTGAAAGCTTTGAGTTACTTATGACTTTCAGCATAGACATTAACTGTTTTAATATTTTCATTTATTTACTTATTTCACATTTTAAAAAGTATCTGGCATGTGTCAAGGAATATGAAAAACAGGACACTTTAAGGGGTTTATACTTTTATGAGGACCTAAGATAGGCAAAGGAGCAATTGCATTATAAGGTGTACTTGCTCTAATAAGGGAAACATAGAGGGTTGTACGGGAAACCTATCTAGACTCAGAGTGGAGGATGTCAAAGAAAGCTGGCTGGCAGAGGGGACTAACTGAGCTGGAAGGAGGAGGAGAGTTAGGAGGAGAGGGCGGATGACTAGGGAGTGCTAGAGAAGAGGGGAAAGAGGGTTCAGAAACAGGGATGAGCAAGTGCAAAGCCTTGAAGGGGAGAGGACAGCACGTTCAAGGAATTTATAAAGTAATTCTGAGTGATTGAAATGCAGAATTTAGGTCAGGTGTGGTGGCTCACACCTGTAATCCCAGCTCTTGGGGAAGATGAGGTGGGAGGAACACTTGAGGACAGGGGTTTGAGACCAGCCTGAGCAACATAGTGAGACCCCCCCCCCACCACTACCCCACCCCAGCCGCCACTCCCTGTCTCTGAAAAAAGAAAAAGAAAAAAACTAACTGGGTGTGGTGGTGCAAGCCTGTAGTCCCAGCTACTCCAGAGGCTGAGGTGGGCTTAAGCCCAGGAGTTTCAGGCCACAGTGAGCTATGATCGCACTACTGCACTCCAGCCTGGGTGACAGAGTAAAACCCGTCTCAAAAACAAGTGCAGAATTTGAGTGGAAGTGGCAAGAAATGAGGCTAGTGAAGCATAAACCAGCTGATAACAATCTTGAGAGCCACAGTGAAGAGTTGGGTTTTATCTGGAGGGCAGTGGGAAACTAGGGGAAGGACTTTAAGGTGGAGAGTGATGCCACGTAAACTTCAAATGACCATGGTGACAGCAATGTGGGGAATAGACTGGGTTGGGATTGGGGTGGGGCACGATGGGAAGACGAGAACCCTATCAGAGGTGGTTGCAGTTACACAGGGTAATCGTATGGTCTGAACTAGGTAGATAACAGTGCGGAGAAAGAAAAATGAACATATTCTAGAAACCAAACCCTGAACAGACTCTTAACACTGCC
The DNA here is from genome assembly GCF_008728515.1 of Papio anubis. Taxonomy (NCBI): domain Eukaryota; kingdom Metazoa; phylum Chordata; class Mammalia; order Primates; family Cercopithecidae; genus Papio; species Papio anubis. Next base: position 49,843,341 of record NC_044982.1, on the reverse strand, counting down.
CAGCCATCCTGGCAAGCATGACTTCTCACTCTCCAAGACAAACATCCCAAGCTTTCTTCTCCACACTTCACCTCCCATTCCTCCACCTCTTAGCTATCCAATATAATCAAGAAAATAGAAGCCTTTAGACACGATTTCCCTTTTCCCTTACCATCTGCTTCTGTGTCTATCTTCCCCTCTTCCACTCCTGAACCGCCACTTTCTCAAGGACTCTGCCCCTTTATTTCTGTCCTCTTCTGTATCCTTTCATTGCGCTCTCACTCTCTCTCTCTCTCTCTCTCTTTCTTTGTATCACACACTCTGATGTTCTTCATCTGGAGAGATGCTTTTCCTTACACTTCAGCCCTTTCCTGTTACAATCCTTCATACCCTGGGTCTGCCTCTTTCCCAGCTCACCTGGGTTTGTTCTACTCCTTGCGCCTACACTTCAGCCACCCTGGCTCCAAACACTCTAAGCCCTTTCACCTGAGGGCCTCTGTAAAAACTGCCCCGTATGCCTGTAAAAGAGTGTTCCTTTGTACTAGGTTGAATAGTGTCTCCACAAAATTCTGGCCTTATTTGAAAATAGGATCTCTGTAGATCCCAATTTATTAAGGTGAAGTCACACTTCACTTTAGGGTGAACCCTAAATCTAATGATTAGTAAACTCATAGGAGGAGAGGACACACAGAATAGAGACATGGAGGGAATGTGACCATGTGGAGGTGGAAACTGGAGTGATGTGTCCATAAGCCAAGGAATGACAAGAAGTGTCAGTTTTGATTGAGGAGAAAGGAAAAAAAAAATGATTAGGCAGACAGGGTGGCTCTTTGGTTGAATCCTTTCAAACAAAAAAACAGCCTGCAGGGACAGATAAGGGAACTTGCACAGGAGGGCTTGCCTGAGACATGCTACAGCCATAGAGATAAGAAAAGCTACACAGGTGACTTGCCCAGACATGCCCGCAATGGAAAATTCCATCCCTGACGCATGTGCAGTAAGGGGAACCAAGCAATATGGAGTAACTCAAGCTACGGGCCCACATGCCCACTAGGAAGACGGGGTGGAGCTACCAGAAATGTGTGCCTTAGGCAAATGAGACACCCAGCCCTCATCAATTTCCTGTAAAAGCCTTTGCATGCAACTGTAAAACGACAGCCCTCTTCCAGGTCCCCTCTCTGCAGCAAAGAACTTCTTTGGCTTTTTAAACTTTCGCTCCAACCTCACCCATTATGTCCAGGGTCCTGAGACAAAGAACTCTGGGTGATACCTTATCATGAGAAACTGCTACATTGTGGCATATTGGTGAGACTGTAACAGTTTGAGGGAATTTGTTACTGCAGCCCTAGGAAATTAATACATCATTCTTCACCGGTGACTCATCCCTTCTCAGGCATCTCTTCCTAAAGAGGTCCTTCCCTGGCCACCTTACCTAAGAGTATTGCTATTTTTCTCCTTTGTTGAAACTAGTTTCTTTATAGCCCTTAGCATGAGAGGAAGTCATATATGTAATGTTTCATTTTGGGTTTTGTTATCTGTTTCACACACTAAACTGTAAGCTCCCAGAGGGCAGAGACCATTATCTACCTTTCTAGTACTGGCCTGAAACATGGTCAGTATCCAGTAAATGTTTGACAAACTAGTGAAATAGTGAGTGAGTGAATGAATGAATGAATGAATGAATGGGATATTCAGAAGCTAGAGTGGACAGCACTTGTGACTGGTTTGATGTGAGGAAAAGGGGCTGCAGTGGGCAGAAATTCCAGGTTCTGGCTTGAGTCCTTAGTGGATTTGGGTGTCCTGAGCACGAGGAAGAGCAAGTTTAGAAGAAGGATAGTGAGCTCAGTGTTAGAGTTTTGAGTCTCAGGTGCCCATGGGGCATTTAAAAATAGATGTCCAGTAGCTGGTATCCCAGTTCCCACCTTTCTCTGCTCTCACTCCTATCCCCCTTCCCAGTCTATTTGCAACACAATAGCCAGAAAGAGCCTTTAGAAATACAAGCAGGTGACATCGCCCTCTGCTCACCATCCTCTGATAGTGCTAACATCTTATTTATTTACTGTCAGACCTCCCCAATTCTAGTGACCTCTATGCTTCATGAGGGTGGGATTTTTGTCTGTTTTGTTCACTACTTGTACATCCAGCACCTACAACAAGTGTTTGGAAGACAGGAGTAGTCAGCAAAATATTTGCGAAATAGAGAGATGATACTCCAGTAGGAATCCGGATTATGGGTCTGGCACTCAGTAGTGAGTTCTGGTCTAGAGATGAGGACTGGAGGCTACCAACATATAGGCGGTACATGAAACCCTTGCAGTGGATGTGACCTCCCATAGGAAGGACACAGAGTAGGAATAAATGAGGGGCAAGGAAAGGGCCCTGAGAAACATCCATCTTTAAGAGAAGGGCAGAGATGAGGCCAGGTGCTGTGGCTCATGCCTGTAATCCCAGTACTTTTGGAGGCCAAGGGGGGCAGATCACTTGAGGTCAGGAGTTCGAGACTAGCTTGGCCAACATGGTGAAACCCCATCTCTACCAAAATACAAAAATTAGCTGGGCATAGTGGCACACGCCAATAATCCCAGATACTCAGGAGGCTGATGCAGGAGAATCGCTTGAACCCGGGAGGCAGAGTTTGCAGTGAGCCGAGATCATGCCACTGCACTCCAGCCTAGGTGACAGAGCGAGACTCCATCTCAAAAAAAAAAAAAAAAAGAGAAGGTCAGAGAAACTGATGTCCCCAAAAGAAAAAAGGAAGAAGCCTGTGTGATACCAAAAGACCAAGAGGAAAGGGCATTTTGGAGAGGGGTGATCCAAGGTCAAAGCCACTAAGAAGCAGCAGTCTGAGAACAGAGATGTGAGGGTGGTTTCCTAGGATGACAGTGGAGAGTCCGATTTCGGTCTGGAGGAATGAGTGGGAAATTAGGATATGAAGACAGGAGCTGAGCAACTGACATGGACAACTCACCAAGAATTCAGACTGAGAAGGAGAGTGAGGATGATTACTGAAGGAGAACTTGGGGATCAATATGGATGTTTTAGTTTAATGATTGGAGCCAGCGGAGCCAGCTTAAATGTGGATTTGGAACAAGTGAAGAAAAAGCTTTCAAGCCGGGCGCGGTGGCTCAAGCCTGTAATCCCAGCACTTTGGGAGGCTGAGACGGGCGGATCACAAGGTCAGGAGATGGAGACTATCCTGGCTGACACGGTGAAACCCCGTCTCTACTAAAAAAAAATACAAAAAACTAGCCGGGCGAGGTGGCGGGCGCCTGTGGTCCCAGCTACTCCGGAGGCTGAGGCAGGAGAATGGCGTAAACCCGGAAGGCGGAGCTTGCAGTGAGCTGAGATCTGGCCACTGCACTCCAGCCTGGGCGACAGAGCCAGACTCAGTCTCAAAAAAAAAAAAAGAAAAGAAAAAGCTTTCAGACACAAGTGAGGGACGGAGATGCCTGGCAGAGTGCGGAGAACAGGCTATAAAACAGGTAAAGACTGGGGGGAGCCCTTCTGTGAAGGAGAGATACAGAAAGATGGGGCAGTAGTGTATGACAACGAGCACTTATTTCTTGCTTACACACCTGTGATAAGACTAGAGTTTGGCTGATCCAGGTTAGGCACAGCTGGACTTGGCTTCAGGCTATTTAGAATGTCTCATTTCCTGGGACTGGCAGAGCAGGATGTCTTTCTCATTGCCATGACAGGAGCCAAGAGGGAAAACCCAGCTATGCAAGCACATCTCTATGCAGCGTGTTTGGGAAGTAGCAAGTAGGTCTGAGTGCCTCATAAATAGGAGTGAAGGCTACAGTGATGGGGAAAGAGTATGGAATGGCTGGTGGGGCCATCTACAGAAGGGTGTTGTACGCCACGCTCAGGGCTTTGAACTTTAGAAGAGAGTTGAAGCAACATGAGGCCAGAGGAACAGACGGGTTTGGGGTATTCAGGGTTACCCAAGGTATATTTAGCCCTTCAAATAGCAGCCAGATGCCAAACAAATAATGAGAACCTGTTCCATCGACCGCCTGCTTCCTGTTTCAGGCTACCTCGCCCAAACCTGAAAGAGCGATCTTTGAGATGACTTTGCAGTTGCCTTTTCCTCTTTTCTCTCCTAACCAGCTGGCTTTTCTCTCTTAACCAGCTGGCTTTTCTCTCCTAACCAGCTCCCAGGGTATTGAATGGTGACCTCTCTATGCTGAGATAGGGCTACATTAACATCTGCAAGGCCCTCTTCACTCCTGCCTGTGGCAGCCAAGGAGTGGAATGTCCCCGTAGGCCCCCCTGCTAACTTAGGCTTGGTCTTGAACGTGACTTTCAATTTATCCCTGAATTGGAGTAGAGAGGATTTTTGCATTTCTCCATATTTTCAAAGTGTTGGCAGATACCATCTATAGGAGCCTGAGTTAGTCTGGCAGAGAAATACACACGATCTCTTTGGAATGTTTGATGCCCTTGGAGGCTGGTGATAATGGCAGTCCCCAGCCCAGGGTCAACTCTCAACATCACTGTGTGTTCTGGATGGTATTTGATAAGCACCAAGAAAGAGAAGGAGACCTCAGCATCATGAAGCTGTTTCTTCCTGGATTGTTTATATGCTCTTGCCTTTCCTTCCATAACTCAGAGCTAGTGCAGGGGTGGGTGCCTGTGGTTCAGACATTGCCTCTGTTCCCAGATCCTTCGTGCCCTGGCACTGTGCTTGCAAGATGCAACATTGCTTTCCCCCATCTCATATGCTGGCCAGAAGCAGGACACCCCAGCATCCCAAAGTTCCATAGGTCCACATGAGGAACACTCCATTTGCTACTACTTTTCGGCTACAATCTTATTTCTTTGCCTTTGGAGAGTGGCATAAAGCTTCCCACATAGTTCTCTACCTACACATTCAGAATGAAGTGCGTAATTTTTTGGTAAATTGCGAAGTTTCTAGGGCAAGTCAGTGATCCACACTGAGCTTTCAGACATTACTCACTAAGTCTGTTGTCCAAAATGCCTTTGCATTGCACTGACATAACCTATTTGTTTTCTTGAGATGACTGTGTGTTTCCCAGGTTATTAAGGTGGAGCTTGGCCAGCCCACTCCAGCCTTCTGAATGTGCAGAGCACCTGCTTTCTGTGTCTTAAGGCATTCTCTTCCAGGAGCAGTAGCCTTGGGTGAGGAGCTAGGGTGTGGCATGTGTTTAGGAGTTCATGATCCCATCTTTCCTTCTCATTTGGGAGACCCCTGCAGGGTCTTGGACCTGACCTCTCTGAGCATCAGCTTCATCTAGAAAATGTAGGCAATAATATTTCCTCTATAGCATGCTGAGGGGATTCGATGATATAATAAATGCAAACTGGCCCATGCTAAGTGCTCATTCAGAATCTATTGCTGTTATTATACCACAAGCCAGGACTAGGCAGTGGATTTCCCCCGACTGTTACTCCCTTCTGTCTTATTCCATTTGGGATGCTAGAACAGAATAACATTGAATGACATATAAACAATAGACATGAATTTCTCAGGAGTCTGGGAAGTCCAAGATCAAGGTGCTGGCAGACTCAGTGTCTAGTGAGGGCCTGTTTCCTGGTTCCTTGAGGGGCATCATCTTGCTGTGTCTTCACATGGCATAAGAGAGATCTTGGGGGTCCTTTTTTTTTTTTTTTTTTTTTTTTTTTTTAGATGGATTCTGGCTCTGTTGCCCAGGCTGGAGTACAGAGGCGCAATCTCAGCTCACTGCAAGCTCCGCCTCCCAGGTTTATGCCATTCTCCTGCCTCAGCTTCCCGAGTAGCTGGATTACAGGCGCCCGTCAACATGCCTGGCTAACTTTTTTGTATTTTTAGTAGAGATGGGGTTTCACTGTGTTAGTCAGGATGGTCTCGATCTCTTAACCTCGTGATCCACCCACCCCGGCCTCCCAAAGTGCTGGGATTACAGGCGTGAGCCACCATGCCCGGCCGGGGGTCCTTTTTATAAGGGCACTAATCCCATTCATAAGGGCTTCCCCATCATAACCTAATTACCTCCCAGAGGCCCAATCTCCAAATACCATCAGCTTGGGGATTAGGATTTCAACAGAGGAATTTGGGGGAAACACAAGCATTCAGTCATAGCACCTTCCTTCCCTCATTCCTGGACAATTTATTTCCCTTCTGGCTCAAACTCTGTTAGACTCAGCCTGTGGGCCACTCTGTGCTGCCCTCCATTTCCAGCCAGAGTGGCTCCAGTGACAGCTTGACCACTCCCCGGGTCATGGATCAAGGTCACTGCTGCTGCTGCTGTCACCCCAGCAGACAGAGGAGTCCACTGGCTGGATTGTTCTCTCAGGCAGGGGTGCTGGCCTCCCCAATGGCTGCACAGAGACAGGTAATGCAATCCACAGTGCAAAAAGGTAAACTACCTATGGGCCAGACTCTAGCCAATGGAAGACAGGGATGGAAGGCAACTCTTGGGATCACTTATCTCCCTTTCTTCTCCTGGACAGACTGTGATGCAGTTCACATGGTCTTTCTAATGAACCCCACAGGATTGAGCAATCAGTGGCCCCTGTTTCGAAGCTGAGACCAGCTCAGTAACATGCTCCCATATTTATCTCACTGCTTCTCTGCCTCAATCGACTTTCCCCTCACTTCTGCTTCCCTAGGATTGTAACCTGCACCCCAATAAAGGATAACCATGTAAACGATTGCCTTGGACACTGCCTTTTAGAGGACTTGGGCCAAGATGCACAGATATTTTTTTCCTAGCATACCTGGCAGGTGGTCATAAATGTGAGACAAAGACGTGGGAGGACAATGATGAGCAGAGCATAAGGAGCTCACCATGTCATGGCCAGTCTTTCCACCATGGCTTCAAGCACTCTTTTCTCTGTGAGTTGGTTTGCATTCATGTATGTTGGTTTTAGTCTTTCCTCCTGGAACACATGGTGTGAGTCCACTACTCCTCTACTAATAGTACTTTTCATTTTTTATCCACAACAATGGCCTTCCTCAGTTTTCTCCAAGTTAGACACAGCTAATCTCTTTATTCATTAAAAAAATGGTTTCTAGGCTCACACCTCCCATTGTTGTCACCTTCCAGGGCCGTGGTGTCCAAAATCAATGTTCCTGTTGAAAGGCAGCTTCCAAAACGAGATCCAATGTTGCAGGTGTAAACTGAGCAGGACAGAGGCTGCATGTGCCATGCTTTGGCCCCTCCCTTTGCTGACAACTGCATTAGATTAACCATCAACTCTCACCTGATCCACTGCATCTGAAGCATGGTCATCACCTCATTCTTATCAAATAGCAGAGGGAAGCCAGTTTTCAAAAAAAATAATAACAACATTTATTACGTAACTCCTTTTCAAAGTTTCCTAATCCAGAAAACTGGGCAGTACATTGACATCATAGAAAGAAAATTCATGAGTTTTGGGGTCCAGTGAAATTGGATTTGAATCTAGGCTCTCACTGGGAAAATTGTATAGCCAAATGCAGAAGAATGCAACTGAGCCCCATTTCTCCCCATATACAAAACCAACTCAAAGTGGATTAAAGACTTAAACATAAGACCCAAAACTATAGAAATACTAGAAGAAAACCTAAAAGAAAACTCTCCCAGACATTGGTCTAGGCAAATAATTTGTGACTAAGTCCTCAACAACACAGACAACAGAAACAAAAATAGATAAATTGGACTAAACTTAAAAGCTTCTATACAGCAAAGAAAGCAATCAACAGAGTGAAGAGAAAACTTGTTGAATGGGAGGAAATATTTGCAAACTATTCGTCTGAAAGAAACTAATTCCAGAATATATGAGGAACTCAACAGGACAAAAAGGTCCTATTAAAAAGTGAGCAAAGGAAATGAATAGATAGTTCTCAATAGAAGACATACAAATGGCCAACAGGCATGTGAAGTATATTTTTTGAATGCTCAGTATGACTAATCCTCAAAGAAATGCAAATCAAAACCACAATGAGATATCATTTTAGCCCCACCAGAATAGCTATTACTAAAAAGACAAAAATTAACAGATACTGGTGAGGATGCAGAGAAAAGGGAACTCTTACACATGGTTGGTGGGAATGTAAACTACTAAAGCCACTATGGAAGATTGCATGGAGATTTCTCACAAAATGAAAAATAGAATGACCATTTGATTCAGCAATCCCTCTACTGGGCATCTACCCAAAGAAAATGAAATTAACATATCAAAGGGATACCTGCACTCACATATTTATTGCAGCACTATTCACAATAGCAAAGCAATAGCAATAGCAAAGATATGGAATCAGCAGATGAATGAGTAAAGAAAATGTGGTATATATACACAATGGAATACTATTCTGCCATAAAAAGAATTAAATCCTGTCATTTGAAGCAACATGGATGGAGCTGGAGGTCCTTATGTTAAGTGAAATAAGCCAAGCACAAAAAGACAAATATCGCATGTTCTCACTTATATAAGGGAACTAGAAAATTTGATCATATGAAGGAAGGAAGTGGAAAAATAGCTAACAGAGACTAGGAAGGATGAGTGGGGTGACGGAGGAGGAAGAAGAGAACTGGGTTAAAGGGTACAAACATACAGTAAAAACGGAATAAATTCAATGTTTGATAGCAGAGTAGGGTGACTATACTTAACAAAAATGCATTGTACCTAGATGCCCTGAAAACCCTGACTTGATCGTTATGCATTATATGTATGGAACAAAATTTCTCATGTGCCTCATACGTTTGCATGAATAACTAAAAAATAAAACTTTGTGACCTTAGGCAAGTGACAATTTCAATGAGCCTGTTTTCTCTTCTTTAAAATAGAAATATTGAAATCTACCCCACAAGACTACTGTTAGCATTAAATTAGATAATATAACAGTGAGTGCTCAATAAGTGTTGGCCTTGTCCATCCTACTCATTGAGCCTCTGCTTCCTTAAGGGTGGCTTTGAGACACAGAGAAAGTGCTCTGGACTGGTCATGAAGAAACTTGGATGCTGGTCCCAATTTTCTTTCTTCACATAGCATGAGGACTATGATTTTTGTTCTACATGGTCTTTAGGGCTAATATGATATCAAAGAGATAGTGCAGGTAGAAGTGCCTTACAAAGGGTGAGATAAACATAGGGACCTTTATTTTATTTTTACTTAGCTGATATTCCAAGTGCATTTACTATGGGTCAGGCACTGTGCTAGGCAGAGTGGATACAGTAGTGTAAAAACTAACCACAACCTATCCTGTACTATATCGTGACTTTAAGGAGGCTAGGGCTAGTGTCTCCATTTATTCATGGGGTTGGAGGACGTTTTCAAGTCTTCTTTTCATGGATAGGCCCAGCTAGATTTCAGCTTGGCTTTTCAGGCTGAAATAATATGAAATAATTCAGCCTAATATGAAATAAGTTAGCTGCTGGGGCTACTTTCTGGGCTGTGTGGGGTGAAGCCACCAGCAGATGGTAATTCTGTTCTTGCAGAGCACTGAGTTTGAATCCAACTGTGCAACCTTCTAGTTCAGCAACCTTACCCAGATCCCTGATCTTCCCTGAGCCTTATTGCTACCCTGTAGAATGGGCACATTCCCTATATGGGAATATACTTTGGTAATAAACATGACAGTTGATACTCCATCTATTTCATTCCTTCACCATTGTATAGTGGCAGAATTACCATCTGAAGAAACAAAGATGCTTCCAGAAGCTATTTTAAAATAGGTGGGTAATTTTGATACTGTGGACTATAAACAACAAAACTGGATGAAACTCAGTACTGCAGTAAAAAATTCATGATGGGCCGGGCGCGGTGGCTCATACCTGTAATCCCAGCACTTTGGGAGGCCAAGGTGGGCGAATGATAAGGTTAGGAGTTTGAGACCAGCTTGGCCAACATGGTGAAACCCCGTCTCTACTAAAAAATTAGCTGGGCGTGGTGGCAGATGCCTGTAATTACAGCTACTCGGGAGGCAGAGGTTGCAGTAAGCCGAGATCACTCCACTGCAGTCCAGCCCGGGCGACAGTGCAAGACTGCCTGAAAAAAAAAAAAAAAAAGATGATGGTTGTTTGGGTGGTTTTCTTTCCAATAGATTGCGGGCTTCTCAAGGGTAGGGACTTTGACAGGCTTGGCACATAGTAGGCATGCAAGCAGTGCTTACCTTGATGCATAGAAGTTTGTCATGTCAGTCAGTCAGTCAGTGAATAAAGAAAGCAATATTCTAAGCAAAGTGCAATGTTCTGGACCCCCAAAAATAGCACTGCGTGGTTAGGAAAATGAGAAGTTCAAAAATGCAAAGGATATAGGCAAGAATTTGTGGGGCTAAGTTTAGGGCAAATGATACCATCTTGACAGTGAAGAGTCTTTTATGTCATAGTAAAGATTTTTTTAAATTAATAGACTTTTTTTGAACAATTTTAGATTTATAGAAAAATTGGTTGGAAAATACAGTTTCCACCCTCTCTTATCCCCTCTTCTCTTCCCCATCAGTTTCCCTCATTAATATCTTGCATTAGTGTGATACATTAGTTACAATTGATGAGCCAATATTGATACACTATTATTAACTAATATCTATAGTTTACATTAGGATTCACTCTTGGTGTTGTTCAGTTTTACGGGTTTCGACAAATGCACACCGTCATATACCCACAAGTGTGAGTCACACAAAAACAACCTCATTGCCCTAAAAGTCTACTATTTTCTATCCGTTAATCCTCCTCCATCTTCCCTGAAGCCCTTGGCAACCATGGATCTTTCTACTGTCTATATTTTTGCTTTTTACAGAATGTCATATAGTTGGAATCATATAGTATGTAGCCGTTTCAGAATTACTTTTTCTTTTTTTTAAAAAAAGAATTTTTAGAGGCAGAATCTCACTTTGTCACCCAGGCTGGGGTACAGTGGGATGATCATAGCTCACTGCAGCCTTGAACTCCTGGGATCAAGGGATCCCCCTACCTCTGCCTCCTGAGTAGTTTGGACTATAGATGCTAGTTACCTGGCTAATATAGGCCTGGCTAATATTTTTATTTTGTAGAAACAGGACCTTGCTACATTGCCCAGGATGGTCTCAAACTCCTGGCCTCAAGTCATCTTCCCATCTCATCCTCCCAAAGTACTGGGATCACAGGTGTGAGTCATACTGTGCTTGGTCCAGACTAGCTTATTTTACTTAGCAATGAGCATGTAAGGCCCCTCTGAGTCTTTTTGTGGCTTGATAGCTCACTTCTTATTACAGACTAATATTCCATTATATGGATATACTTGAGTTTGTTTATCCATTTGCTTATTGAAGGATATCTTGGTTGTTTTCAAATTTTCGACAATTGTAAATGTCAGGTTTTTGTGTGGGCATACATTTTCAACTCATTTTTGTAAAACACCAAAGAGTGTGATTGCTGGGTCATAGGGTAAGACTATGTTTAGCTTTGTAGGAAACTGCCAAACTGTCTTCAATAGTGGCTATACCATTTTGTATTCCCACCAGCAATAAACGAGAGTTCCTGTTGCTCTATATCCTCACCAGGATTTGATGTTGTCAGTGTTTTGGTTTTTATCCATTCTAATAGATATGTAATTGTACCTCACTGTTGTTTTAATTTGCAATTCCCTAATGTTGAGCATCTTTTCATGTGCTTAATTGCCATCTCTATATCTTTTTTGTTGAGATATCAATTCAGATCTTTCACCCAGTTTTAAATGGGGTTGTCTGTTTCCTTATTGTTAAATTTGAGGAGTTCTTTGTGTATTTTGAATACAAGTACTTTATCAGGTAGGTGTTTTGCAAATATTATCTCCCAGTCTGTAGCTTGTCTCTTCATTCTCTTAACAGTGTCTTTTGCAGAGCAGAAGTTTTTAATTCTAATAAAGTTCAACTTTTTGATTTTTTTCTTTCTTTCATTAATCATTTTTGTGTGTGTGTTGTATCTAAAAAGTCATCACCCAATCCAATGTTATCTAGATTTTCTCATATACTATCTCAAAAAGTTTAATAGTTTTGCATTTTACTTTAGGCTGATGATCCATTTTGAATTAATTTTGCAAAAGGTGTAAGATTTACATCTAGATTCTTTTTCTTTTTCCTTTCTTTGCATGGTCCAGTTGTTTCAGCACCATTTGTTGCAAAGAATATCCTTTCTCCATTGAATTGCCATTACTCCTTTGTCAAAAATCAGTTGGCTATACTTGTCTGTTTCTGTGAGTCTATTCTGTTTCATTGATCTATTTGTCTATTCTTTCACCAATACCATACTGCCTCGATTACTGTAGTTTTATCATAAGTCTTGAAGTTGGCTAGCTTCAGACCTCTGACTTTTTCTTCAATATTGTGTTTACTCTTCTTGGTTTTATTTGCCTTTCAATATAAACTTTCTTTTTTTTAACTCAAGATTTTATTGTCTTCCTAATCAAACAAAAGATGACACTTAGAACTGGATGACTTGGCCCTCTCTCTTCTTAACTCCTCCCCATTCAAAACGCTTGCATCTCTTCATAACCAGCATTCTTTCAGATCTGCAGTTGGGCTCAATGCACTCAAGCCTTAGCACAATCTTCTTTGTAATTTTAACCTTTTTCCAGAAAATTGGCTTAGTCTTCCCACCACAGCCGCTCTTCTTCCTGTCATAATACCACTTTCCCTGGGCATACAGAGAATCCTTGCCCTTCTTGTGCTGTATCACTTTGTGGGGTTGGTGCTTGCCTCACTTCTTACAGAAAGTGCGGTGGGTTTTAGGAACATTCACCATGTTTGCGGGAGTGCTATCGGTAAGGAAAAAAATAAACATATAAACTTTCCAATCAATTTGTTGATACTCACAAAATAACTTGCTGGAATTCTGATTAGCATTGCATTAAATCTATGGATCATGTTGGGAAGAACTGACATATTAATAATATTTAGCCTTCCTATCCATGAGCAGGGAATATCTTTTGATTTATTTAGCTCTACTTTGATTTCTTTCATAGGTTTTTTAGTTTTTCTAACATAAATGTCGTACAAATTTTGTTAGATGTACACCTAAATATTTTATTTTTTTGGTATGTTAATGCAAAGATGTTTAACTTTGTATTACAGGTGATAGCAAGTCAAAGAGGTTGCTATACAAGAGAATAATATTATACATTATCTTTGAGATGTTTCTACTAACAATGTGGAAGTTGGACTAGATTTGGGTAAGATTGGAGGTAGGAAGACCAGTTAAAAGAATTTTTTTTTTTTAATGTGTACAAACAAAAGTAAAGTCTTTAACCGAGGAATTGGCAGATAGGGAGAACAGGAAGTCTCAGTCAAGAAATCAGGCAAATAGTAAGGATTTGCTATTTAGTAAAGTTCTTTTCCTGAGATGCCTAGGTAGACAGACATTCCAACAGCCTTGATGACTCTACACTAATCTTCACATTCCCCAAAGGGTTGGCATTTAAAGGCCAAAATGATAGTGTTAGCTGTCTGCCCAGCATCCATTTCTCCCCTGCCTCTTCTTCCTTCCCAACACAACCACAATTTTGCTCGAGTGTCTTCCTTTCACACCTGGCCAAGAATTAGAGGGGAAGCCAACTCCAGGAGTGGCTTGGTTGGTCTAAGAGTGACCCCAGCCTCCATGACAGGATGGGATCAGAAATGGACATGTGGGCCATCTGGCCAGTGAGACAAAATAGTCTGACATGGGCTAGACCATTTTTCCTCCATCCTAAGAGAAAGCAACAGGAAGAAACAGTCTTCTGTGTTGCTCTGCAGCTTGTTCCTTTTGTGACTCCCAGAACTGTTGCAGTCGTATTGCTATGAGTCCAAGGATGGGGCCAACAGTGAAGATGGTATAACCCAGAGAAGGCGTTGCTGAGCCACTGAATTTAAAAAAAAAAAAAAAATCACATTTCTTTATTATTTAAGGCAGTTTGAGGTGAGATTTCTGAGATCTGTATCTGAAAGCACTCTATTTGTTACACCCACTCTTACTTAGCAACTGAACTCCAGGAATCTTGCCTGCTATCCACCCACTCCTCTGGGGATGGTAAGTTCTTTCTTAGCATCAAATTAGATCATACCCTGAGAGCAGGACTTTGCCCATTGCTTCACTGCTCTATTTCCCTTACTAGAGCCTGACACTTAGTAGGCACTTGATAAATATCAAATGCACCAGTGAATGAATGAAGTACCCCAAAACTAAATGTTATTTTTATTTTTTAGAGATGAGTTTTGCTATGTTCTGAAACACAGTGGCTATTCACCAGCATGATCATAGTGCACTGTCACCTCAAACTCCCAGGTTCAAGTGATTCTCATGATTCTCCCAACTCAGCCTCCCTGGTGGGCCTACAGGCACATACCACCATGGTGGACAAGAACTAAAATTTGATTCACATTTGTGTAGCCACCCTTCACCCCACACTTTGTTTTATCCCATTAAGATTTACCATTATTGAGTTGTGACTGATATATGCCCTTTGCAAATGCCAAAGATTATAGCAAGAAAGAGCAATATCAGAATAGCTTCTGCATTTACTATATAAGAAGATTGATAGACACACTGTATAATGTTCTCAAAGTTTCCTACACAAAGTCTCCTAAAAGAAAGTTAATGCGCTGGGCGTGGTGGCTCACCCCGGTAATCCCAGCACTTTGGGAGGCCAAGGCGGGCAGATTACCTGAGGTCAGGAGTTTAAGACCAGCCTGGCCAACATGGTGAAACCCTGTCTCTACTAAAATTACAAAAGTCAGCTGGGCGTGATGGTGGGCGCCTGTAATCCCAGCTACTTGGGAGACTGAGGCTGGAGAATCGCTTTAACCTGGGAGGCAGAGGTTGCAGTGAGCTGAGATCACACCACCGCACTCCAGCCTGGGCAACAAGAGTGGAACTCTGTCTCAGAAAACACACACACACACACACACACACACACACACACACACACGGAAAGAAAAGAAAGAAAGTTAATGCCGGAAGAAAAAACAAAACACCTCTCTTAGAGAATTGTCCCGCTTCCTTCTAAAAGGTTGTATGGACTGTCTCCTTGGGTATCCTTTCTTGCTCTGGCTGCCAGGAAGCTCAAGGCCTAATCTGATGCTAAATCACAGTAATTCTATTATACTTCCTAGTCAATGCTTGGTTCTTCCTCGTTTCCATGGCTTTGCTTCTCTAATTTTGGTTGAATGACTTTATTGTGTTTGCCTTTTTGTAAGTTGCTTCAAATCCTTTTCAGAAAGAGGTGCATATAAAAAAAAAATTTTAACAGCTCAATTCTAAAAAGCCATGGTTGGCACCACTTGCTCTTTGTAATAGCCTGGGAGGGCCCCCAAAGTAGCCTGGTGCTTTATCTTTATAAACACATGTCAGCCAGAGCAGCGGTGCTCACCGGAGATCTCAGGAGACAAGGGCAAAAATCACCCGTCATTTTCTACTGAATGGGTGTCTGGAGGACCATTCAGGCTCCTAGTGGCTGGATTTGGTGGGGAGGATTAATGTGGAGAGCCCTTGGAAAATCAGCATTGCTCCTGCCTGCACCAGCTATTGTTCCAGAGGTGAGTGTGCTGTCTATTTTGAAGATAGAATCTCTCTCCTGCCTGGCTCCCAGCCCTGCAAGCTTTGAATGCAGGGTGCTGCGCCCTTTCCCCTGACTCTGGGCCACAGGCCTCTCCAGCCAGCCCCCTGTGCCAACTGGCAGAGGGTGCTCTTGTATAGCAGATCTGACTCCCTCCCCATGCCTGAGCTCCTGATGCCTTTCTGCTCCAGCCTGCTGCCTCGACCTGCTGGGGGCCCAGGAACCCGGCAAGCACAGAGAGAAGGAAAATTCCTGTTTTTCCCCAAAACCTGGCCCCACCTCTCCCTAAAATCACCGCTGAGCTGGCCTCATTTACCTTGAGGCTCGTGTGCCCCTCTCTGTACCCCAATTTCCCCCAGATGTCACAGAGGCTATGTACATGTTGGGGGACTTGGGAGTTCGGCTTGCTTATAGCATATCATACATATGTGTTCACAAGCGGATAGGAGGAGGCAGAGAGAGACAGAGAAAAGAATGGGAAAGATACTGCCTTCTTAGAGCTCTGCAATAATAGATTTCATGATTTAATTGGAAATTTAGTAAATCTGCTAAAACATTTAGTGGTTTAAATTTTTCCTGTTCTGCAAAGAAACAAAGGCTTCTGGTTTACTCTGTGTCTTTCAACAACTTTAATTTCATTTGTAGATTATGGATGGAAGTAGCATTTCCACTCGATTGCATACTGGGCATTAAGAAGACAAAAACCTTCATTGTTTGCAGCCCTCAGAATTTTTTTTCCAGACATTAAGCTGTAGGTGGCATTCTTTATACCTGACATCAGAGCACTTTTGTCAGGCGTTTAGTTGACAGGATTTACTGCAAGCCCGTCCTAGGTGTGTGAAGCAGGGAAAACAAGAAAATATTTCATTCAGGTGGACAGAGAGAGGAGCGCAGAGCCCAATCAGGCCGATCGGGTAACCGCTGCTTTTCAAACTGTGTAATTAAAGATCTTTAGAGTTCTTCGAAGGGAATTAATTAGTAGAGAAAGGCTGTTTTGTTTACAGTCTTTATCATCAACATAATCAAAAGCAAGCCTTGACATTGGTGGCAAATTGGACTGAATTCTCCCGAAGCCAAGAAGGCCTCCTACAGCGCTTTTCTTGTGGTTTAAGGTTAGTTCCATCTGCAGTTAACTTGCCGTTGGGTGTCGGGGACAGAGTGGGATGCAGTGCCTCACGGATGGAATAGGACAGAGTGGGATGCAGTGCCTCGCGGATGGAATAGGGGAGGGGCACACTCAGTATTGTCAGAACACACTCAGCCTTGTTCCCATCACTGATCACCCACCTGTGCGTGGTGCAGCAGTGGGTTGGGATTAATGTTTACATTCACCTGTCTGGATGGCTTGTTCATGAGTGACTATGTTTTCAGGTCTGAACCATGCACCTGGGAATCCCTAAACATCCGGTAACATGTCACAGTGGATGTCACTGTCCCAGCCTAGTGGCATCAGAAATTCAGAAACGCCTGCACTGCTTCACAATAAATGCAATTTTTGGGTCCCACCTAGTCTAGGACCTCCTGGGATAGGGCTCAGGAATCTGTTATTAACTCACTACCCAGGTGCCTCTGATATGCAGCCAGGTTTGGGAACTACTGATCTAAATTATTAGGTAACATGAACATGAAGAGGGGAGAAAGGCAAGGGTGCCCAGGAGATGATCTCAGGCCAGAAAAGGCCGGTCACAACGCATTAGACCCATGGCCTCCGAATAGAGACTGAAGCTGCTGGGTGGCAGGGCAAAAGACTCGAAGGACTATCCTGTGCATCTTGACTGAGCAACAAGGGCCAGTCCCCAAGCTGAGAGAGCCTGCAGGACAGCTCCAGCTCCATTGCCCATGTTCCCCTCAGGATCGCATTTCATGGTACCAGGAAATGTTCCAAAGGAACCACAGATTTAGAGGAAGGAGCTCTAGTTGATCGTATGATTATCCAATGTGTGAGAAGTCAGTCTCAGTGGAATCTGGGTTTAACAGGCCCAATGTGATCTGATGATCTGTGTGAGAATATTCTGGATCCTATCTTGTCTTAGTCATGATAAGTGCTCATTTTCCTCAGTTGTTCCCAGTTGATCCTTACTTGGCCACCGATGCAATCCTTACCCACCATTTTCTCTGGATTTTATAGGAGATCTGGCTCTAGCCCCTGAGCTTCCATTTCAATGAAAAGTTTGTATTGTACAAGTAATACAATGTGGTGTTTTAAAAAATGTTTTTAAACAAGTAGAGGTGTTTAAAGTGAGGAGTGAAAGTTCTTCCTATAATCTCATCCTTCAGAGATAATCCCTGGTAAAGGAGTCAACTACCTCATTTAAAGATGTGGATACTAGGCTTCAGAGAGGTGAAGTCAAGCAGTCATTCTGTGGCGGAGCAAGGGCAGGGATCCCCTACCCCATCGCCCAGTGCTCTTTCCACCCCCTCCTCTGTGTAAGAGGCCTCTCCCAAGCACCTCAGGCCATTAGGAGCTTTTTGATGCCATCAACAGGGAGGTGACTAACCCATTCCTCATGTTCCCAAAACCTGAAGCCACACCTCAACCCCTGATTCTTCCAGATTACAGGGAACACGTCCTATGGCTGATTCCTCCTCCGCCTCCCTGGTCTTTATAGCCATCCATTCATCACCACAAGGTTTCACTTTTCTGCATCGGTTCTCAATGAGGAAAGCAGAATTGTGCAGCGTTCATAACTGTTGACCGGTTGCAGTCGGTGGGTGGAGCAACTGCAGCCATCTTGGAAAATGCCTTGGGAAGAGTCAAGAGGGTGAAGCAGGTTGGGTTATGGCCCTAGGAGAGCGCACTGGGCTATTCTGAGAGTTCTCCTAAGGGCCTTTTCACTTTTCCCTAATATTCCTGGAGACTCAAGCCTTCCCGTGGTTGTCCTATCTTTCTAATGATGGGATGGGGAGTGGGTAGAGTTGTAGAGTTAAATATCCTCAATTTCCAAGTAATGGGGGAGAATCCCGCAGCAGTTTGGTTATAGAGGCAACACTAACAACAGCACCCACGGCAAACTTAGAGGTTTAACAAGAAAGATGGAGGCTGTGTAGAGTCTCACTTAGCCCGTTCACAGTACGTGCAGAGATACAACAATAAGCATCAGTATGTTATCTGCATTAAGCATCCAACATGTGCCAGGCACCAGGATTGGTGCTCCACATAAATGACCGTATCCAGTCTTCGCTAGCAGAAGGTGTTATTATCATCTCTGTTTTAGATGAAGAGATGGAGGCCAGTCATGGTGGCTCACACCTGTAATCCCAACATTTTGAGACTTTGTAAGCCCAGACACTTTTGGGGTGGGAGGACTGCTTGAGCCCAGGAGGTCGAGGCTGCAGTGAGCTGTGTTTGCACCACTACTGCACTCCAGCCTGGGTGACAGAGCAAAACCTGTCTCAAAAGAAGAAAAAAAAAAACAGAAAAGAAATTTAGACTCAGAGAAGTTATCCAAGGCCACACAGCCAGTTGCCAATAGCGGCAGATTTCCAATCCAGGTTGACATGATTGCAAAATTTGAGAGTTTATACATATAAATGCAGGCCTGGTGTCAAATCTTGGCCTATATTCACTGCATTCTGAGACACAGCTTGTCGAGGAAGGTAAAGACAGCTAAGGTGAGGACTGGTTTTCCACTCTGCACCCCAGCAAGTGGAGGCTGAACAGGGCTGTCCACGGCTGCTATGTTGGGTAGACCTTGTGGGGATACCATAGTCCCTGAAAACATGACAAGTGCAGATTCAGCCGGGTTTAGGAGCTCGTTATTCAGCCTGGCTGATTTATTTATTTTATGTTTAATCCCCTTTTCCCCTAGAAAAATGATCTCCACCTCTTTTGAAACCCTTTGCCAAGAGTTCCGTTGACTGTAGTAATGTATACTGACCACAGCAATTGATAAAGAAATAAAGGTTTCCATCAGATCTCAGGGTGGAAGGAAGCTGAGGGGCTGCTAATCACTGAGAGGGACCTAGCCAGCTGGGAAGTAATTCCAGAGTAGCCAAGAGGCCAGCGGAGTGTTTTTTTGTTTTTTTTTTTTCTTTTGCCATTTTAAAATTCACGTCAGTAAAGCTAGGTTCTCCATGTGCCTCTCTGAGAAACCTCTTGCTTTTTTAAGCTTGGTCTGAATCTCTGTATTTGCCATGCTATTGTTGGAAGAGACCTTAATTTTTAATTCTTTTCTTTTCTGTGGGCCCCTCCCTCTTCCCCAAATGTTTCAGCATCTGTTAATCCCAGCTGGAAACCTCAGCAGATAAAAGTCGTGTTCTGTGTAGATTGCTTCCAGAACAAATACAGGGTGGTAGATAATTCAGCATTCAGTTTCAGGAGGGTTTAGGGTGGGGGCTGCAGAGGACGGCACCTCTTCCTCAGAAGACATCCAGTGAAAGCCAAAGGAAAGTAATTCCCAAGCTCAGATGGAATGCATGTAGATCAGGTTCGTTTCCAGAACTGCTGCTGCCTGCATTGAGGTGATATTAGAAGCCACCATGACAGCAAAGTAGTTTTATGCATAGCGGCTTAGTGAACACTTTGAGAACTAGTTTAGTGAAGCTATCAGGTTGAAAAATACCAAGTCACAAAGTTTTAATGAAACTAAGTGAGGATCAACGTATCATAAAGAGCATCCAGGACGACTTAAAAGATCCTTGGGTGGAAATTAGAATGGATCTTCAGGATTTATTTGGCAAAGCTGTTTATTTTGACCTTTTCCCATTTCATATTAAGGCTACCGAAAGTGTGTTTTGTTTGGCTGAGGCTGGAGGAGGACAGCAGCCATTGGTACCGTTACACCGATGCTGCCACTGAAGTTTAGCTGCATTAATTGACTGATAAGGGCCTGGGCATCAAATAGAAGAGAGAAAGGCCATCAGAGATTTTCTTGCTTTATTTCTCTCTGCACTTCATTTACATCTTAAGCCATATTGGTGATCCAGATTTGAATAAAGCCACAGCTTAAGCAGTGATTAGATCTCAATAGCTTGGATTTCTATGAAATTGCTGCATTTTTACTAGATGTATTTAGAAATACTGGTGAAAACTGACACCTTGGGTAACTTTATCATTTAAAACGGAGCTCCAAGTGGATAAAAACCCCCAGCTAAAATGGGGGTATTAGTTGCCAGGCCTTTGACTCAAGCAGTGTCAGGGGTTAGAATTAGACAAAAGACAAGCTCAGCGTGACTTGAACAAGAAAGAACGCAGCTAAGTCAACCTACCACCTTCTTATAAGCCTCCTCTCCCCAAAAATGTTAATTGAAGCAGTGATCCCATCACCTGAAGAAAAATAAGGAAGCCACAACGAATATATAATGCAACAAGGAGCTTTTTTTATTTTGAGATTTTTTTTTAATCATAAAGCAATATTTTTAACTCTAAGGTTAACCTGCTAATCCTTAAGCTGGTGATATGACAGTGTCAAATGTGATGGGATTTTGTGATTCTCATTATTGTTATGTATTGTTCTTTCCCTGGTATTCCATATTAATATTTATAAATGCCCTTTTTATAGAAACAAGAGGACCAAAACCCATTATTAAATTTTTAAAATGGACAAACCTCGCATCCAATATAGTTGATTACAGTTTAGAACAAAAAGGATTTCGTTCCGTAGTAATCCACTTCTTGTTTCTCATTGTTGTTGATTTGTGTAGACAGCAGAGCTCCTGATGTTTTTTTTTTTTTAAACTACTGTTTGCACAGAGTAACATCCAAATGACAGCGAATAACAGAATATCGATTGCACTCCACAAGGAGGAGGTGGAAAACCACCCTGTGCAGGTAAGAGGGCATAATGGAGAAAAGGTGAGTGTTTCAAGTGCGAAAGTCACCCACCAAGAGCAACGGCAAGATGAACCAATCGATTAAAATTTTTAAAAGAGGAGGTTGTTCATTCAGTTGTTTTCAAGTGCCTCATTTTACTTGACAAGTGGCCTCAGAAGGGTTCAGTGGGCATCCATGTGTGTGAAGGAGGAAGTCTCCATAATAAAGAGAGGCGAATCGATCATTCCATGCCCTACCTATAGAGAAGAGTCAAAATTAATGCCTAATCTACCCAGTCCATTTTCTTTTAGCACGATGGGATGCAATCCAGAGTCAAAAAGGAGGAAAAAAAGTCTTTTTGCTTAGAGATATTACTATGTTGCAAGATCTGGGTAGCCAAAGCCTTTAGCCCAGTGAGGAATATTTGTGGAAGGAGGATGTTTTATGGCTAACTGGCCTCATCACTCACTCTGTCTCCGAAAGGACCTGCATAACTCATAGTAATTAGCAGGAGTGTGTAAGGATAATTGGTTGCGGTTTTGGGGATGGGGTGATTGGGTGGCCTGGTTTTGCAAAAGAGAAGTCAATGAGGAGAAAAGGTAATATTTCTGCTCCTAAAGCCAAGAACCAAAGCAGTGATAACAGATGGTTAGAAATATCTCAACTCATCCTTTTGGGGAGAAGATGTTTTCATAGGGGATATTTTTATTCTTGTTTATAATTTTTTCCCCCTACTCAATACCTAAAGCCAGGCCTTCAGAATCAGAACTGCTTTGAGTTCTGGCTCTTGCCCTTCAAACTGTGTGATCATGGGCATGTTTTTTTTGTTTCTTTTTGTTTGTTTTTTTGAGACGAAGTTTCGCTCTTGTTGCCCAGGCTGGAGTGCAGTGGTGCAATCTTGGCTCACTGCAACCTCTGCCTCCTGGGTTCAAGCGATTCTCCTGCCTCACCCTCCCAAGTTGCTGGGATTATAGGCATGCACCACCATGCTTGGCTAATTTTGTATTTTTAGTAGAGATAGGGTTTTACCATGTTGGTCAGGCTGGTCTGGAACTCCTGACCTCATGATTCTTCCGCTTCAGCCTCCCAAAGTGCTGGGATTATAGGCCTGAGCCACTGCGTCCAGCCATGGGCATGTTATTTGATCAAGTTTCCTCGCTTATAAAATGGGGAAACTAGCACCTACTTCACACTGTTGTGAGGATCAAATGAGATAACTCTATCTTGGGCAGGACCTGGCACAGTAAGCTCTCAAGAAATGGTAGCTCTAATTAATAAATTTCTGACTTAGAGATTTGAAACCCTGTTTCTTTCTGGATAATTTTCTCTGTTTTTTCCTCTCCTTATTTGGGAATTACAGCCCATGCATATAGGTCTTTGGAACTCTAGGTTTGCACATGCAAAAAATAAACCAAGTGGGATATGTGGTGGCCTGGGTCACTTGAGGAATTCCAGGCTGTGTTTGGCCTTCTGGAATAAAGCACTTGGGCGTTTAGTTTTAAACATATCGAAGGTGTTTTCCAATACCAATAAGGAAAGAGGAGCCAGAATTGATGGCTAGTGGTTCTGACAGTTATTCTATTAGAGTGCAGAGTTACCGCCACAGAGGTAGTGTCTCAGCTCCCAGCTGAGTAGGATTGTATGTTCAAAGCAGCAACAGCGTAATCCAATTCCAGTGAAACCCAAGTTTGGTGGAGCAATGAGAAGGCTATTCATCGTGACCAATCTTTATAGAAACTGGCCTCGCCTTCTGGGGAAATGTGTCTTATGTTTCAAGCATGTGTAATGGCCTGGGTTTGCAATGTGGCCTTAGTTCAGAAAATATGCTAAGGATGAAGGCTTTTCAGACTTCTCAAAAACTTGTCAGTCTCCCTCTCTGTGAAGCCCTGAGTGCCCTGCTGTCTTTAAGCATCTTCATTTGAGTTTCTCCTAGAGGGACTCCTCCTGAGTATGGCTGGAGAACTTTGCCACAGGCGCTTCTCTCCTCCTTTCCACAGAGGACCTCTCAAGCTTCCTTCACACTCTCCTCGAGCAGTTGGTGATCTGAGTCAGTCTCACGGGCTTGCCCTGTTTTCCCCCTTCCACCAACTCTCACTGCCCCCAAAGGGTTCTTCTCCCACTGACTTATCGGGAATTTGCCTGTCCTCTGGTCCCTTTCCTCGGGAGGACCCTGAGGGAGCAAACCTGGCCCTGGAGTGGAAAGCCCAATAAATGCTTGATCAGAATTGAATACACATACTCAGTAGCTGGCACTAGCCTAGTGGAATGGTAACTTCTTCTCGGAATGGTAACTTCTCCTCCGATAACATTTCCTTTAAGCCAGGTACCTTTGATGCCCTTTCTTCCCTTGACTCAGGCCACCGTGAGCTCCTGCTGTTGCTGCAGCAGCGTCCTGTGCAGTTGGAGCTTGACAGCCCTTCCTCGGCTGTCCTTCCTTTCTCCTGCTCCCACGTCCAGGCTTCTGTCTCTCCACAGCTCTGGTGCATGCACACAAAACCCCAGAAATGGGGCGCCAACACTCCAGAGCAAACTTTGACCAAAGGATGGAAGAGCCAATGGAGAAAACCTCCCCTCTCCCATGCCTTTCAGTGGTTCCCCAGAAAGCCTCCCTGGGACACTTGTCCCACTTGTCCACGGGAGTAACCAGCTCTGTAGCTCTGTAATGCACCCCTAAGTTGGCTTTCCCTTCCTCCTTTTTTTTTTTTTTTTTTTTTGAGATGGACTCTTGCTCTGTTGCCCAGGCTGGAGTGCAGTGGAGCAGTCTCAGCTCACTGCAACCCCTGCCTCCCGAGTTCAAGTGATTCTCATGCCTCAGCTCCCCAAGTAGCTGGGATTACAGGTGGACACCACCATGCCCTGATAGTTTTTATATTTTTATTAATAGTAGAGATGGAGTTTCACCATGTTGGCCAGGCTGGTCTTGAACTCCTGACCTCAGGTAATCCGCCCACCTCAGCCTCCCAAAGTGCTGGGATTACAGGCGTGAGTCACCAAGCCCAGCCCTTGTTTGATTCTTCTTGATTCCCTCACACCAGACCCCTAGGATGGCTTATTAAAATAAACCACTGATACACAGGCCCTGGTCTCAGACTGCCGTTTTTGGGAGAAGCCAAGGTAAGACCTTCTTTTAAACAAAGGACTTATTAAGAAGGCTTCCCTTCTCCATGGGTGGAATTTCCAGGCTGCAGGATACATGCTGGGGTAATGCACTTCCCCCAAGTCCCTGAAGCTACCAAGGCACAATCTCACATGGCTTTTGTTCTGCTAGATTGTCAGGGCCTGCTTATTTGTTTATCTCCCACTTTATACTGAATTCAAGAACAGTGTCTTTGTTTTTTTATTTTTCTGAGATGGAGTCTTGCTCTGTCTGCCCAGGCTGGAGTGCAATGGTGTGATCTCGGCTCACTGCAATCTCTGCCTCCCAGGTTCAAGCAATTCTCCTGCCTCAGCCTCCCAAGTAGCTGGGACTACAGGCGCCCACCACCAAGTCCAGCTAATTTTTGTATTTTTAGTAAAGACGGGTTTCACCATGTTAGCCAGGCTGGTCTCAAACTCCTGACCTCTTGACAGTGTCTCTTCTTTCTATATCTCTGTGCCTAGTACAGTGTCTAGCAAACAGTAGATCCTTAAAAGTATTTTTGATGGATGAATGGATGTATGAATGAGGTGAATGCAAGTGAATCACGACTGTCCTCATATTGGATATCATAGTTAACTATTTACTCTACTTAAACCCCACCTACATCCCCAAATAATTTAAACATAATACAACGGAAAAATAATATAACAGAATTACACTTGATCTTAGCCAAAAGGCCGAGAAGTGATTATAACAGAATTCAGTTAAATTTTAAGGGAAGAAGGAAGAGACACATAGTCTCCTGGATATTTCCGCCAACACACACAAAGAACTCTGACTTTTGTCACTGCATACCCGCTTCATTGGCACCCCTCCATTATCATCATGGTTGAGCCCCTTATGGTGGCTACTGAGTAGTTGCACTCGCCTCGGTCCCTTTCTCTTGCTTTCCCAGTGACCCGTTAGAGATCTGCATAGATTTTCCCTCAGAGATTCCTCTAGAGGAAGTGTAAGGGTGTCTTTTTTTTTTTTTTTTTTTTTTGAGACAGAGTTTTGCTCTTGTCACCCAGGCTGGAGTGCAGTAGCATTATCTTGGCTCACTGCAACCTCTACCTCCCAGGTTCAAGCGATTTTCCCGCCTCAGCCTCCCAAGTAGCTGGGAGTATAGGCGCGCGCCACTACACCCGGCTTGTTTTCTATTTTTTGGTAGAGACAGAAGTTTCACCATGTTGGCCAGGCTGGTCTGGAACTCCTGACCTCAAGTAATCCACCTGCCTCAGCCTCCCAGAGTGCTGGGATTACAGACGTGAGCCACTATGCCCAGCTGGAAGTCTTATATCAAGGATATGAAGATAGAAAGGTTTTAGGACCATTCAGATGCAGAGTGAGTAGGCACACAGTGCCCATATTTCACCTGAGCTTCCCATAATAGGAGACCAAATCATCTTGGGAAGCTGGCACCAGGAGAGACTTACCTTAAAAGGTGTCCTGGGATGCCAAGAAGCTCTGTCAGGTTCTCTTACCCTCTGAAGTATCACGTGCAACTGCAGTGTCACATGGTAATTTTTTTTCCACAACCAGATGCTGAGACAAGCGAGCAGGAGGCAGAGCCTGTGGGAGAATGCAGGTCCAGGGACCGAACTCCCTCCTGAGCCAAGAAAGTGCCACACTTCAGTGTTGTCCCCAGAGTTGGGAGCCAGATTCTCTCGCTGGCTTCTGTGGAGTCTTAAGGAGATAAATACTATAAAGCATTTAGAACAACTGGAAGTTTGGTTTTTATTTTTTATTTTTATTTTTGAGATGGAGCCTTGCTCTGTTGCCCTG
This sequence comes from Papio anubis, assembly GCF_008728515.1. Classification (NCBI taxonomy): domain Eukaryota; kingdom Metazoa; phylum Chordata; class Mammalia; order Primates; family Cercopithecidae; genus Papio; species Papio anubis. Next base: position 49,817,236 of record NC_044982.1, on the reverse strand, counting down.
GCTGGAGTGCAATGGTGTGATCTCTGCTCGCTGTAACCTCTGCATCCCACCGGGTTCAAGCAATTCTCCTTGAGAATTGAATTCTCAAGCAATTCTCCGGAGTAGCTGGGATTACAGGTGCCCACCACCACACCTGGCTAATTTTTGTATTTTTAATAAAGATGGGGTTTTGCCATGTTGGCTAGGCTGGTCTCAAATTCCTGACCTCAAGTGATCCTCCCGCTTCGGCCTCCCAAAGTGCTGGGATTACAGGCGTGAGCCACCGTGCCTGTCCTGGAAGTTTATTTTAAATTTAGTTTCCTATTTAATTCAATTAGATTTTATTTATTATTTTTTTTCAAGACAGAGTCTTGCTCTGTCACCCAGGCTCTTGCAGTGGTGCAATCATCGCTTACTGCAGCTTCGACATTTGGGGCTCAAGCAATCCTCCCACCTTAGCCTCCCAAGTTCCTGGAACTACAGGCATGCGACACCATGCCTGACTATTTTTAAGAAATCTTTTGTAGAGATGAAGTCTCACTATATTGCCAGGCTGGTCTCAAACTCCTGGACTCAAGCAGTCCTCCCACCTTTGCCTCCCAAGTGTTGGGATTGCAGTAAGACATTGTGCCTGGCCCTAGATGAGAAATTGAGATTTTAGCAACATTCCTGCTGTAAGAATAGTAGTTGCAGAGGACTGAAGTTAAGTGTAATCTTGTATTGCCAAAAGCCATGATTTATCAGTTAAGGTGCTTTTGATTGGAAGTAACTGTATTAGTCAGGGTTCTCTAAAGGGACAGAACTAATAGGATATATGTATATATGAAGGGGAGTTTATTAAGGAGAATTGACTCACACAATCAGAAGTCCCACAATAAGTAGTCTTCAAGTTGAGGAGCCAGGAAGCCAGTGGTGGATCAGTCCAAGTCCCAAAACCTCACAAGTAGGGAAGCTGACAGTGAAGCCTTCAGTCTGTGGCCAAAGGCCTGAGAGCTCCTGGCAAACCACTAGTGTAAGTCCAAGAGTCCAAAAGCTGAAGAACTTGGAATCTGATGTTCGAGGGCAGGAAGCATCCAGCTTGGGAGAAAGATGAAGTCCGGAAGACTCAGCAAGTCAAGTCCTTCTAAGTTCTTCTGCCTGTTTCATTCTAGCCATGCTGGCTGCTGATTAGATGGTGCCCACTCAAGTTGAGGGTGGGTCTGTCTCTCCCAGTCCACTAACTTACATATTAATCTCTGTTGGCAACACCCTCACAGATACAACCCAGGAACAGTACTTTGCATCCTTCAATCCAATCAAGTTGACACTCATTATTAACCATCACAGTAACAAACTCCAAATCAAACCAATTTGAACAATAAGGAAATTTATTATCTCACATAGCAGAAAGAAAAGAGGTACAGTAAGTTCCAGAGTTGTTGTTTCAACAGCTCAAAGATGTCACCAATGATCCAAGACCTCTCTGCTCTCCCATCTTAAGTAGCCTCACCCTGGGGCTGGGAGTGAGATGGCTGTAGTGGTCCCAGCCTCACACCCAGACCTAAAATCTGGAGGGAAATGAGAAACTACCTCTTCCTGTGGTTTCTTTTAGGAGAGGAAACTTTCCCCAAAAGCTCCCTCATCAGATTTTTTTTTTTTTTTTTTTTTTGAGACACGGTCTCTCTCTGTCTCCCAGGCCGGAGAGCAGTGGTGCAATCTTAGCTCACTGCAACCTCCACCTCCTGGATTCAGGTGATTCTCCTGCCTCAGCCTCCTGAGTAGCTGGGATTACAGGCGTGTGCCACCACGCCTGACTAATTTTTGTGTTTTTAGTAGAGATGGGGTTTCACTGTGTTGGCCAGGCTGGTCTCGAACTCCTGACCTCAGGTGATCTGCCCACCTGCCTCGGCCTCCCAACATGCTAGGATTACAGGCATGAGCCACTGTGCCCGGCCCCTCATCAGATTTTATCTTACATTTCATTATCTAGAATAGGGTCATAGCTTAAGCTAAATTATGCTCTAGTAGGAAATCATCCTCAACTCTCAGTAGTTTCAGAATGCAAAGGTGTGTTTCTTGCTTCATGCAAAGTATGTTGTGGTTCCAGAGACTCTCTGGGGTAGCTCGCTCCATAAGCTGGCTCAGAAATCTTGTGGACACCTGCATCTCCATTCTTCCACATTCCTTATGGCAGAGGGAGAGTAGCAGAGGGTCTTGCACAACTGTTTAATGCTGAATCCCTAAATGATACTTGTCACTTTCGTCCATGGCTCATTAGTCATATGGCCCCATTCGATTGCAAGTATATGGAGAAGTATTGTCTTCCTATGTCCTAAGAAAGGACAGTAGAATCAGATGTGGAAGACACTGGAAAGTCTCCACCACCATGCCTAATCCTGACCAGTCACCCGAGAAGGTGGTGGTAGCAGGGCAGTGGAATAAGATTAGGCTAATTTTCTAAGGTGGGATGAATATTGAGGAGTAAATCATAAATCCACTCCAGGTGGTCTAACAATTAAGAAAACAAACATAAACCTTTTAGATCTAAGAAGATGACACAAATTAAAGAGTAATTTACTCTGTATTGCTCAGGTAATGATTACCCAATCTTTGATTTGATTGTCAGAAAAAAGAAGAATGACAAATCCAATTACGTGTGTTAGACTCTTACCTAAACGCACTACCACTATCCAGCTGAAAAAATCCCTTCTGCCTAAACAATTTGAATTTGGAGACACAGGTGTTTCATACAATTTCAGGGTTCATTTTATTTGCACATCACAGTTGAACGTTTAAGGGTTCATAAAATGGTTTTTGATCCTGCAGAACAATCTTTATTAAAGTAAAACTCTATTCAATCTCTAGCAACCAAATTCAGTCTTAAATATGAGGAAGAAGTTTATGGGCAACTTTTGGAAACTCTTTTCCTACAAAACCAAACACAGCACACTGTTTTTTTAAAAAAAGGGTTTCTCATGGCCTCTCAATTTCTCAAAATGAAACCCAGCTTCTTCTTCTCTGCCACATTTGAAAAAGCTTTTTTTTGGTCTTGGCCATCCAGTGACCAGCTGCATCAAAATTCCCCGGAGAATTATAAACTGTCCTTCCTCACCACCACCACCACCACCCACCCACACCCACACCTACACACACACACACACACACACGGTAATAAATAAATATAAACAGAAAAAGCTGGAGCCTAGAGATTCTGCTTGAGTGGCTCTAGTATGTGGCTCAGGAAGCTGCACTTTTAAAAAGCCTCTCAAATAATCTGGATGTGCTGCTGGTGTTACATCACAGTTATCTGTCAACAGGTAAAGGGCCGCCTATTGACAGTTATTTTCTTCACTTGATGGTTAGTTTATCTAACAAGTCATGGCTCTCATTAGGTTGTTAGGGCAACAGAGTGATCTTTATTGAGCCTAATAGAATAATAAATCCAGCTGGCGTCACTTTATTGTATGTTAGTCTAGGTGTTTATTTCTTGACACTATTCTGATGGGTCAGATGAGGATGTTTCTGATGGAAAAATAGATCCTTCCTTCTGGTTTGACTTTGTATAGAATGAATTTTAATGTAACTGAGCCCACCTTTAGTATAGCTTTTTCTCATTATAAATAGAAGTGGTTGCCAATATTCTTGCTTGCCTTTTAAAGTAGCAAATATTTAGTGATAAAAACCTTGTTTTGTTCTCTGTATGTCAGTTTATTCATCTGTAAAGTAGAGGCAATAATAGCATCTATTTGTTACAAGCGATTGTTAAAAATTAAACAAGACAGGCCAACAAATAAAAAATTAGCTGGGCATGGTGGCAGGTGCCTGTAATCCCAGCTACTCGAGAGGCTAAGCAGGAGAATCTTGAACCGGGGAGGCAGAGGTTGCAGTGAGCAGAAAATGCACCACTGCACACCAGCCTGGGCAACAGGAGAGAGACTCCATCTCAAAAAAAAAAAGACAGAACATAGTACCTGGAAATAGACCAACATACAAATATATCCAATCGAATTTTGATAAAGATGCAAAAGAAATTCAATAGAAGAAAGAGAGCCTTTTCAACAAATGGTGCTAGAGCAATTAGACATCCATAGGCTGTTCCTTATACAAAAATTAATTCAAAATAGATCACAAACCTAATATATGTAAATTGGAAAACTTCTAGAAAAATATAGGAGAAAATCTTTAGGATCTAAGACTAGGCAAAGAATTCTTATACTTGAAACCAAAAGCATGATCTCTTAAAAAAAAAGATAAATTGTACTTAATCAAAATTTAAATTTTTGTTCTACATAAGACCCAATTAAGAAGATGAAAAGACAAGCTACAGAGTTGGAGAAACTATTGCAAATCACTTATCCTGTAGAGGATATGTAATATTCTAGTATCTAGAATAGAAAGAGAACTTTCAAAACTTCACCGTAAAAGCAAGCAGACAAACAAACAAAAAAAACCTTCACCAAAAAGGAGAACATTACAATAGAAAATGGGCAAAAGACATGAAGAAATATTTCATCATAGTGGATACACAATCATCATACAGGACACAGAAATGATAAACAAGCACATGAAAAGATATTTGACATCAACCATTAGGGAAGTGTAAAATAAAACCAGAGTGAAATATCAGTATATACCTATCAGAATGACTGAAATAAAAAGTAGTCACAACACCAAATGCTGGTGAGGATGTGGAGAAGCTGGACAGATCAGACATTGCTACTGGGCACGTAAAACAGTTTGGCAATTGCTCAAGAACTTAAACATGCAACTGCGATACAACCCAACAATTGTATTCTTGGGCATTTATCCCAGGGAAGCAAATACTTACATTCACACACAAACCTGTACACAAATGTTTACAGAAGCTTTATTCATATAGTCAAAAACTGTAACAGGTGGATGGTTAAATTGTGGTACTTCTGGACCATGGAATGCTATCAGCAATAAAAAGGAATGAACTATTGATATATACAGCAATCTTGATGGATCTCCAGACAATTACGCTGAGTGGGGAAGGTGGGGAATCACGCATTACATGCTGCTTACTTCTACTCATACAACGTCACTGAAATAACAAATTCATAGACATGGAGAACAGACTAGTGGTTGCCAGGGGTTAAGGAGGGATGGGAGTGACAGGGAAGTAGGTGTGGCTATAATAGGACAATATAAGGCAGGGGTCCCCAACCTTTTTGGCACCAGGGACCCATTTAATGGAAGACAGTTTTTCCACGGAGTGCAGTGGAATGGTTTCAGGCTGATTCAAGCGCATTGCATTTATCAGATTCTCGTAAGAAGCATGCAGCCCAGATCCTTCACATGTGCGGTTCACAATAGGGTTTGCGCTCCTGTGAGAATCTAATGCCGCCCGTGAACTGACAGGAGGCCGTAATTCGAGTGATGGGGAGCGGCTGTAAATACAGATGAAGCTGTGCTCACTCACCCTCTGCTCACCTCCTGCAGTGTGGCCCTGTTGCTAACAGGCCACGGACCAGTACTGGGTTGGGGACTTCTTTTATAAGGGATCCCCATGGTGATGAAAATATTGCATATCTTGACTGTGTCAATGTCAACATCCTGGTTCTGACTTTGTTCTATGGTCCTGCAAGATATTACTATTGGGGGAAACTAGGCAAAGGATACACAGGATCTTTTTATTTCCTATAATTGCGTGTGAGTCTACAATGATCTCAAACTAAAAAGTTGAATTAAAAAATTAAATGAGGCTAGGCGCGGTGGCTCACGCCTATAATCCCAGCACTTTGGGAGGCTGAGGGGGTGGTGAATCACCTGAGGTCAGCAGTTCGAGACCAGCCTGACCAATATAGTGAAACTCCATCTCTACTAAAAATACAAAAATTAGCCAGGCATGCTGGCGTGTGCCTGTAGTCCACGTTACTGGGGAGGCTGAGGCAGGAGAATCACTTGAACCTGGGAGGCGCAGGTTGCAGTGAGCCGAGATCACATTACTGCACTCACACCACTCCCCAGAGTGAAAGGGCTGACTCTATAGATATTTTAAGAGTGACAGAGCAAGACTCCATCCCCCAACCCCCCCAAAAATTAAATGAGATAATATCCATGGCAGACACATAGTAAGCCTTTAATAGGTTTTAGCTATTATTGATTACACTCTCCTGCACTCAGTTAATATAACTCCTGTTCTGTCCCTGTGTCCCTTCTGAAATACCATGAAGCAACATGATACAGATGAAAGGCAGTGCTAGCTGGGAGACCAACTCAAGTTCTAATCATGACTCTGACACCTATGAATCAGTTATATGACACTGGGCAAGACAAAATCTTTCTCTAGCCTTATTCTCATCAGTAAATTGAGGATAATTCCTCTTTGTCCTCATTGCAGGCCTTTGGGTTTGTTTGCTTGTTTAAGAATCAAATAAATGATATTTGGGGGGAAAAAAGGCTTTGAAAACTCTTAAGTGCTATAGAAACACAAACATATTCAACATACATTTATTAAATCCCTCTTACTCATCTACCACTGCTATTACTAATAAATATGACCATTTACTCTCTTGAAACCCATGCTGGAATTTGGCATGCAAATATCCTGAGTGTTGCTCATTTGCATTGGAAAAAGGGAAAGAGGTGGGAGGCCTTTTGAAGCCTTTTAAAAATTGAGCTCCGGGGATGAATTCTTATCACTGGGCCCAAGGTGTAATTGATTTTCTACACAATGGCTCACAGGTGCTACGTTTAACACCCTGAGTAGTAGGAGGGTGGAAATGTATCCCAAGGTGCAGCTATTACTTAAAATATCTACAAAGTCAGCCCCTTCACTCTGGGGAAGGCAGCGAAGTCTTGGGGGTGGGAGGACCTGGTGGGGGGATTCCACCCAGTTGGTGGATGTGCTGACAGAGGCACCTGCTCCTTACTTATCCCACTTGGAGAACTGGGCCTTGGCTTCCATGGCCAGAAGCCAAAAGCACCTCTTTTTCAGACCTGGATCACAAGGGCCAGGAAGAACACAGGGCAAACCCACCATGAAATACATATTAATATTATAACAACCCTTTCAGAATTCACTGTTGCTATGTCAACAAAGCAGCTGGGGAAATTGGGTCTTTGGGAAATTGGGAAATGAGGTCGGCTTTGGCAACCTGGCAAATGTTTCCTGCTCTCAGAACAATTGGTCTGTGACACCAGTCAGCCTTTTCCTACCTACCCTTTCTTCTGCTTATTTCTATGAAAATTGAGAAACAAAACAACAGCCATTAAGGTTTGGGGTTAGGGAATTTCTGTGTCATGGAAGAAGAAAGAAACAAAACGATTCTTCTCTCCCCACCAACCTTAACCCTTTTCACCTGTTTATGCCCTTGTCTCAGTTCCAACCTGGATCCACCAGACTGAAATGGATTCTGTAGCCATCTCTGTGATTTTAATTGAATTACTGACTTCATCTCAGTTTCAATTACCTCCTCTTCTAAAATGAAAGTATATTCGCAGGACTGACTACATAATCTGTGGGGCGAATACAAGATGGAAGTGTGGGGTCCCTTATTAAAAAATGGTTAAGGCTGGGTGAGGTGACCCATGCCTGTAATCCCAACACTTTGGGAGGCCAAGGCAGATGGATCACTTGAGCTCAGGAGTTCGAGACCAGCCTGGCCAACATGGTGAAACCCTGTCTCTACTAAAAATGTAAAAATTAGCCAGGCGTGGTGGCACACGCCTGTAGGAGAATTGCTTGAACCTAGGAGGTGGAGGTTGCAGTGAGCCGAGATTGTGCCACTGCACTCCAGCCTGGGAGACAGAGTGAGACTTTGTCTCAAAAAAAAAAGGTTAAGAATTTCAAGACAGTGATAGCAGACCATCAAACCAAGCACAGTGCCCTGAGCATGGGGCCACTTGTTGAGTACACAGGTTGCATGCCCCTGAAGCTGGGCCTCTGTATTAATTAAGATTGTGGGTTTACAGATGAGAGAAGCCAAGTCATGCTTATTCTGCAAAAAGATACTTTATGGAACGGTTACTGTGGTGTGGAATCTGAGGGAGAGGTGATCAAGTGAGGGGTTTGGCCTGTGCCACATACTCAGCTGGGATGAGCCCCCAGACCCCTGTCCTCTCATCTCTGCTCTCCTCAGAGTAGCAGCTCTGTCCCTTGCCTTCGTATGTACCCTGAGGATTGAGCAGTTCAGGCAACTCCTGAGTTTTCCATTTTAAGGTTCAACCACCAGAGAGACTCACTGACATGCTCTTGGTCTCCTAAATACAAAAAACCTGGGAAGGGCCGCCCTTCAGATTAGCTCAGGTGCCCACCCTAGACCAATCAACCATGGATGGGGGGCCCCCAGTGAGCTTCAGAATAATGGTGGGGAAGTTGGGGGCAGACTGGCAAATAATCCTTATAGGTGCCTACCTGTTATAGGAACATGGATGTCAGCTGGGTGCGGTGGCTCATGCCTATAATCCCAGCACTTTGGGAGGCCGAGGCGGGCGGATCATGAGGTCAGGAGATCGAGACCATCCTGGCTAACATGGTGAAACCCCGTCTCTACTAAAAATACAAAAAATTAGCTGGGCGTGGTGGTGGGTGCCTGTAGTCCCAGCTATGCGGGAGGCTGAGGCAGGAGAATGGCGTGAACCTGGGAGGCGAAGCTTGCAGTAAGCTGAGATTACGCCACTGCACTCCAGCCTGGGCAACAGAGCGAGACTCTGTCTCAAAAAAAAAAAAAAAAAAGAGAACATGGATGTCTGATTTCATCTTACGGCTGCTACAGATCTATTGGTAGCAACTGCCTCGAGGCGTGGATAGAGACTATGCCTGGGGCCTCGCTAGACTTGGTAGGGCAGGCCACCCTGCTGTCCATGGCCCAGCCGCCTGCATCTGCCATCCCTGAACTAGATGCTGTGAGCACAATGTTCTCTCACAGCCCTAACATTCTATGCGTATTGCATCTCTCTGCTCGTATTCATCCCCCAAATCAACTTTCAGGAAGCCTTCACATGTAGGGATAATTTATTTCATTCAATAGATGTTGGTTCAATCTGATTAAATCTTTTAAAAATAAATGGATTTATTTTAAACACACAAGAGAAATGCGCTAGCTTAGGCAATCCCAAAGCGAATCCTTTTGTAAAGCAGACTCTTATTTAAATTGAATAGCCACTTAGCTCCTTCACAAATACGAATTTTTATATAGAGTTCTTTGCTTAACTGAGATAGACTGAGGCTACAACTTGCAAATGCAACCACTGAGGAAGAAGGTGGTCGGTCCGCAGCTTATAGAAAAATGTATCAATAGGCCTTGATCTATCCCACCCCCATCTAAGCGCAAGAGAGGGTTTCTCCTTCATTGGTACATCCTCTGGTGACTACTTCCCTTCAAGGACGCCTGAGTGTTTATTTCAGCATGTGTCCACTTGTAGAGGAATTTTTCTTTTTTTGTGGTGGTATGAGGGTGAGCAGCAGAGGCAGATAACAGTGATGACTTTAGATAAGCACTGTCTAATTTGGTAGCTATGAGCCACATATGCTTTTTTCTCTTCTCTTTTCTTGTTTTCTTTCTTTCTTTCCTTTCTTTCTTCCTTCTTTCTTTCCTTCTTTTTCTTCTTTCTCTTTTTCTTTCCTTTCTTTTTCTTCTTTCTCTTTCTTTGTCTTTTTCTTTCCTTTCTTTCTCTTTCTTTCACTTTTTTTTTTTTTTTTTTTTTTGACAGGGTTTTGCTTTGTTGCCCAAGCTGGAGTGTAGTCATGCAATCACAATCACAATCACTGCAGCCTCCACCTCCCAGGCTCAAGTGATCCTCCAACCTCAGCCTCCCTAGCTGGGACTACAGGTGTGTGCCACCCCATCCAGCTAAGTTTTACATTTTTTGCAGAGATAGGGGTTTCATCATGTTGCCTAGGCTGGCCTCGAACTCCTGAGTTCAAACGATTTGCTTTCCTTAGCCTCCCCAAGTGCTGGGATTACAGGCATGAGCCACGGCACCCAGCCCCACCTGTGCTATGGAGCACTTGAAACGTGGCTCTACTGAATTGAGACATGCTGTATATGTAAATACCACACTGGATTTTGAAGACTGTATGAAAAAAAGAAATGTAAACTGTCTTATTTTTACTATTTATTAATTTCACGCTGAATTTTTTTCATATATTGGGTCAAATAAAATGTATTATTAATTTTACCTGTTTCTTTTTACTTTTTAATGCAGCTACTGAAAAATTTAAACTGACTGACGTGGTTCGTACAGGCAGTCAGGAGGCCATGCTCAACTGGTTGCTTCTTCTCTATGTGGTCTCCAGGCTTCTCCGTGTGTTCTCTCCAGAAAAGGAATGGTGGCTCAAAGGTTTAAAGGAAGGAAGCAGAAACTGCCAGTCCTCTTAAAGGCTGGGCCCAGAAATGACAGAAAGTCACAGAGTCTGCCTGGGCTCAAAAAGAGAGGACACAGACTCAGTTCCTGGTGGGAGGGGTCTCAACAGTTTGGCTGGGCATCTGTATCCCCCTCTGCATCAATCTCATAGAAGGTTCATGCCCCCGCTCCAGCAGATTCTCCTCTGAGCTGAGTATGGTGATCATCAGGGCTGAGAAGGGCTGACAAGGGTGACCGTGGGGCACGGAACTCTGGTCACCCTGGTGGCCTCTGACTCTGCTCGTCACCCACCATGCAGACACAGGAAAGCTGCTGGCCCTTCTACAAAACAGGGATGTTTTCTTCACTTAATGAGACATAGGGACTGTGCCACCTCAAATCTCTGCCTGGGAACGATGGCCCTAGGGAAGGGTCCTTGTCACCAGGCCTGAGGGACATTGCACATGGGGGAGAGGGTTCTCACAGGACCACATGGCGTCTTCTAGAATGACAAGCTAGTGCTCCCTCAAGGGAAGACAGGAAGGGATTCACGGGCATTGCCATTCAGCAGATGATGGAAAACAAAAGCGTCCCTCTCTTGCTCTTCCTTGATTCTGTTCTAACCTAAGGCTTATCCTCTAAAGCGCTGATCTTCTGCCCACTCTTTTCCTAAGGACTGGTAGGAAGCAGCCCACCCCATTTTACTCATTGTCACGTCGGACCTGAGCCCACCCTGCCCATTGTTTCATCCCCTTCCCTCCCTCTCCCTCCAGACCTGTGCAACAAGACTTATTTCCTGTGTGAGAAATGAAGCAGAAAGTGGCAGTGGATGATCCACTGTCATTTCTGAGGCGCACTGCCCACCTAGCAAGGTTTGGGGGCTCAGAACAGCTAAGTGGCACCTTTACTCCCTGGGGCAGTATTTGAAAGTAACGTCAGCCCCCAGTACCCAGTTAAAATTCATACCTTTTATCCTCCACAATCATTTGAGATTCATATCATTAAGTTTGATTCTGGGAAGATGCCTCGATATTCTAAATTATTTGTTAGCCTGGCACGGCAAATAAACATTTGTGAAATCCATTTCAAAAGATGTTAACACTGGTGAAACCCACGTGCCCCCAGAGGGATTATACAAATTTCCATGTCAAATATTTGAGGCAAAGCACTTGTAGAGAAACAGTGTTTTTTTGTGTTTTGATGCCTTTCATTTCCATAAACTAGATTACTTTCTGAAATTACTTTCACACAGAGAACAGTTTCTATTGAATTCCAGTCAGTGAACTCCTCCGAGTGTGAGGTGAATAAAATATTTTGGGGCTGTGGAGCTTCCTTCATGCATATACACCCGTGTCGTGTAAGAACAGCAAACCAAGTTGAGATGTTATCTTCAGAGCTCATGTACCCCGATCTGCTGTCTTACAGTAATTGCTAAACAACTGATTCATTTAGAGCCTAACAAGGATGCTCTCCAGCTTTCTCTTCCCCTCATCTCTCCTACCTGGCTAACAATGACTCTAGCTCTGTTGTTAACTGCAGATTTGCTGGCAGGCAGCTGCTTGCTACAACGAGGTTCTCCAACAGTCAAGTTTTATCTGCCGCTTGCAAACACTGATTCTGCCAAAAAAGATACATACAGAAAAATTTGATCCCAGCAAGCATTGTCCTATTGTCCTAGTTCTGTCAAACCTACAAAATTAAAATGGACTTCGTTTTCTTAAAGGGGGAAAAAAGAAAGGAAAAAGAAAAAGTAGTGGAAGAACCAAGTAGAATAAAGCTGCTGGGTTCAATGTTACGTGAAACAAACAGGCATTTCCCATAGGTGGGAGCTGTGAGCTGCTGTATGGAGACAGAATGTTGATTCCTATATGGGTGGGAACAGAAGGGACAATCTCTTGTTAAAGTCACTTGAAGTTCTTATCTCCTAGGCACACCATGGAGAGTTCTCGGAACTGGGAAATACATTTCTTAGCAAATTTCACCTTGACCAACTTTAAAATGAGCAACTAATGATCACGCGAGGATAGCTCCAGCTGCAGCCAGAATGTGGCCCTGAAGACATCAGAGACCAGGACACTCCCACCTGAGAGGGAGGGGGAACAAAAGGCAAAGCCTAGAGAAGGTAGGGCTTGCTTGGTTTGTTGGTTTGGTTTTTTTAGTTTTCTTTTCTTCAGAGGAGAAGAGAGCAGAGTTTCAAGCTCTCCTCTAAGTAAGATGGGAGCCACTGGAGGGCGTAAACTGAGGAGCGAGATGATGTGATTTACTAATGAACAAGATCACTCTGGCCACTGAGTTAGGAGTAGACCACAGGAAGGAAGGGTTAGAAGGCTGTTGCAATCACCAAGCCAAGAGATGATGGTTGCTTGAACTAGACTGATAGCAGAAAAAAAGGTCAGAAAGGATGAATTCTGGATGTATTTGAAGGTGAGACAACCCCTTCTGGGTGTGAGAATAAAGGAGTAAAAGATGACCCCAAACTTGTTGTCCTGAGCAGCTGGACAAATGAAGTTGCCATTTACTTAGATGAAGAAGGCTGCAGATGGAAACCAGGATTTGGACATACCCGATGCTCATATTAGACTGTCGAGTGGAAAAAATCAAATAGGCAGAGAGGGCAGTCTACAGTGGAAGATAACTTTGAGAGTCATCTATTCATAGATGTATTCAAAGCCTTGGAACTGGATGAGATCACCAAGTGGGTGAAAGTAAAGATAAGAAGAGGCCCTCAGGCACTGCAACATTAAGACATATTTGCAGCCTATCAATGTAAATACAATGCAAAATCAGTTAATTTTGTATGGACAAAATCTATCTGGTCACTTAATAGGCCCTAGAGGATTGAAACACAGAATGCATGCCTTTGGAAGGAAACACAGCAAGGTCACAAGGATTGGTTGACATTTGAGGGAATGGGAAGGAGGAAGGAGTGACATCTATCATCTTCAGAGCAGGCTCACTCCAGAAAGCAGAGGTTGTAGCAGTAGCCAAGGATGCAGATAGGGAAGTCCAGGTGTGCTAGGAGGTCACTGAACTGTTGAAAAAGAGCTTGAGGAGAAGAGGAGACCAAAGCCCAAAGAATAACATCTGCTTTGCAAATTCGACTTGGTTTCCTTGTTTCTCCTCGCCCTTCTCTATTTCACTGCCTTCACTCCTCACGCCCATGCACTGCAGGTACACATGCACATGCCCACGTGCTCTCCCATATTTTCCCTCCCTTCACATCCAGGAAAGAGGTTGGTAACAGGGTGCAGTCCACGGAAAGAGGCCTCCTGCTGGGTGAACAAATGCTGGAGATGAAAACAGCCACCCCACCCCTTTCATGCTCCATCCCCTCACCCTGCTTCACTTTTCTTCATCTCTTCACCACCACCCAACATTTCATCATGGATCTGTTTGTTGCCTTCTCAACCACCGAACGGGAACTCCACGGGGGCAGAGACTGTGTTTTCTTCACTAATGCATCCTTAGTTTCTGGGACTGTGGCTAGTATTAATACAGAGCAGGTGCTCAACAAAGTTATGTATTGAATGAAAGGAATGGTGTGCTGAAAGATACTGAGGGTTGCAATGCCAACACCAATGAGTTATGTGACTCTGGACAAGTTTCATCATCTCTCCTAGCTTCAGTTATTCGAACTACAAAATGGAAAGCATATCCATCTTGGTGGGTTGTGAGAATTAAATGAGATTGTTTTTGTAAAGCACCTGGTCTGGAATGGGTACACAAGGAAACCTTTCTTCTTTCATGCCCCCAACTTCCATCCAAAGAGAGTTGCAGAGAATTCAATTCTGGTTTTAGTGATGCAAACTAGCTTTTGGCATTGTGGGTTCCCTCTACCTTTTCTAGCTTTCTATGAAGCAAAAAAGTTTTAAGTGGCAGAGAATGAGTTTTCATGGTGAGAACTGCATTTTATAAAGTACTTTAGGCCATGCATGGTGGCTCACACCTGTAATCCCAGCACTTTGGGAGCCCATGGTAGGAGAATCCCTTGAACCCAGGAGTTCAAGACCAGCCTGAGCAACATGATGAGACCCTGTCTCTATGAAAAATTTAAAAATTAGCTGGGTGATGTGGCATGCACGTGTAGTCTCAGCTACTCAGGAGGCTAAAGAAAGAGGATTGCTTGAGCCCAGGAGGTGGAAGCTGCAGTGAGCTGTGATCGTGCCACTGCACTCCAGCCTGGGTGACAGAGAAGACCCTGTCTCAAAAAACGAAATAAGGTACTTTAACAACATAAAATAGTAACATATGTATGAAGGGATAATTTCAGAAAATAACCATACAACATTTTCTAAATGACGACTTTGTACCTAATAGACATTCAACAATGTTAGACGAATGAGTAAATGGACAGTAAGATAAATAAAAATTCAACCTAAAAGTGAAGGCTTTACTAAATCTTGCTTTTGATTATCACAACTTTTTTTTTTTTAATGGAGATGGGGTATTGCTATGTCGACCAGGCTGGTCTTGAACTCCTGGCTACAAGCTATCCTCCTGTCTCAACCTCCCAAAGTGTTGGGATTATAGCCGTGAGCCACTGCATGCCTAGCCTAAATTTTATTTTTGTCCAAGTAGCCTTTATTGTATTTCCTTTTTCTTTTTCTCTTTTTTTTGGTGGGTAGGGGGGATGGAGTCTCGCTGGTCTGTCACTTAGGCTGGAGTGGAGTGGCATGATCTCAGCTCACTGCAACCTCTGCCTCCCGGGTTCAAGTGATTCTCCTGCCTCAGCCTCCTGAGTAGCTGGGATTACAGACATCCACCACCACACCCAGCTAATTTTTGTGTTTTAGTAGAGATGGGGTTTCACCATGTTGGCCAGGCTGGTCTCCAACTCCTGACCTCAAGTGATCCGCCCGCCTCAGCCTTCCAAAGTGCTGGGATTACAGGCGTGACCCACCACACCCAGCATATGCTGTATTCTCAAGAGCTCTCATTTTGTCAGTGGGCTTTCCTTGGAGTAAATACTAAAAGGCAAGATTTACATTTCTGCATTGAAAATATTTAATATTTGATTCTAAATGTCTTTAATTTTTTTCAGCAAAAGAGGTTAATTTATTAGTAATTATGCATGAAATATAAACACTTCAAATACACCCCATTCTCCTCTGGCCTTTGTGTGTGTGCTTTCTATATTGTACAGAGGGTGTTTCTCTCTAGCTGCAAGATTCCCACTAATGCCCAAGGAAATTCTGGGCACAGAATAAATAAGAGGAAAAGTTGCCAGGAGCAAGGTTGTGATGTTTGCCATCAATAAGAGAATAACAGCGTGCTCAGGAGAGGCGGTGGGAGAAGCTCCTTTAGGCTTAGGCCCAGAAGGGAGGATCCAGGACACCTGGAGAAGCTGTTGCTGGTGACAGAACTCACCTCCAGAAGATTCGGAGAGGTGGGGGTGAAGTCTACTTTGAGAAGACTTTTCTGGGTTAAAATTGATTAAATGACTAATTCAAAATCTGTCGAAAAGAGAAAAACAAAAATAAAAAACTTCTTCTTGGCTTAAGATATCCCATGTCAGATTTCCGCCTGCAGCAAATTTTCACGGCAAAGGTAGGAAAACGGCGAACAAGAGGCAGTGCTGTGGAAAATCACAGCCTATGGCATGGTAATATAAACACAGCTTCAATGGGGAGTCGGCTGGGGCGGGTCCCTTTCAGAAACAGTGCCCACCCAGCCTGTCCTTGTTCCAGTCCTACACGCACCCCTGCCCTCCCCTCTCAGGCTTCGAGTCAGCCCTACCCCAGGCCAGGCTTTCCAGGAAAAGCAGTTAACTGTGTTCCCAGGGTGTCTGTGGCTGCCGGCATCGCCTCCCACATCTCAGGAGAACTAAAAGAGCCTGGAAACTGAAGTGTTCCTGTGGGGTGGGGCCAGAAGGGGTGGGGGTAGAATCATGGTAATATTATCTTTCAGGAGCACAGTTTCACAGGCAGTGGCTTTGATTCTCTCTTCTGCCTTAGTTAGGGCAGGAGCCAGGGCACCTGGAGAGCTTTGTGTGAAGATGGAAGTTTCTTTTTGAGATGGAGTTTCACTCTTGTTACCCAGGCTGGAGTGAGTGCCGTGGCGTGATCTCGGGTCGCTGCAACCTCTGCCTCCCAGGTTCAAGTGATTCTCCTGCCTCACCCTCCCGAGTAGCTGGGACTACAGGCATGTGCCACCACACAAAACAAACTACTAATTTTTGTAGTTTTTTTAGTAGAGATAGGGTTTCACCATCTTGACCAGACTGGTCTTGAACTCCTGACCTCAGATGATCCTCCCGCCTAGGCCTCCCAAAGTGCTGGGATTACAGCCATGAGCCACCGCGTCCGGCCAGAGACAGAAGTTTTGCAATGGCAGAGCCACTCTGGCTGCTTGAAGAGCACATTGCTTAGTTCTTTCACTGACAGAGTTCTAGTGGCCATAGTTTTGCGGGTATAGGGTGCTAACAGCTTAATACTGACAATTTTATACTCATTATCATTTAATCTACACCACAAATCTCTGAGGCAAGAATTGCCCTTTCCATGGATGAGAAGACCAAATGCATGGAGACTTTCAGGTCCTTGTCCCATACAGTTAGTAGTAAGTGGTGGACGATCCCAGATTCCAAACGTGATGCCAAATTCAGGCCCCGAGCCCATTTTCTGTACTGTAAGTAGGTTTTTCTCTCTCTGTCCAGCAGGTAAGGAAACACAATAGACTTCTTCTAACAGAAGAATGCTTCCTAGATCAGCGGGCAGCCCTGCACCACACTTCCTTTGGCTGCTTCAATTCCAACTCCAATACAGCTGGTGGTCCTGAATTAACCTGAAGAAAACACATGGTACCATAGAGAAAACACATTGTATCATTGTGGCTTGAACGTGCTCAAGGTCATAATGTGAACTTGACCTATACTTAACCCTAGTGCAGTCACGTAGACCTGAGAGGGACACAATTATAGAACTTAAAGTCGCCTAGTCCTCGCTACTCTTGCGGGAAAACAAGCTATCTGAGTGTTTCTCCACAAACCATCTTGGGAGTGGCCGCTTGGTTAATCTTGATGGCCAGAGATATTGACCTTATGTGGTTTATTACTTAACAGGATTGTTTTTCTTATTCCTAAGATAATATGGATGCTTCTAATTGCTTTGAATGGATCTACGACCACCTGTTAGAATAGACACCCCCTATGTAGAGCATACAAACTTTTTCTGGTTAGGTTAACACTGGCAGCTGGGGAAACCTTAAACCTCTCTGACTTCTGATTTTTGTGGTCACATGGAAGATGTTTTTTGACATAGAACCGCAAAGGCAGCCTGGATCTCCTGGGTAAGCAGACCACCTCAGAAGTCCACATAAAGTCACTTCCGAGCAATTTAACGGGTAGTACTTTAGTGACTCAAAATGTCTTCTAAAACACCTAGGCATTTAGCTGACAGCAAGATAATACACAAGGCTCCACTCAAAGGTAGATTTCCAGTATAGCTCAGTTTTTGAATGTTAGTAGTTCATTAAAAATGGTTAAAATCGGCAAGGTCCAGCTCAAAAACCTGGGCAAGGACAAAGAGTCAAATGTGGCCACTGGGCCTGGGTGGGTGTAGTCCTTGATTTTCCATTTCCTCCCTGGGTGGGATTATGCCTGCAGTACTTGCTCGATACTGGCACACTTCCTGTGGCTGGGTCAGCTCCAGAAGGGCCCGCCCGGCCACCTCAATCCCACCTCTCTTCCCTATCCCCACCCTGTCCTCTTGGTCCCACCAGCCTTGACATTCATCTTGGCCTCTGCTCTCCCATTATTCTTTCACACTTCCTTCCCCCACCTTCCTTCACCACATACCACCCTTAGTCCCAGCCTTGGAACTAGGGCCTTCCCTTTTCATTCTGCAGCAGGAGTGATACCTTAAGAGGCTCTTTGCTTGGGAGAGGAAGTATTAGAATTGTCTTACAATAAAAACATTTGAGAGCCAGTGCCCTAATCGCTTGCAAAAACTTTTCTGCAAATGTAAAAAGGAGAAAGAGACCTTAGCTCTAGCCTGGGCTTCACCACCTACAGATAGGAACCCAGGAATCCAATGGTGGGACTTCTGGCTCAGAAGAACCCCTGAGCCCATTGGTTAATGAGGTTGGCAGTCCAGGGGCTGCCTGCCATTGCCTGTATTCCAGCAAAGCCTTCCTCTGCAGGATCTTGAAGGAAGGGGTGACACAGGAGAGAACAGTGGGGTTGCATCTGCTCCTCCCTAGTGGCAAATGAGGTTGTGCACCCTGTCTGCCTGTATAGGATTAAACTCACATCCCTCAGTAACGAAGCGGCACCCCCTTCCCAGGTAGCATGTGATTGTCCTTTCCACACAGTGTCACATTTGGAAGCTTTGTCCATGTTTTTCAGGTAATTAATTTGTTGTGAAAGCAAATATCTAGAGAGAGCAAACTTTTCTCAGGGATGCAAATAACCATGGATGTCTGCATTTTGTAAAGACGGCTAAACACTGCTGGTTTCATGAATAGCTTTATTACATGTATGAACCATCAGAAATGTAGCCTCACTCCCAATCAACAGGAGCAATTTGTAATCACAAACTTTGTGACAGAAAGACAAATGTGGAAATCTCAGGACCAAATTAAGCATAATTAGTATCCATACAGGAAACTCTCCAGTAACCTGGCACTCTGCAACCTGGGAAGGACACATGCGGCATTGTCTTAACAACAAGTTCATCAAACATGTAATTAGCCACCGGCCACCAGCCACCTTTGCAAACCAGATCTGAGCTGCTGCCAGTCAGAGACTGGTCTGCGGATGCCTCTTGGCTGGAAACAATTTTGAGCAGAAGTTTAGGTGGGTGGATGTGCAAATTCAATGCGCACCAGTAGGGTCAAAGAGCTACGCCTCTCTGGCTTTTTATTTCATGGACTCACAATATTTTTCCTTGTTTTAATGAACTTGGATTTCAGGGGTCAGTTTCGCTGACATTACTATCTGAAGCAGGAAGTTCAGGGCATCACTTTATGTCACAGTTTTGCCACCACTATGAAGATAGTCTGCCTGTAAAGGATGACCTTGATTCAATTACATTTTTCATCATCAAGAATTGATTTCAAGCACTTCCAATAAAAAGAAATATTCAGGCCGGGCACGGTGGCTCTTGCCTGTAATCCCAGCACTTTGGGAGGCCGAGACGGGCGGATAACGAGGTCAGGAGATCCAGAACATCCTGGCTAACATGGCAAAACCCCGTCTCTACTAAAAATACAAAAACAATTAGCCGGGTGTGGTGGCGGGCGCCTGTAGTCCCAGCTACTTAGGAGACTGAGGCATGAGAATGGTGTGAACCTGGGAGGTGGAGCTTGCAGTGAGCCAAGATCGCGCCCCTGCACTCCAGTCTGGGCGATGGAGCGAGACTTTGTCTTAAAAAAAAAAAAAAAAAAAAAGAAAAATATGAAATATTCAGAAAATGCCAGGATTCATAGCCTCATACAACCAGTACAGTAAGAAAGACCTCAGGATCCCCACCTTTCAATTCCAGCATTACAGAAAGAATTAACTAAAAAATACTGTCTCTGCAAATAAAAAATAACAGTGCATCCAATTAAGCATGACCAATAAAGATTAAAGTCAGTGGCTTTTCCTTCTGGACATATCTGTCAATTCACTTTAGGACCAATATAGACTATTTCTCTCAGGAGGTAAGATTACAAAGGAAGAAAAATGTTCTCAGAGCTCAGTTGGTAATTAATCTTTGCATATGACTTCTTCATAGTTCCCATTAATTATCAATATTCAATCATGCATTAAAAATGGATTTTTCTTTGACAGAATTTAGCTGTTTATAAGACGGTATCAAACTAACTTCTAATATAATCACAGAGCTTGGCCTTGCAAACCTTCATTACATTTTTACAAACCTTTTAGGGAAAGGTTACATACAAACAGATTAATAATAGCCATTTCAGCAAAATCAATGTGCAGAAAAACAATATCAAAAGCAAACATAAGCATATCAACCAACTGCAACATTTGGACTTTATTTGGATTCTGATTCAAACAAACTAATTTTTCAAAAACATGATGACATTCTTAAGATGATCGGAACTTGAACAATGACTGGATATTTTATATTAAAAATAATTTTAAGTGCTATAATTGTATTGTGGTTATGTTTAAATATCTATGGATGAGATGATATCTAAGATTTGCCTCAAAATAATATGGGAGGGAGTGGTGAGGGTTTAGATAAAACAATATTGGCCATTAGTTGACAAATGCACATGGGGGCTTTTTTTGTCTCTTCAGCTACATATAAACAAAAATGTAAAACAAACACATAAAGTCGACACCAGCATGTGTCTCTCAAGATTATTTATCAGGTAGCAACTGCTTAATAAAAATAAAAGCTGGTCAGGTGAGGTGGCTCATGCCTGTAATCCTAGCACTTTGGGAGGCCGAGGCAGGTGGATCACTTGAGGACTTTGAGGTCAGGAGTTCAAGACCAATCTGGTCAGCAAGGTGAAACCCCATGTCTACAACAAATACAAAAATGAGCTGGGTGTGGTGCCATGCACCTGTGATCCCAGCTACTCAGGAAGCTGAGGCATGAGAATCGCTTGAACCCGGGAGGTAGAAGTTGCAGTGAGCCAAGATTGTGCCACTGCATCCCAGCCTGGGTGACAGAGTGAGACCCTGTTTCAAAAATAAATAAATACATAAATTACAAAAATTTAAAAAATAAAATAAAAATGAAAGCCAATTCTTTTTCATAGTCAAAACCCTAAGCCAGAACTATTAAACCAGAGACCTGCCAGTTAAATCTGGCTTGCCATTGTGTTTTGTTTGGCTTACATGGGGTTTTTTCAAACATTTAAATGTGTTACTAATGATCAAATCAAGATCTTTTGCCAGATTGCTGGCTTCTCTTGAAAAGTCAAGAGATGAGATGACTCACGCTTGTAATCTCAGCACTTTGTGAGGCCAAGACAGGAGGATCCTTTGAGCTCAGGAGTTCAAGACCAGCCTGGGCAACACAGTGAGACCCTGTCTCTATTAAAAAAAGAAAGGAAGAAAAGAAGAAGAGGAAGAACAAGAATAAGAAGGAAGAGGAGGAAGAAGAAGCAAAAGAAGAAAAGTCTAAAGATTTGGAAGTCCTGGGCCCACATTCCCACTTGGCAGCAATTGGTGGGAGCTGAGTGGAGGCTGCCCCTGTTGGATGGGGCAGGACTCCTAGGTTGCCAGTCCCCAGCAAGCCCATGTAATGTTTACATTATCTGTTTGCTTAGACTTCAGATTCTGCTCTTAGAATAGCCCTCCAGAGTTCAGGAACCCACTGCCTGCAGACAAAGGGTTTCAAATCAGTTTTTCGGCCATTGTCATAAGTTGCGACAAGCTACCCACAGTTTCAAACCCAGTCCCTTTTGTTAAAAAGAGCAAAATTATCTTATCAGAGGCCAGAAAGGGCTTTTAGACCATCTAGCCCAGTGGTCCCCAGCCCTGGCTGCACATTAGAAATTACCCAGGGGGATTTAAAACATTCCAATGCCCAAACTTCAATTGAGGCTTTTAAATCAGACTCTCTAGGGATGACATCTAAATTCATCTGGCCCTACCCAGCCTAGCAGTCTGCCTTCCATGCTAGCCTATAGGAGCTCTACCTTCCACACAACCTGAGCTGCTCATGAGTGTCTAAATGTGTCCCAGGTTTCCCATTCCCTCATAGATGATGTTCCTACCATCAAAAACATCCTTTGCCTGTTGCAAAACTTTCAAGGGTTTAGGTGCCATCTCCTAATGATGCCTTCCCTGATTTCACTCTCACCAAGCAAGATCTTTTTCCCTCTTCTGATCTCCCCCATACCAAGTAATTGAAAACTTTCTTATAATGTTTCCCCTATTCTGCCCTGTGTTACAGCGATTTTATACACCTGTCTTTCGTAATCCCTTTGAGGCCAGGGGTTGTGTCTTCATTATTTTATCTCTCCCAGCACGATGTTTTAGAAGCAGTGAATGTCAGTGAAATGAATTAGTCTAGGCCAGGCATACCTGTAATCCCAGCAGTTTGGGAGGCTGAGGTGGGAGGATCGCTTGAGCCCAGGAGTTTGAGACCACCCTGGGCAAGGAAGTGAGATCCTGTCCCTATAAAAGATAGAAGAAAAATTAGCCAGTGAGTTGGCATGCACCTGTAGTCCCAGCTACTAGGGAGGCTGAGGTGGGAGGATTGCTTGAACCCATGAGGTCGAGAGTACAGTGAGCCAAGGTTGTGCCATTGCACTCCAGCCAGAGTGAGAGAGAGAGAGAGAGAGAGACCCTGTCTTTTCTTTTCTTTTCTTTTCTTTTTATTTTTTGAGGTGGAGTATTGCTCTGTCACCCAGCCTCAAGTGATTCTCCCACCTTAGCCTCCAGAGTAGCTGGGATTACAGGCACCTGCCAACATGCCCAGCTAATTTTTTTTTGTATTTTTTGTAAAGCCGGGGTTTCACCATGTTGGCTAAGCTGGTCTTGCAAGTGATCCACCTACCTCGGCCTCCCAAAGTGCTGGGATTACAGGTGTGAGCCACTGCGCCCAACCAAGACCCTGTCCTAAAAAAATAAATAAATAAAAATAAAATTAATTTGAATTGCATTAAATCACTGGGACCTCATTAGCTTCAGACTCTTCAGTAATACCCACATCAAAAAACTACCTGCTTAGAGACTTCCCATGCTCAGCAGCTATAGAAACTCTGTTCTTCTTACTACCCAGGCAGGACTGAGGGCCTCTAAAAGGAATGCCGCGGTCCTTCCTCAGCCCTTGGTTGCACTCCTACAGTGGGTGAGAGTGCCCAGGAGAACGGGTGCGTCGCAGGTCCTCCTCAACCAATGGTAATTGTTGATGTGTTATGGGTGCTCAAGTATCCTGCCAAGTCCAAGTGCAGAATCAGCAGCATGAGTCTCCCGGGGCCCCACAGCAGTTGCTGGTCCTCACAGAAAGCTCAAGGCAGCTGTGCTTATTATTATTTAAATCAGGTAGCCTTTTCAGAAACTGAAGAAAGCTGTGGGCTCCCTCCTGGAAAAGGTACACAGACATCCAAAGGTTGTGTACCATTTCAGGGACTTGCTGAAGCTCCTCATTAGTAACCCTTGCTTAAGAAACTGCCCACAATGGATGACCCTGTGCACTGAAGCTTGAGAGAGAATGCCAAGTGCCAGTCCCAGGAAGCACATGGTTGTGGGCACAACTACCACCTCCTGGCCATGTGGCCTTGGATGTAGATTACCTCATTACCCGTAGGATTTTTGAGGACATTAAAAATGAGACTTCTTTTAAACACTTGTCATCTGTCATAGTGTAAGTCCTCAGTAAAGGTTATTTCCATCCTCTCAGGCAGAAAGGACTCGAACTCTAGCTAACTGATCACTAGGCCAAGAGAACATCAACAGTCAACATATTTGGCTTGTCTTTTCCGGGAATCAGAAATCTAATCAAGTAAGAGGACTTGTACCACATCCTGAAGGTCAAGCCCTTAGGGCCTGTCAACCTGGGGTGGAATGAACTGCTTTCAGAGGCTGACTTTCCTTGTACTGCAGGATGGAGATGATTTGGCACATTTGAATTGCAATTGAAGGTAAACAGAGCACTTGTGAGTCACTGGAGAATATAACTGGGTGCCTGGTGGATGTGTGAATCCTATTTTTACATTACACTGTGGTCCTGTTCGCCAATACCACACTCCAAACAAGAAAATTAAATTAAGCATTGTTTAAAATGCCTCAGACAATAATATAAATTTGTATTAAATGAATTTAGTGTCATTTTCTTGTTTGGAGTGGAAGGTGGGAAAACACTGGAGTGGTGGATAGAGTAAATAGCTAACTTGATTAATCCTATTGAAGGAGAGGATGGAGCCACACGAGCGACTTTTGTGTGTGTTTGGTTAATATTTTACTGAAAATTGCTATTAGCTCTAACTGATCCGAATCAAAATCCACTGTGTAATATAGCCAACAACTTAATAGCTAAAGAATGGGACGGAAGGCTTGGCATGATACCACACTATTCAGGGAAATGGCAAAAACAACGGAAAACTAAAGGGGCTAGGGAAGGGCTGGAGCTGGGGATTTAAAGCCCAGCAGAGGGAAGGTTCCAACCAAGTAGGAAGGTGGGATGGTTGTGGGACTCTACTGGAAGTCTGCTTTTTGTCATTTCCATGACAAGGAAAGCTTTTAGACATGGGGGACAGAGAATCTCAAAGTGAAACCCTATCCCTACCCACCAAGAGCCGTGGTTGTAGCAGCTGCCATCTTCCCTAGAATCCAGCAAAGTCTAGAGTGAGAAGAGGGAGAATTCCCACGCTGTCCTCAGCCTATGGGGTAATTTTTACCCTTAACCTGAAGGAGGGAGGGTTATTTTTAATTTCCTTTCACAGGGGTGTGGAGGGAGCCTGAGAGCAGGGGTCCAGTGGAGGCTGCCATGTTCAGCCCCTGCCTCAGAGCCCAGGTCACCTTACCCATTAGCCGGACCTCAGCCCAGTGAGGCAGAACCACTGTGGGCAAGGGAGGATGCTCTGAAGGGCTGGGCCCACAGTCTGGGGCTTTCCTCCTTCCAGAGACAGTACAGCCGGGAAAATGAGGGGCTTCTCCACTCCATTATTCCATTCTAAGGTACACAGCCTTTGGAATCTCGCAATTTGTGGTTGAAATCCTGATTTTACCACTTATTAGCTATGAGCAGAAAATTATGTGTAGAAAATGAGAGCTATTGTGGGGAATTGAAGAAGATGACATCTATAAAGAGTTTAACACTTTACTTTCCAGTACCAGGAAGTAAATGTCCACTATTACTGTTATTATGACTTCCAGAGATTCTGAGATTCCCATCCAAAACGTTGTGCAACCAGACAAGAAGAACTGATCACATTTGGCTACTCAGACTATATCTCACATGTTCCAAAAAGGATTTCAGGTGATTTACAATGTGAAAAATACTATCAAGTGGAACATTAAAGGTAGAAACAGGACAGAAACCATCTGGGGAAGCAGAGGAAGCTGGTCTTCCAGGAACTCTCTAAGAGGAGTTAATTAGTGTTGCTGAGGATTGATTTTGGCTTTAGATCTCTAGGTAACTAAGGCAAGGAGGAAAGTATGTTGGGTTGCATGGTGTCCTTACACACACACACACAGATGCATGCACACACACATACACACACACAGATGCACACACACACATGTGCATGGACACACACATACACACATGACTATGGAGAAATTCTTCCCTTAAAACTAATTTCCAGGAGAAATTTATGATGTGAGTCCTTGAATATAGTATATTGAGTAACAGGATAATGCTTTCTATCATGGCTTGGATACTCAAAGAGGACTCTTCTACCCACCCTTATGTACTGTGAGGTCATGATGCCTATAGCTAAATTACAGCTTGGAGGGGAGGGCAGCAGCAACTGAGATAATGTAGTACTAGATATTTTGCTCTCTCCTGATATACTTAATAAAGTGAGAGAATGTGAAGGATCTAGCAGAATGGATAATGGACATGTTCTTTAGCTATTCCTCTAAAATTCTCTGGCTCCTACTATAGATTCATGGTAGAAATCTCCAGTAAGTACCTACAGTGACAATATTTGAGGGTAGTAGTTAAACTACAAGCCATTGGTTTTAGTTACCAAATGTGAGGGCAGTAGGAAAACATCCTACTGACCCAGCTATGCTTTACTTATCTAGCAGAATATGTTAAAGATGTTAGCACATCAGTATAATGTGGGTAAAGAAAAGAAAATAGGGAATGAAAGAGAAAACATAAGCATAATTTTTTTATTTTAACAAGCTCAACAAGTAACACCTATCATGAAACAGTAGCCATTCCTTATAAACCCAAAAAGCAGGCTGGGTACAGTGGTGCATGCCTATAATCCCAGCACTTTGGGAAGTCGAGGCTGGAGGATCCCTTGGTTCCAGGAGTTCAAGACCATCCTGGGCAACAAAATAAGACCCCATTTCTATTTTGTAAAAGAAAAACAAAATTTTTAACCCAAAAGCAAAGGGGGGAAATGAATCTAATCACTAATTCAATAGTAGCCTCTAAGATGACACATGAATCAGTAAAAGGTAGTCATGAAGTTATTCTAGCTGGTTATTGCAAAAAAAATTGGAAATGTAGGCATTAATTCCAATCTTTTGAACAAATTTGGGGGTCTATAAACAGTCTTGCTAAAAAATAATTGTTTTCCTTCATTCAACAAACGTTTGTTAGCATCTATCATGTTCCAGGCACTGTTCTAGGTCCTGGAGATACATCAGTGAACAAAACAAAGATGCCTGCCCTGGAGGAACTCACATTCTCAAAGGGCAGACAATGACAATACACTTAACAACAAGTGAAACATGTAATGTTGAAAGGTGATAAATGTTGCCGGGAGAAAAACAAGAACAAGAGGAGTTTGGGGGCACAGGAGATAAAGGGATGGGGCAGGGTACAGTTTTGAACAAAGGTAAACCTTGTTGAGAAGGTAACATCTGAGCAAAGCCCTGAGGAGATGAGGGAGGTCTAGATAACTGGTAGATGAATTTGTGTTTCACAACGAATGTGAACTCAGTTTCAACATATCCAAATTTCACCTCCCAGTCCTTCTGCCCACCGCTGTCTACTACTGTTTCCATCTTGGTGAATGACACCACCATTCATCCATGGAGCTGGCAAATAGCCAAGGAACAATGGAGTGCACTAGACCAGAGTGATCAAGAGTAAGGGCTTGAACCCCAACTCCCTGGGTCCACCTGGCGGTTCTGCCATTGGCCTACGCCTCTGTCTTCTCATTTATGAGTTGGAGATAATAAGTTTACCTCCACATTGAGTTATTGTATGCAGTAAATGAATCACTACGTGTAAAGCACTTTGGCTAGTGCCCAGAACATAAAAGTTTTCCATAAATAATGGCTCTTTGTAACTCCTCATAAAACAATCACTGAATCCCATTGCATTTTGTATCCTAAATACCTATCAAATTCACTCACATCTCTCCTTCAACATCACAGTCCCAGTCCAAGCTACCATCATCTACTCTGGCTTAAAATCCTTCCATAGTTTGGCCAGGTGTGGTGGCTCACGCCTGTAATCCCAGCACTTTGGGAGGCCGAGGCAGGCGGATCACAAGGTCAGGAGATTGAGACCATCCTGGCCAACATGGTGAAACCCCCTCTCTACTAAAAATACAAAAATCAGCTAGGCGTGGTGGCACGTGCCTGTAGTCCAGCTACTTGGGAGGCTGAGGCAGGAGAATCGCTTGAACCTGGAAGGTGGAGGTTGCAGTGAGCCGAGATCATGCCACTGCACTCGAGCTTGGTGACAGAGCAAGACTCCATCTCAAAAAAAAAAAAAATCCTTCATTAATTTCCCTTACACACAAACTCTTATGTGTTCAACAAGGCCCTGCATGGTTGTGCCCACCACTGCAACCTCATCTCACAGCACGGTCCTGGTCATCCTCTGACTCTGACCTTCCCATTCCTCACCAACACCCTCCCCCTCCCCACACACACACACTTCTCCCTCCTATCACAGACCTTTGCTCTTGTTGCTCCCACCCTCCTTCACCTAGGTGAGTGCTGCTCAACCCTCAGGTCTCAGCGAAAACATCCCTTCCTCCTGGAAGCCTTCCCTGACCTCCTCAACTAAATTAAATCTCAAGTATTATGGATTGTCCTCATTCAGTGTGCCCTCCTTTGTAGCACTGTCCAGAGGCTGTTTACATGTTGCTCTTCCCCACAGCTGGTCAACTTCCTGAACACCATGCTTGCCTTTACCCACTGATGCATTCCCAGGGCTGGGAACAGCCTGCCCCCTGGTATGGATGCTCTATAAACACTCCCTGAATGAATGATAGAGGCCCAAAGCACCTGCCACCAAAGATATGTGAATTGTCTCCAAGGAGCACAATCCTCAAAAAACCACCATGAAGGGCTCCAGTTAAGCAAAAGATACAATCTTCTTTTGAGAAATTTGAACCTAGCTAGGGAGAAACAGTTGAATATTTACAAACAGCATATTGGCAGGACAAATCAGGGCCATACAAAAATAATTAAGGGGTCAGAAGTTGCAAAATCATGTTCAAATAATGTCAGGTGTGGCTCCTATGAAGGAGAAGAGTTTTGAGACAGGTTTTAAAGGAGGTAGGGCTCAAAGGAGGGAAGGGGCATGTTTTTATTCAGTATTCAAATTTAGTATTATTTTTATTTAGTATGATTCAGTCTAGGACACCATCTCTGGAGTCACAATGCTAGTGAAACCTGTGTGATCGTGGACAAATTGCTTTCCCTCCATGTGTCTCAATCTCCTCATCCAGGCTGGGCGCAGTGGCTCACAGCTGTAATCCCAGCACTTTGAGAGGGTGAGGGCGTGGATCACCTGAGGTCGAGGGTTCAAGACCAGCTTAACCAACATGGAGAAACCCCATCTCCTCTAAAAATGTAGAATTACCCGGGGGCACATACCTGTAATTCCAACTACTTGGGAGGCTGAGGAAGGAGAATCACTTGAACCTGGGAGGCAGAGGTTGTGGTGAGCCGAGATGGCGCCATTGCACTCCAGCCTGGGCAACAAGAGTGAAACTTAGTCTCAAAAAAAAAAAAAAAAAAAAGAAGAAGAGAATAATAGTACTTACCTCCAAGGGATATGGTGAGGGTTAAACCAGTCTGTACTTGTAAAGTGCATGTACTAATACTGCATATGTGTTTGCTGCTATTTTTATTGATTGTTGCTATATTATTCTTACTGGTAGAAGGAATGGGCAAGACAGAGGCAAAGAAGTGCTAATTAAATGCTGCTAATGGACTCTCGCGTGTCCGGCTAAGGATAACAGGTTTTTACTGAGAAGGTTATGAACTCTAGAACAAAGTACTCTGTTGTTCAGTCAGCATTAATCTCAACCAGCACAGTGCCTGGCACCAGTATGGCCTTAATAACAATTTGTGGAATTAATTACTTTTTAACCAAGTACTGGTTATGTACAATATTCTGGGCAGTAAACTACTTTATATGGATGATTATATTTAATCCTCACAAGAAACCTACAAGTGAAGCACTGTTATTATCTTTGCTTTTCAGATGAGGTTTAGGAAAGTTAACTTACCCAAGGGCACACAGCCAGTACCTGGTAGATCTAAATATGAACACAAATAACCTGATTCCAGAGCTCTTAACTGGTACTCCAGAACAAATGAACAAATGAATGAATGATCAATCAGTTAATAAAGGGTTTGAGTACGGTCAACAGCAAGAGTCAGAAATAACCATGGGCAGGAAATGCAAAGGTATTACCTGAGATTTAAAAAAAAAAAAAAAAAAAAAAAGGTTCTTAAGGGGCAAGATAGTGGAGACAAAGAACTTATTTAGAAGCAAATATGGAATACAGGCACTGGGCGATAAGGACCTGGAAGTGAGATAAAACAAGGTCTCCTGGGCAAGACCACACCGAGGTTTCTCAAGTCCTCCTTTGCATAAGGAGACTGGTGCCGGGTACCACCTCTTGCTCTAAAATTTGTTGTTTTAATATGGGGGAATTGCTGTCAGAATCTAACAAGAACTATGAGCCTGTTCTTTGGAAACACACATGAACAAGTGTTAACATCTCCAGAGGAGCCCAGGCCTCCTGAAGCCACCACAGGCCCAGGTTATGAGCCCTCCTGGTCTAAATCCAAACCGGCAAACTCAGGGCACCCACCAAGCTTGCTAGTTGATGTTA
The DNA here is from genome assembly GCF_008728515.1 of Papio anubis. Classification (NCBI taxonomy): domain Eukaryota; kingdom Metazoa; phylum Chordata; class Mammalia; order Primates; family Cercopithecidae; genus Papio; species Papio anubis. Next base: position 49,787,290 of record NC_044982.1, on the reverse strand, counting down.
ATATCTGAGGGATATAAGCCAAGGGGAGCCCTCCTGCCAGTGCATATTCGCTGACAGCCAGACTCCCCTGCAGTGAGACAAGGCTATGGAGTTCCTGGGGGACGAAAGAAAGCTGGTAGTTCTAGGTTGAAAGCCCCATTTTCAGCAGCAGGATGAGAATGTATTGTAAGCCCCAGGCTTGCTTTCTTTCTTTCTTTTTTTTTTTTTTTTTTGAGATGGGGTCTCACTGTGACACCCAGGCTGGAGCACAGTGCTGCGAACACAGCTCACTGTAGCCTCGACTTCCTTGGCTCAAGGGATTCTCCCACCTCAGCCTCCAGAGTAGCTAGGACAACAGGCTTGCACCACCCTGAGTGGATGGGACCGTAGGGTCATACCACGCCCGGCTACTTTTTTTTTTTGGAACTCCTGAGCTCAAGCATTCTGCCTACCTCAGCCTCCCAAAGTGCTGGGATTACAAGCGTGAGCCACCATGCCTGGCCGAGCCCCAGGCTTTCATAAAGTAAAGAGAACTCAGTGTGAAGCCCTGCAGATATGGAAATAAGAAGAGAGGTCACCTCAGGGACAGCATTCTCAGGTGATAAGATGATTTTTGTGAATTTGCAAGACTGATAATTAATCTAGCATTTTAAAAAGAGCATCTGGCCAGGTGCTGTGGCTCACGCCTGTAATCCCAGCTCTTTGGGAGGTAGAAGCAGGAAGACTGGTTGAGCCCAGGAGTTCAAGACCAACCTGGGCAATATAGTGGGACTCTGTCTCTATCAAAAATTTAACAAATTAGCCGAGTTTGGTGGGGTACGCTTGTAGTCCCAGCTACTGGGAAGGCTGAGGTTGGAGGATTGCTTGAACCCAGAAGTTTGAGGCTGCAATGAGCTGTGATCACACCACTGCACTTCAGCCTGGGTGAGAAAGTGAGACCTTATCTTTTATTTTTTTTTTTTAAAAAAGCATCTAAAGTCAGCACCAAAAGAAGTGTTTCCGTTGATATTCCCTTGCTTACTGGAGATATCTTCAACCCAGTTAAAATCATAAGAAAATTTAAAAACAACCCCGGAAAACAGGAGCACATAGAATTACCCCAGAATTCAGTAGAAAACTATTCCAAGAACACAGTGAAAAATTCTGAGTGAAAAAAGTATAATCCATCTTATACAGTTTCTACTACTGAAAGGAACTGCCCACACTAAGTATTTCATACACCCAAGTATTCCTTTGTTCAACTTTAATAAAAGAAGATTGAGGCTTAATCTAAAAAATTAATTTTAAACCATAATGTTTCCAAATATGCTTCCAATGTTTGTCTGATGCTAAATATCACATGTCCTATAACCAGACATTTAAAGGCATTTTGGACTTTTGTTTGTAACATAAAACAAGTCATCTACAATTAGGAATAAAACAAATTTTTGTTGTTCACCAATATACTATTCCTTCCTATAGCTCTGAAGGGAAACGAAGTATATTTCAATAGGGAAAGCAGAAAACCTGCAACTGAAAAAAAAAATTCTCTTTTACAGCATTAAATTTCATTTTATTTAATTAATTAATTCTTTTGTTGTTGCTTTTTTTTTTTTTGCTTTTTTTTGTGAGTCGGAGTCTTTCTTGCTCTGTCACCCAGGCTGCTATGCAGTGACCTTATCTCAGCGCACTGCAGCCTCTGCCTCCTGGGTTCAAGTGATTCTCCTGTCTCAGCCTCTTGAGTAGCTGGGACTACAGGCGCCCGCCACCACACCCGGCTAATTGTTTTTGTATTTTTAGTAGAGACGGGCTTTTGCCATGTTGGCCAGGCTGGTCTCGAACTCCTGACCTCAGCTGATCCGCCTGCCTCAGCCTCCCAAAGTGCTGGGATTACAGGCATGAGCCACCGTGCCCGGCATAAATTTTATTTTCAACAACCAGAAGAGCCTTTGGGTTTTTGCTACTTTTGTTTGTTCGCTTTTACATTCTAGTGTAATCCTTTAGGTGGTGGGAAATGGGAAACATAGGCAATTAAGTGGTCATGTGTTCTACATGACCCCCTAAAACTTCATTGACCGCTTATGGTCACTGACCACTACATGATGGGCTCCTCCACCCTATCAAAATGCTGACATGCCCTTGGTGCAGCTGCATCCAACAGCTCTGTCTACAACAGAAATGTGCCCTTGGAAACTCCCCCTCCAGTATGAACTACTTGACTCTCTTTTCTTTTTTTTTTTTTTTTTTTTTTGAGACGGAGTCTTGCTCCGTCGCCCAGGCTGGAGTGCAGTGGCCGGATCTCAGCTCACTGCAAGCTCCACCTCCTGGGTTTACGCCATTCTCCCGCCTCAGCCTCCCGAGCAGCTGGGACCACAGGTGCCCGCCACCTCGCCCGGCTAAGTCTTTGTATTTTTTAGTAGAGACAGGGTTTCACCGTGTCAGCCAGGATGGTCTCGATCTCCTGACCCCGTGATCCGCCCGTCTCGGCCTCCCAAAGTGCTGGGATTACAGGCTTGAGCCACCGCGCCCGGCCGACTCTCTTTTCCTCTCAGTCATGCTCTGGGCATCTTTATATTGTTGAGTTTCAAGAGCTTAGGGGAATTTGCTCCCTGATGTTAGGATTCAGGCATCCTTTATCAGTCAGAGTTCCCAAAGTGGAAGGAGAAGGGATTCCTGGGAAATTCTAAGGTAGAAGGTGAATTGGAAAGATTGATGCTACAGGGAGACTCTGCTACACCAAACCACGTGTCCCCTCGCGTAAGCGAGAAGCAGAGGGTATATGGCGCTCAGGCAAGAACTTCATGCTTCTCTGAATGGTTGGCAATTCCTAGAATAAATGTTTTGGTTTTTCTGCTTTTATTGGACTTTACTCCCAGGTAAGCTTTTGGTCCCTGGACAATACCCTTAAAAAAAAAAAAAAAAAAAAAGCCTTGAAAATGTGATCCCTGGGTGACCAGTGTCCAGGAATCTGTGTAGCAACAGGGACACCATTTCAGAAAGCCCTAGGCAGAGAGGAGACCATTTATCTTGATGCACTTCAACGAAAATCATCATGCTTTATATTGCCATGAAATAACAATCAGAGCTGGGGGAAGGCACACAATTTCCCCTGCCCAGTTGTCCAAAATGGCAGCCCTGCAGAAACCAATTATGCTAATAATATTTTCATACTTAAAAGGAACTGTGCCATTGCTGGAGATTTTGTTTTGAACGGATGTTGTTTTTTTCCATTGGGAAAAATTTAAATGCAATTTTGTCATTTTCCTTTCCTCAAAAATGGATCTCAAATGGCAATAAACCCCAGTTACAAGAATCTTCTAGTGAATTTTGAGGACTAAAGTGTCGGTAACAGTGCTTGCCCCAAGCTGCTCTCAGCTTCTGGCAGGTTAGCACGAGTGCCAGGAATTCACCTGCCCACCTTGTTCTGTTCTGGCCTCTTCAAGCTCCTTAGTCATTTTCAGTCTGTATCCAAACTTGCAAATCAAATGCAGTCTTCCGTCTCTCAGGATCACAACTCACACACAAACTTCCAGTGGAACTGTCCAAGCTGTGGCTGGTTCTGGCTCATGCATAACCAAGGAGGATGCGTTCTCCCCTAACCAGGCCACAGCCCTTTAAAATCAAAACAAACCACCCCAAGCCCAACACAAAACAATCTCTGGGCTCTCCCCACTTTCAGCCCACTCTCATCCCCTCAGGAGTGATGCGGTCAAAAGCTCTTCCTTCTTCAGAGTGATTTCTAGTAACCTCCAGAGCCGTTTTTCTAATTAAATAAACCTCATCTTGTCTAGCTTCCTGGTCAGCATTTTGAACCCCCTACAGATGGGTCTGAAGGATTAACAGCAAATCCTCCTCGACCTAGCTCTGGCAGATGGGCGGCATGTGTCTGATAAATACTCGGTCTGGGCTTGCTTCCTCCTGTTCCTAACAGATAGACAGAACACCCAGCAAATTAATTTTAAAATGGTGCCCCTCGTAACTCTTAGAATGGCAAAGGAGGCCAAACACAAATGATATGAATTTCATATGTGGAACACATTATCACCTCCCAATAACTGAGAAAAAGGACCTGTTGGGTAAACAGGACCTGGGGGGAGGCTTGGTCAGCAAGCTTGCCCTCAGCCTGGAGAGCCGTCTATGCATACATACACCCAAGGAGGCACCTTCCTGCTCCACGTCCATATTTGCGTGTGGCCCTTTCCTGCTGTGAAAATGCCTTTTTGCTTTTGCGTTCACTTCGTGGTGATCCAGGAGTCTTTGGAATTTGAGGGTAGATAAACCTGAAGATAGAACTCACGTGGCTTTCATGTTTAAAAAAAAAAGAAAAAAGAGGCAGCTGATAGAAATAACCAGGAAAGAGCAAAACATCTTCCCTAATTGTGAGAGATTTTTACATTTAAGAATTGATGGCTATCGCAGTCTATTCCAACTTGGAAAGAGAAAAGCAATGCTAAATTCTGGGAGAAGGGAGTAATACACGGAACTTCATTTATGAGATGCCCTGTACTCGAGAAAGCATTCTTCCAACTGCGCCTCACTTTGCAAGCTGCATGGAATAGCTGGCCAAGTTCACCTTGTTCACCGGCTGTGTAACCCCAGGCCTCTATGAACTCATCTTGTAAAATGCAAGGAATACTATTAAGAGCTGTGATTTACACCCCCAGTAACTGGACAAGACAGGTAGAAATGTGATTTTTCTCATTCTACACAAATGAGGGAATGTATTCTTGGTGAGAACATACAGTAATTGCTCAGTAAATGCTGAATACAAGAGTAAAGGATGGAAAGAATGAAACTCAGTCACAGGGATAACCTCCCTAACAACACACAGCTGCTTTCTGGAAGAGACGGAAGGAGAACCCAGGCTTCTAGACGGTGCATCATTCCTCTATAGAGACAATGTACTTTGCAGCTACAACTCGAATTTCCCCAAGTGATACACGTGCTGATAACTACTTCACGATTGAAGCAGCCTGGCTCACAGACATTGAGGTGACTAGCCAAAGGCAATACAGGAATTCCAAAAACAATTCAGATCAAGAATTCAGGTCTCCTGGCTCTAGTTGCTGCGCCACCATAATCTCTGTGACCTTATTAGCTTAATTTTTCTTCGTACCTAGGGTGACCAGATGTCCACTTTTGCTCAGGACAGTCCTGCTTGACACCGTTGGCCTAGTGTAATTATTAATAATTTCCTCTTTCACACCCAAAGGGGAAGTGGTTTGGATGATTAAAATTGCATGATAAATCACCAACTAACATACATACTTATTATTATTATTATTATTACTTTTGAGATGGAGTTTCGCTCTTGTTGCCCAGGCTGGAGTGCAGTGGCGTGATCTCGTCTCACTACAACCTCTGCCTCCTGGGTTCAAGCGATTCTCCTGCCTCAGCCTCCTGAGTAGCTGGGATTACAGGCATCCGCCACCACGCCCAGCTGATTTTTTTTTTTTTTTTTTTTGTATTTTTAGTAGAGATGGGGTTTCACCATGTTGGCCAGGCTGGTCTCAAACTCCTGACCTCAGGTGATCCACCTGCCTCAGCTTCCCAAAGTGCTGGGATTATAGGTGTGAGCCACCGCACCCGGACTTGTTTATTATTTAATTTCCCATTAGAATGTCAGCTCCGGGATAGCAGGAATTTGTATGCTTTGTTCAATGCTGTATCCTGAATATTTTAAATGGTACTAATACATAGTAGGTGTTCAATAAATATTGTTAATTTGTGTTTTAAATGAGTGAGATTTATGACCTAAGAAGAATATTAAGGAACAAACACAATAAAATGGGTTTGAGGTTTAACTCCGGCTCTATGTGTTTATGTGGGTTTTGAACCAAATCTCCAGTGTCTCCTGGACGAAATGGGGCTAATGGGAATACCAGCTCTGCCTACCAAGGGTATAAGCAAATGTGCTAATGTCTATTAACATAGATGAAAATGGCTTAGAAATTCTAAACTATCCTCTAAATTGCTATTTGATTTTACTTCAACAATTATAGAACAGTGGCTTTGTTAGAAATAAGATGGCAGTAGGGATTACAATGAAAGTGGTAGCCGGGCGCGGTGGCTCACGCCTGTAAGCCCAGCATTTTGGGAGGCCGAGGCAGGCAGATCACCTGAGGTCGGGAGTTTGAGACCAGCCTGACCAACATGGAGAAATCCCATCTCTACTAAAAAATACAAAATTAGCTGGGCATGGTGGTACATGCCTGTAATCCCAGTTACTTGGGAGGATGAGGCAGGAGAATCGCTTGAACCCGGGAGGAGGAGATTGTAGTGAGCTAAGATTACACCATTGCACTCCAGCCTGGGCAACAAGAGCGAAACTCCGTCTCAAAACAACAGCAACAAAACAAAACAAAAACAGGAAGCGGTAAAGCTCATATTTAGACATTTTTCAAGGACTGGGGCACACTGTAACTTTTCCTTGGCCTGTGCTAAAGCCCAATAAGCTAAGGAGGGCATTGTAAAAGGATATTTTACAGGGCTGCGTTTAAAAGGCAACTTTTTGCAGATTTCTTCGTAAGGAAGGAGGAAGCAGGGAACACTGCTCTTAAATGAACTGTTTCCAGGCCCAGCTGGCTGCCTACCTCTGCTTCTCCAGGAGTCCCAGGGCAGCTCTGGAGCCTGACCGTCAGAGCAGCTACGTGGGTCCGGCTCCTCTCCATGGGCCATCGTACACACTTGAAGCCAAACCACTGCAGGTCCAGGGCTTTCTACCCTCTCCCAGGGAGTTCCCAGAGCAATTAACAAAACAGAAGGCCTAATTAGGAGCAATTGGGATTTACTGCCGACTTTAAAGTGATCCTGAGACCCTTTTGAAGAAAAGTGAGGTCTTTTCCCAGGATCCTCCAAGCAAGAATTTGTGAAAGATTCGTCTAAGGTGGCAGCCTGGCAGCTAATTCTCAAGCCTCTCCCGATGGAATCTCTACTCTTTGAAGGGTTTTCCTCCATCTAGAAAAATCTAAGTAGCGAGGCAAGGAAACATAATTTTGACAACTTGAGGCCTCACCCTTTGCAGATGACTTTCTTGGCTGTTAATTTGTGTATTTTCTTCAGTCTACAATGAATTTTGCTTTTGACTTTTTTCTCTTTTTCAAGGCCTGACCATTTAGAACATGTAAGTAGTGTGCCTGTGGCATTCCCTCAGTAACCCTTCAAACAGCATGCAGTAGTGATGCCTACGTGCTTTGCACCACCAGAGACACCCAGAACAGTAAAATCACTGTAAATGGTCTTCTCTGTCTCAACGTCATTCGTAGGAAGAGAAATGCAAATTACACCTATATTGTGATACCTGTTTTCACCTGTTAGATGAGCACAGATTTAAAAACATCTTGCACTGTGTTGATGAAACTGTGGATATAGGTACGTTGCTGGGGCATTTAAGTTAGGGCAGCCTCTTTGGAAAGCAATTTGTGGATATCTTTGACCCAGCAATTCCACTTCTAGGAATTTTTCTTACAGACATACTAGTTTGTGTAGGAAATACCTTCTCCATATCAATCGGAAACTGTTTACAATGCCTTATTAGTACAGTTGTAAAAAAAAAAAGTGGCGTGATCTGCCAGTTATATTTCTAAGTTAAGAAAACAAAGGGCAAACAATGCGTGCAATATGCTACTATGTGTCTAAAATGGTGTAGGGTGATAGAGTGCAGAAACACATGCAAGTAAGGTTGAACTTACATAAAATGTCTCTGCAATGATAACCCAGCAATAGTTGACATTGTTTGCCTTTGGTAAAGGGAACTGGTAGTCTGGGAACAAGTATAGAAGGGAGCCTTCTTTCTATACCCTTTCGTTATCTTTTAAGTTTTGCATCCTGGGCAATTAGCTTATGCAAAATAAGCAAGTAAGAATGTAAATAAATGTCTTAAATGGTGATTTGTGCATTCTAGATGCTTTCACTCTAGGCACCAATATTTGCTTGATCTGCTTGTTGTGAAGCACTGTATTCCCATTTTTCATGATTTTAATGCAAAGAAATACCATGTTGCACTTCTGAAGTGGTTTCAGGTACAGAATTAACACAGGAAAATTGGTTAAATGGTGCCTCTCCAATAAAAACAACATTCTGCCTAATTTCTTAATTCTGTAAGAAAAATAAAAATAAGATTAACAAAGAGATGAATTTAAGGTGCCCGGAATCAGATGTACATCTCTAAAACCAGATCGTAATATTTGATCTAATAATGATAACCAAATCCCCCCAAAAAAGTGTATATTTAAAGCAGAAATTAAGTTATTAAGTTTACTTTAGTATCTGTCTTTTTTTTTTTTTTTTTTTGAGACAGAGTCTCGCTCTGTCACCCAGGCAGGCTGGATTGCAGTTGGTGCAATCTCGGCTCACTGCAACCTCCACCTCCTGGGTTCAAGCAATTCTCATGCCTCAGCCTCCTGAGTAGCTGGGATTACAGGTGTGCCTCACCACATCTGACTAATTTTTGTATTTTTAGTAGAGATGGGGTCTTACCATGCTAGCCAGGATGGTCTTGAACTCCTGACCTCAAGTGATCTGCCTGCCTCAGCCTTCCAAAGTGCTGGGATTACAGGCATGAGCCACCACACTGGGCTGTCATATTGCTCTCTTCTTTAAAACTCTTTCATGAGTCACTCTTTTCATCTTCTGAATTTTTTGACCTTTCATTTATATTTTATTAGGTAGCCCCACAATACGTGTTTATATTGAGCACAATTTCTGTGGCTAACCTAAACATATGAGGCTTAGAGACACAGGCTAGCTTCAGATCCCAAAGCCATATTTACTAGCTACGTGACATCAAGCGAATTACATAATTTCTCTAAACTACTGTCCCTCACCTATAAAATGGGATGGTCCTGATACACAGAAGAGTTGTAGGGATGAAGTGAGATCATTCACGCAGAATGCCTGGTGTGGTGGCTGGTGAATGGCAGCTATCATCTTTGTCATTTTAGCTCCTTGGTCTACCTCCTTAACTTAATTATAAGTGATAGTAAAGCTGCCTTTTTTTTAACCTGCTCTTTTCTGGCAGCATTAGTGACCTACAAATGGTGAGCACTAAATAAAAGCTGACTAGCTCATAGCTCTTAGAGATACAGGCCTCATTTAGGTCCGAACCCTTGTGCAAAGACATTAGCCACATTTTTTTATTTTTTAATTATTATTATTATTTTTCCTTTTTAAGACAGAACCTTGCTCTGTCACACAGGCTAGAGTGCAGTGGTGCTACCATGATCACAGCTGACTGCAGCCTCGACTTCCTGGGCTCAAGTGATCCTCCCACCTCAGCTTCCCAAGTAGGTACATGCCACCATGCCCAGCTAATTTTCTAATTTTGTGTAGAGACAGGGTCTCACTGTATTGTCCAGGGTGTTCTTTTACTTTTGGACTCAAGCAATCCTCCCACCGCCTCCCAAAGTGTGGGGATTATAGGTTTGAGCCACTGTGCCCAGCCTAGCCTCATATTATACAAGGTAAATGGGGTCCTAAGACAGTTAAAGAACTTGGATTTTGACTTCTTTCTTTAAAGCATCATTCTTTTGTTCTTAGAGAAGTACAAAAGCTAACTGAGTATATTTATTCTTTCACACTGTATTCAAATCCACCCATTATATTTCTTGTTACGTCTTTTATTAGGTTCTCTTTGTTTTCATGCTATTTTCTAAGACATGATGTAAAAATACCCTCATCGATTTTTTGAAATGAGACCAGATGATCTGATGGAGAGTCTCAGAGTTTCCGTGGGGGAGGGTGTTAGGGAGTGGGCAGAGTCTTTGTCTGGCTGTGTGGGACAGCAGGTTGCCCCTGAAGCAATGAAGACAGGGTTGTTCCTATATATGGTCTTGGCAGCCAACAACTTTTGAGAGGCAACTGATGCCCAATCTGCTAGGGTCCCAGGCGGAAGACAGAATGTTCTTGAGAAGCCTGGGGTGAAAAAAAGTCTACAAGGCCTTCGCCATAGATGCAAACTCATTACTACTGCTGCTATTTTTATGGTTGTCATTATTATATTACCATACTGCATTTTACTCGAGTCCAATCAGCTCTATTTTACTTAACGTATATCAATTACTCTTTTCTATATTTAGGCCAGAAAAACTGAAAACAGGGATTTAGGTGAAAAACCACAATAAATTCAGCTCTTTCAAAGGATATCCAAAGCCACTTATCACTCTCCTTCCCCATCTTTTGCTCTCATGCTAACTTTCAGGTGTTCATAAGGGAAAGGGGCACTGCTTATAAAACAGCCTTCACAATTAGTCCTCTGTTAAGCTCTGCAGTATCATCTGTCGCTCCCCTGCCACACTCCAACCATACTGAACCACGTCAATTCCCCCCGAGCATCATGAAAAGCTAGGCATTAACATGGCGGCTCTGGAATGGAAATTGTAAACATGGTAGTTCTGGATCCCAAAAGTCATTAGCTTTTGTCATTAAATATAGTGGCTCTGGAATTGAACACCTGGACTTGAATCCCAGATCTTCCCGTTACTAGCTCAAGGACCGAGGGCAAGTTTCTTAAACTTTCTATGGCTTTCTATGGCTCATAGAAGTGTTTCTATGTTTATAAAAACATTGATAAAAATGGGGATTCTGACAGTATATGCATGCTTCATAGAGACGAATGTGTGTGTGTGTGTGTGTACTTAGAGGAGTACTGTGCAAATAGTAAGTGCTCAATACATATTAGCTGTCATTACGGTATAAACTCCGAGATTTTGCCCTTGCTGTTCCATACCTAGCAACACTCCCACTTTCCATGTGTGCCCCCTGCCTTTGCCTTTTCCTCATCCTTTAGATCTTGACTTAAAGGTCAACTTTCTGCAGGAAGCTTTCTCTCAACATCCTACTTAACACCACCAAGACTAGGTGCCCTTCCCTTGGGATGCCCTCGCCCCTTGCCACCCTTAGGTAGAGCATACTATCCTCATTTGTAAGTATCTGTTTACTTATAAACAGATGGTTTCTCCATTATATCACAGGTTTCATGAGGATAACTATTTAGTGGGTTCATCATTACATTTGTGGCACCTAGTCAAGTGCTTGGCACATAGCAGGTCATCCATATTTGCATAAGATAGAATGTTTAAGAGCCTTCTCCCTTGAGTCAGCGATCAGCAAATGTCTTTGAAGCAAGCTTCCTATTGGAAGACCTCTTGACATTCAAAAATGGGGAGCCAATCAGAGATGGACAGCTAGGATAGACCTTGACATGAATTTAAAACTTGAAAAAAAAAGGTGACTGTAGATTGTAAAGATAAACCACTATTGAAATATCCCGGGTAGTAAGTACTTAGTTCGCTGTGTATTTTGGATCCTGCCAGTTGTTATTTTGACAGATATTAGCTAATTCCCATCCACAGAGGTGAATAAACGCATTCATGGAGGTGAAAGGGGGTGGTGCCATTACAACCTGATCCTCTGGGCTTCTGCCTGCCAGACCCACCATCATAACCTTCCCTTACTCCTTGACCATCCTTTAGTCCTTCCTCCCATCAGGAAGAACGTGACCCCAGGAAGAGAGGCTTGGCATGAGCACCCAGTGGGTCTTGCCACAAGTTTCCTCACTGTGGTAAGAACTCAAGTTCCCTAACCTAATATTTTGGAAAACTGACAAATAGGCTTCTTGTTGGCTAATATAGCAATATGGTTTTGTATCCCCAAACTTACAAATAGATCTTCAATAGGCTGATATGTCTGTGTGTTTGTATATTTGTATTTTTTAAAAGAAGGTAGATTTCTAGGCAAATATCAGGACACCAGGTATAATGTTACCACTGTGTTATTTTCATACTCTCTGGCCTCAGTACCAGGAGTACTAGGATTTCTCCTAAGTTTTTGCTTTGTTTTCCTCCCTCAATAACATAACCAATTGCCTTTCCCTTTTCAACCCAGCCACTAGAAAATTAACACTACTGCTTTTCTAAGTTAAAACTGCTTTTCAGAACTATAAAACATAAATGAATCATAGATACACAGAATTTTAGTCTCTTGTAGATGAGCTAGTCTGCCCCCTTACTTTTCAGATGAGGAAATGGATCCAAACCGAGGAAGTAGGGGGCCAAGCACAGCCTGTGGTTTGTGCACCACCCTCCTTTTTGGTGCTCTCTCACTTTCTTACTCTTCTTTACTTCATTTTGCTCACCTATTCTTAATTTATCTTGCTTAAGTAAAAACCATATCTTCACTGAAATTTTGGTTTCTTTCCCTTTCGCCCTGTTCTTAAAGTAAGAAACTGATGTCTCTGGGAGCCCTGGTCAACTGGAATTGGGGACTTGGTGTTGCTAGTTTGGCTGAGCTGCTGCTGCTAGGCCATCTGAACCCACAGCAAGCTGGTGATAGACTGCAGGAAAAGCTCCATTCAGATAGCAAGGGTCCTTCACCAGCCCCATTCCATGACGCACTCAACGACCCTGCCTCCAAGGTGAGTACACAAAGCTCATTGTTTTCTTTGGGGACCCTTTGCCACATTTCCCTCTCACTGTGCTTTGAAAATTAACCACCAGAGTCTGGTCATTACGGCTTCATTAACTATTCCTTGTAATTGCACCCGTCATAATTAATTCATTTGTTATTCACATGGGTGACATACGGATGCTTTAATAGATTTTCCTCAGGGAATTCCACATATTAACTGATATTGATGGTGCTTTTTAGAAAAGGCTTAAAGGGGAATCCCAATATAAACTATTTTGTATAAGTAGAAATAAGCTATTTTATTATAAAAATGAAGTAAATATTTTTAATCCTTCAATCTTTTCAGATGAAAAAAATTGAATAAACTGGCCCTTCCTCCCTCTACCAGATTTTTCTAATCTATAACTTAGAGTGCCAAAATAAAGTCATTATTATAAAAATAGATGGTGTATTTACACAATTGCATGCCACAGTATTTAAGTAAATAATACGTGAATTAATTTCAGGTTAAAAATCTTTCCTTTAAGACTTCCTCATTTTTTTTCCGATATCATCTGTATTTTAACATCTTACTGCGCAGCTGCATTTCTCATGTTTAATTTATGTTGGAGTTCTTTTGTGACAAGCCCAACTTATTTTTTAAAGGAAATCAATTTATTTTAGGTTAAACATTGATGACCCAAATATTAAAAACCCTCAAATTATGCATAATCCCTCCCCTACCCCTGGGCTCCCCGACAAATACACATCTCTGTCCCCCACCACCTCCTTATTGGTAGAGCTGAGTGGGAATTGCACACTGCTGAATATTTAACCAAATACTTTAATCATTGGTTATCTGGTAAAAGCATCAAGCCTATGCTGACAGACACACAATTAAGTGGCAGAACTGAGGTAATTATCTATAAATTCAGTTTAAAAACTAAACTCAATGGCCAGTTTTGCCTGAAATACCCCAGTCATGGAGAGAGTTCCTTTTGGTTTGCAAAGTGTCCCTTTGGTTTGCATTATTCCCATAATTGCCTTAATTCCCACTTGACTCCGTGTGAGTGGAATCACAGACACACAGAATTTTAGTCTCTTGGAGATTAGCGAGTCCAACCCCCTTATTTTTCAGATCAGAAAACTGAGACCCACAGAGGTTAAAAGGCCTGTCCCGGTCATCAGAGGGTGGTAGCAGAGTCCAGTCATGAGCTTACATCTGCCAGCTCCCAACTCAATACAATGTCACCTTGTCCTGGCTCCATTACCTCTACAGAAAGAAAACGTGTCGCCAACAAGGTGAAAGGGACAAGTAGTTAGTTATAATTCTGGTAAACTTTAAATGAAGACAGCAAAACTCCACTCAAATCAAATGCAACAATTCACCTTGGCTGAATATCGAATAACTTTCTCTATACATTTTCCAAGAACACTAAAATAACCAGCTTTGAAAAATAAACGAGTCTTCACAAAATAAAAATAATTTTCACCCTTTCGGTTTTTTTTTTTTTTTTTTTTTTTTTTTTTTCTGAGACAGAGTTTCACTGTTGTTGCCCAGGCTGGAGTGCAATGGTGCAATCTCGGCTCGCTGCAACCTCTGCCTCCCAGGTTTAAGCCATTCTCCTGCGTCAGTCACCCAAGTCGCTGGGATTACAGGTGCCCACCACAATGCCCGGCTAATTTTTTTTTTTTTATTTTTAGTGGAGATGGGGTTTCACCATGTTGGCCAGGCTGGTCTTGAACTCCTGACCTCAGGTGATCCACCGGTCTCAGCCTCCCAAAGTGTTGGGATTACAGGTGTGAGCCACCATGCCTGGCCTTCACCATTCCTAATAGGTATCTAGTGAAAAACCTACAAGAATCTTTTAAGACCCACAGGGAACTCAGGTCCAGGATGTTGCACGAGCTGAATATCTGGCTCAGTGTGAAGGCGTGCCCAGCGAAGTTATCAGTTCGAGGGCCTTCAAGCACAGCCAACACATTACATCAGACCGTTACAAAAGAGCCCACACTTAGGCCCAAAGTTCTCTATAAAGGAGCTCCCAGCCTGTTAGGTTGCTTTTTTACTCTCCTAGGGCATTAAATTCGACAAGCACATATCCATTTTTTGTTTTTTTTTTGGGTGGCGGCGGGGGACAGAGTCTCGCACTGTCGTCCAGGCTGGAGTGGCGCCATCTCGACTCACTGCAACCTCTGCCTCCCAGGTTCAAGCAATTCCTCTGCCTCAGCCTCCTGAGTGACTAGGGCTACAGGTGCATGCTGCCACGCCCAGCTAATTTTTTAAATTTTTTTTAGTAGAGATTGGGTTTCACCATGTTGATCAGACTGGTCTTGATCTCCTGACCTCGTGATCCACCTGCCTTGGCCTCCCAAAGTACTGGGATTACAGCCATGAGCCACCATGCCCAGCCTATATCCTTTGTTTTTGAAACAAAAATGTTTTTTTTTGTTGTTGTTCTTCTGCCAAAAGAGTACTTTCTGTTTTAAAGATAGCTCAGGATACCAAATGCTTAGTTTATCTGCCTTCTCTACCTTGAAGTTGAGCATGTGATTTTTTGTTTGTTTATTGCATTTTATATCAGTATTTCTCTGATTTTCAGAGCCATGGAGCTCACCTGTATGGTGGCTTGTGAGTATAAACTACCCAGGAAAGGTTGTGGTTGTTCTACATTCTACTGGCTAGAATGGAGGACCCAGACTGGGTCAAAATTACTATGTGGAGATTAAACTGTAGAATTTAATTATGTGTTCTGTTGCTCCTGGTACATTTATTAATTTAGCAGTACAAACTGACTGGAGCTAAACAAGCAGGACTGATTAATTTGCAAAGACATCTAGGTAACAGATTGTGATCAAAGTGGGGACCTGATCCTGTTAGATTGAAATGTGTTGTTCCGTGCTGCATGAAGGACATGAAGCAGCATGGTTTATCTTTATCAATGCTTTCCTCTGAAGGAGGGGAACAAGCTTGCAGATACTAATCAGGGCTGAGGCCCTGCCACTCAATAATTACCCACTGTCTCATCATAATCCCGGAACTAAGCCCCTGCCCAATCCATCTGGGACCCTTTTCCATCTATTGCGCAGCTCAAGAATATGTGTGTAAGCTATTACCTCTGGTTGTGCTATCTGTCCCCTGAGTATAGATTCATGGCAGTGACCAATTAGGTTGCTGTGTTCTCTTTCTCCCTTTGCTTCCAATTCATCCTGTACTTCTCAGCACTGGTAATGAAGCGGATTCATCGGGGTGCAGAAATCCACTCACCTCTAAAAGCTGTCTGGACACAGTCACTGATAAACATCATATGATGCCTAATATTGTAGGATACTTTAAAAAGAGAGGTGGCAAGATCATACCTCTGTATTATGAGGCTTCTTTAGGCTACTCTCAACCTGCCACTGCTTTCTACCAGGAACAAATCACACATGGAGGAAAATATTCCTGACCCTAATCCAGAAATCAAACAGCTGAGAAGTGAAGAGGGCAAATGTGGGGATAATTGAATCCTGCATCCCTGAATGAGAACCCAGTGCCCAGGGTCCTGAAATCCAAGACACGTATATTGAAACTCAGGTTCTGCTGTTTGCCGGCCAGTCCCTTAACCTCTTAAAGATTCCATTTTTGCCCTTGCTAAAACAGCGTCTGCTTCATCAGGTTGCTCTGAAAGTTAACTGAGACATTCCATGTAAAGAACTCAACTTTACAAATGATAAAACCTTGATAAAAGTTAGCTACTCCTACCACTTTCTGAATTCCTATTGAAGTTATAGCCAAAACAACAAAATAAAATAGCTCTTGATCAAATTGTGCTGACCATTATCTACTAATTATTTTGTGTGTATACATTTCATCTTCCCAAAAAAACATATACATTCCTAAAGGGTAAAATTCACATCTTGTTCTTTTGTATTTCCTACAGGTGGCCATTAATCAATGCTTACTGATCTCTGTATTTGAACATAAGGACTCTTCACAAAATTCTTCATAAACAATTTTGAAGGTGAAAGGAACAAGTAGTTAGTTATAATTCTCAAATAAAGAAATTAGGCTGGGCCCAGTGGCTCACGCCTGTAATCCTAGCACTTTGGGAGGCCAAGGCCAGCAGATCACCTGAGGTCAGGAGTTCGAGACCAGCTTGGCCAACATGGTGGAACCCCGTCTCTACTAAAAATACAAAAATTAGCCGGGCGTGGTGGTGGGCACCTGTAATCCAGCTACTCAGGAGGTTGAGGCAGGAGATTCACTTGAACCCAGGAGGTGGAGGTTGCAGTGAGCTGAAATCGCGCCACTGCACTCCCGCCTGGGCAACAAAGCGAGACTGTCTCAAGAAAAGAAATAGAGGGAACGATGATGTTAATCAAGTTAGCCAGCAGATTTGCTGTTATTAATGGCAGAAATTCATCAGGTATGCGTTTCAAGTTACTGTTAGTTGTGGAATCTGCAGAGGAACGGCATGGGGCCCACTGCATGCTCTTGGTCAAGGCAAAACCTACTTGAAACGGCAGGGGCTGTTTTCAATGTACACTCTGTCAGGGCACAAGCCCAGCTCTTAATTAGCCAGCACCCTATTTCATATCTTTGCTGATACTGACAGGGTTTTAATTAGTTAAATCTACAAGTTGGCTCTTCTTGTTCTCTGGCAGAGAGGAAAATATGCTAACATGTGAATGTTTCACATTTACACTTCCAAAACGCCCCTTCCCCGAGGCTTTGAGGATGTACCCTGAAGAAGGACCACCCTTTGGAATTTATACCAGCAGCCCTGACAGCTGTTTTGTATTTATTTCCACGGTTGGGCCATTTCAATTTGTGGCTTTTATTCATTATATAAGCAAATATTTGTTAAAGGATCAGGCACGGGATGAGGTAGGTTTGTCAGGATTGTAATTAAGGTGGTGTGTATACCAGGGCTGCAAGAGGACAGAGATGGGTTGGGTCTTCAACCCACTGTGGCTGTGTTACTTTGAAAGACTCACAGACCTCTCTGGGCCACATCTGGCCCACATGGCCATGCATGTGCTGTCCTCATTCCTACTGTCCTAAAGGGTAGAGAAGAAATAATTAATTTGAATAAAACATTTTAAGGCCCTAATACATTAGCTTTTGGCAAATTATTTCCCTGCAGTGTATACTAATGCCCTTTTACTTTTCAGATTGTCTTTTTCAAAGTGAATAATAATTTTTTTTTTTTTTTTTCTGAGACAGAGCCTGACTCTGTCACCCAGGCTGGAGTACAATGACGTGATCTCAGCTCACTGCAACCTCTGCCTCCTGGGTTCAAGTGATTCTCCTTCCTCAGCCTCCTGAGTAGCTGGGATCACAGGCACACACCAGTATTCCTGGCTAATTTTTGTATTTTTAGTAGAAACAGGGTTTCACCATGTTGGCCAGACTGTCTTGAACTGCTGACCTCAGGCAATCTGCCTCCCTCAGCCTCCCAAAGCGCCGGGATTACAGGTGTGAGCCACCGCACCTGCCTGTGAATAATAATTTTAAAAAATTTCTCAAACAAGATTTTGGTTTATAAGTTTTTAATTATTTCTAATACATTCACTATTTCACTTCTTACAAAACAATTTTAGATGTTATCAATGAGTACTTTGCAGAAAGACATAATTATTTCTCTGAACAGTTTCCTGACTTTGCCAGATGGCCCTGCGCTTGCCCCCTGAGGAAAACCAACCTCAGAAGTGTGGCACTCACTTCTCAGCTCCCCTCTGGGCATTCCTGCATCCCCCAGCATTACTTGTAAATATTTCAGATTCTTGCCAAATGAGAACACATAGCATATTCACACATACAGTATAGACTGTCTTATAGGCCAACTCCTTCATTTCGTTTCATAGCTTACATCTTGGAAACTATAGAAATTCATTAGTTTAGACTCCTCTGGTTTCCAAGTAGGATGTGTCTACCTTGTTAAGGTGGGGAAACTCAGGCTGTTGTAGTTACAAGTCTTCCCAGGGAGTCAGTCCTCTTTCTTATGAGGAAGTTGCAATGCCTGAATCCCAGCCAGGCCCCCACACTAGAGAACTCCGGTTCTCCAAGCTCCTCTTGCCCACCTTCTCTGTAGCTGGTGACATTGTAGACTGCACTCTACATCAAACAAACCTGTGGCTTCTGTAATGTGACCTTCCCTGGCTCCTTCTCCTTCTGGACCTCTGACTATGAGTGTTTCTTAACCTGCCATCAGTTTCTTTCCAAATTTAAGCCCTCCAGAACTTGCTCTTTCTAGTATCCTTAATATCATCTCTGTATAGAACTTGGAAGTCTCCTTCTCCAGTCCTGTCCATGCCCTTGGCTCTGATTCTGTTTTACCAGCTCTTTCCAGATGTCTGTGCCTGGAAAAAGCCTCATCTCCCTAAGTTCCACATGGCCCCAAATAAGCCCATTAATGCCTCTCCCCCCATACACACACCCTAGGAAAGTATTTCCTCTTCCAAACGACAGTATTTTACTTCCAGCAGTGGCTCCACACAATTTGACACTTCCCTTTTCTCTAATTGCTTACTTTGTGTGTCTGTTTTGCCTCCTGACTAGACTGCAATATCTTTGAGGGAGGAGGTTCCGTGGAGCAGGAGGCCCCCGGAGAGTCCCTAATAAGTGCCAAATGCAAAAAGGTTGAAGTCACCAGTTGAGAAAATCCGCATAAAATACACCTGAGCTTTTGGCCTGTATAAAATCAGCATGATGTTTTCTCCTGGGAGAGGTTCACAGCATATAATTTTAGTTCCCATTCTCCCCAATGCTCAAGTTACCCCAGGAAGCAATTTGGGGTGAGAGAAAAGCAGAGGCCCCGCTGAATATAGGGAAACAAAAATGCTCTAAAATATCTTCCATAAGAAAACTTAGTTCCACCTGACTGAACATTCCCATGACACAGGTAGACCTCGGAAAATCCCACAGTCCACAGGCAAGGTGGAAATACCTTGCTAAGGCAATACAGCCTGGCACTGCAGAATCAAGCAGGCCTGGGTTCGAATCCAACATCAGCTGCTTACGCTCTTGTGCACCGTTGAGAAAATCACTTAACCTCTCTGAGCCTCAATTTCTTCATGGTAAAAATGGAAATAAGGCTACTTTGTAGATTTGTGTGAAGATTATTACTAGTAATAATTCAGTGAAGTCCCTAATACAGTGCTTGGCACAATGAATGGTGACTTCTATTTATGAGGTAGATGATGAGGAAGAGGGTGGTGGCAATGAGGATGATGTCCAGGACACACCTATCCACAAGAGAGGTCTGAGTATATATTTGGCATGCCACCTGCCTGCTCATGGTTGGGGACCTAAGGATCACAGCTGTGAAAAGTGACCTGTGTGTCCAACCAACAAGTACTCCAGAACCGACTTTCTTCCAGCCATGTCAAATGCTTTTCCACAGTGCTGCCCTATTTCGAAAGAAAGATGCATGGGGGAGATGTCCCTGAGTTTCTGTTATTAGTGAAAAATGTGACACTCACCTGTGCTTTCTTCATTGTGAGGTTTTTTTTTCCTCTGGGCAGAAATGTCACTAAAGGATGAAGTCTTTAGAAGCACTGATTGTAGTAGGGGAGGGTACATCTCTGCAGTGATTATTCCTGCCTAAGATTTTTGCAATGTCTATAATGCTCCTGGTCATCTCAAGAATTTCTAAAAATTGTTTCAATTCACTTTAATAAAAAAAGTTTTGATTCACTTTAATTAAAAAAAAAAAAAAAACTCCAAAAAGCACTGTGTCTCCAGAAACCTTTGTAATTACTGGCTCCTAGTCAGCAGGTTTGGTAGAAGAGGGAACAAGCAATGAATATTAAATCATAATCTAATCAGTAGATTTCCTTTCTCATTTTTTTTCCCCAGTTAATGGGCAACTTCAGTAGTGCAAATGCTCTGAGTAGACCACTGGCCCACACAGAAACACTTCCTGGGATTAGTGAAAAGACTAGAATCATTCTCACAGTGCTATAGATGGAGCATCTCAGATTTATACTACATATTATCTAGTTGAGTCTATAAAATGACATACTTAGGATTCTGCCACCAGCTCTTGGGATGCACTGCTTATTTATCACCCCTTATACTCTCCCATCCACTTTCCCAGACATTGCCCTGCTCTGAAGAAACCAACCACTCATCCGCTATGTTCACCTTTGAGATGTCGCCTATTCACATCCAGTCTTTTCCTTGTCTCTCAGTAATAAAAGAGCAAGGGTCAGTCACTGGCACTCCATTCTTGGAGAATTTTCCACCTAATTCTAGACATCTTCCATCCATTTATTCATTCATTCGTACAGCTAGTTCTCTCTGGACTGATCTCATCCATCTATACTGGGAGAATCCAGCCCTTAAGCACAGAGAAGTCTCTCCTAAGCCACACCACTGTGAAAAATACTTGTCCTGTCGAGATGTTGCTTGGCTAAACGTACTTTAGGGACAGACCCAGAAGGTGTCTTTAATCCTGTACAGTGTCACAGACTTCAGTCTATGTAAGTTGAAATAATATCCTTTAAACTTTAGGGGTAAAACATCTCTTAGACTTAAGGCAGCATGAAATGACCATTGAAGGAGAGCTGAGAGGTGTTCGATTTAATCACTGAGCTTTGTGGTTGGGGGGTATTCTAAAATGGTTTATGATGATTTTATCAGTCCACTTGAGTGAAGGTTGAATTTTCTGTTTCCTAGGACCTGCCGATTTCCCATCTGTTGGATTTGAATAATATACAAAGCGCCCGATATGATTTATAATCCCTTTACTCTCATAATCAATGTGCAATGCATTGCACCTTGGCCTACAGACAAGGTAGCCATGGGTTCAGGCTGATTATTGTCTTCATATACTTCCCACTGCCTGCTACTTCTCTTCCTAGTTTCAGATTTTGTTCCTCAACTTTGCTGTGATAGAGAATGTGCTTATTGGTGGGGATTTACTCCAGTCTGGGGCATTTGTTAGACTTTCAGGCACTAATCCAATTGCTGCCTTTTTGTTTCTCTCTCACGGACCACTGTCTCGTTGCATTCGATAAGGATTGAAAGCCTCTAGCTTCATTCAGAAAGTGTGATGAGAAATCCAAATCCCACCAAAGTTGAGTTCCTTCTTAACACTCCAGAGTCTGAGAAGGGAGCTTGCATAGGACTGAGTGGACATGTGTGGATTTTCCTCTCCAGGGAGCGGAGTGCAAATCCTGAAATGTACAATAGTTAACCTAAGGATGGGTTCAATATCTTAAAACACCTGCCTTTGCAAGCAGGAGATGTCTTCGAGACATTTTCCCCAAGTCCTCTGAGACAATTCATAGACTTAAATGATGTTCTCAATCTAGAAAGCCTCCCCAAAAGGTTAAGTTGTGGCGACGGGTTGGGACTGAGAATACTTTAGTGGGCCTTGCTGAGAAATATTTCTCTCAGATAGAGAATGCGGGCAGCCTCGGTCTGTGGTTTATGCATATAGACAAAGGTGAGGACACCACAGTCTGCAGGTTAAAAACCCCATAGGCAGGAAAGAGCAGGGGAGTTCATGACTTTCTTACGACTGCTGCACCTTCCCCCCTGACATCAGGGAGAGCAGTGGCTGTTAGTTCAGTAGCTTCACTTCGTAGCCCATGAAGTGGGACACACCACAAGTGAAGCTCACCTCCCAAATTCTAAGGAAGCAGCATCATTTTTTCTTTCTTTCTTTATTTTTTGAGATGGAGTCTAACTCTATCTCCCAGGTTGGAGTGCAGTGGGCAGATCACTTGAGGCCAGGAGTTCAAGATCAGCCTGGCCAACATGGTGAAACCCCATCTCTACTAAAAATTGAAAAAAATTAACCAGGGGTGGTGGCGCATGCCTGTAATTCCAGTTCCTTGGGAGGCTGAGGCACAAGAATAGCTTAAACCTGGGAGGTGAAGGTTGCAGTGAGCCAAGATCTTGCCACAGCACTCCAGCCTGGGTGACAGAGCGAGATCCATCTCAAAAAAAAAAAAAAAAAAAAAAAAAGGACAGAGATCCCTAAAAAGGAAAGCACTGGCCATTAATGTTAGTGACTGGCATCAGGTTTTGTTAGGAAGGAAAAGACAAGGGTACTAGAAATATGAGGAGGAAGGTAAAAGAACAACATCCAAATGATGGTGTGATGAGGTGACAATGCCATGGTTGTTTGTCCATCATGTTCTTCCCAGCAGGACGATGTCACCCTGAGTTATTCACATGACCTAATGGGTCCTGCTTGTGGCCAACAGTATGGTGTCTGGCAGGGGAGGGCCCACAAGCCATGGCCAAGGAACAGATCTAAATGGCCCACACACAGGGACGGAAACTGACAGGCTCAGTCACACACATTACAAAGATCACACAATTCACTTCCTTGCCGAGTTAGCTCTGAGAGGAAGGATGAATGTGGTCAATTTCAGTTCAGGGAACTATGCAAAGCCAGGGTCAGAAATGATGAACAGAAAAACCCAAGTGTCTTCCCTCCCAAATATTCACCCCACAAGCTAAAAGTGTCATTGTCCTTTATAATCAAAGATGGCATCAGAAAGTTCTGGGTATGACCAGGCAGATTTAAAACTAAACACTTGTTTACTGTGTGCAATAGACACACACTGATCTGAAGTTGGATCCAAAATACCATATAACTTTTGGCCAAAAGAAGCCACTCTATTGCTTAAGATGAATGATAAGCTGACCTCTTAGTAGGTACATTCTTCCACTTATCTAATATAAGGCTGTGAAGTTTGATTTGTAGTTCAGTGTGCTCTTAAGGGTTTTTTTTTTTTTTTTTTCTGTTGATCTTATTTCAGTTGACTGTGTAGCACCTTTCTGATGGTTTTGTCACCCATTGTCTCCACAAGTCAACCTCCAAGATCAGGATGAGACAGCAAGTAGCATTTCAATGCTGGCAAACCACAATCCACGACATAGTTGGAGATTCATTATTGCTGTGTTATATGATGGGCTGTAAAACTTAGCGTAGCTTTCAAAACTCCCCAGCCTACTTTTAGGGGTTGGTTTGAGCGCTGCAGAATAAGTTTCATTAAGCCACATCGATTCAGGTAACATATCCTTTAAGCAGTCTGCTAGAATGGAAAAAGCATGGGATTTGAAGTCAGCCTGCTCTGCTTGTCACTTGCCAGCTCCATGAACTTAGGCAAATCCCTCTTTTTTTTTTTTTTTTGAGATGGAGTCTTGCTATGTTGCCCAGGCTGGAGTGCAGTGGCATGATCTTGGCTCACTGCAACCTCTGCCTCCTGGGTTCCAGCAACTCTTCTGCCTCAGCCTCCCAAGTAGCTGGGACTACAGGCACATGCCACCATGCCAGGCTAATCTTGTATTTTTAGTAGAGATGGGGTTTCACCATGTTGGCCAGGCTGGTCTCCAACTCCTGACCTCAGGTGATCTGCCAGCCTCAGCCTCCCAAAGTGCTGGGATTACAGGTGTGAGCCACTGCACCCAGCCAGGGCAAAATCTTTAACATCTCTGAGTCTCAAGTGCCTATTCAATAAAATGGTAATCACAATAGTTTATATAATGTTTTTTATAATGCTACTTTAAATACCATTATAAAATTAAAAGTAATAATTGCTTTATTGACCACCTACCTGTATGCTAGACATTGTACACATTTTATTTAACTTTTACAACTCTTCCTTGAGTTTAGTATTATTCCCACACCCTCTATTTTAGAGATGAGAAAACTGAGGCTTCTGAGAGTCAGATGATGTGGCAAAAGACATGAAGCCAGCAAGAGGTAGAATTTTGATTAGGACCCAGAGATCTCTCATCCAAAGTCCATGATCTTAATTACTACATTACCCTTCTAAGAAGATTAAATGAGGCAATTTAGGTAAATGTATAGTATTTGGCCTTCGGAACTTGCTCATAAAATGTTACTTTGCTTCTGTTTTGCCTCCACTTTTGTTCTTAGCCTACTGAATTATAGCTTTCCTTTCTGTGCTCAGGTAATTCATACTGTACTTGTATTTGGCTTACTTTCATTCACATTCACTTAGCAATAGATATTTATCGAGTGTCTACTATGTGTCTTGCCCTATGCCAGACACTGGGTATTCAGTCATGAACACAAAAGACACAATCCCCCATCCTGAATGCACTTGTAGCAATGCCAACGGCGTCCTCCAGGAGTCTCTGAATATGGAGGCTGAGCCACGATGCACTTCTTTAAGATGGATTAATACCATAGCATTTGCAACTATAATATTATGTTACCTTGGACACCAGGCAATTAGCAAGTAATTAAATCTCCCTTGGTCTGAATACACCTGCAACCAAACTGTCTGCTAAAGTTCCGTTACACTCACTAATTAGCATGAGTTGAATGACAGGATAATCAGAAAGAAAATACCTCCTCTTGGAGACTAGGAGTAAATGATGAAAAAGTGAAATGTGCTTTTAACACTTTTTTGCTTGGGTTTATATTAATGTAGAGTGGATGGACCCATTGTTTATCAATATTAATGTCTCTGGCAATAAATATGTGCCTAGGGAGGACTGACATATGCTCATATTTATATTCATTCTTTCCATATCACAAAAACTTTGAAAATAACTGTTGCTTATCTTCTGAATGCTTCCAACAGTAACAAATAACTATCTCTCGGAGCTAATAGTGAAGGCACTGACACCTGATTAAGTATGGGGATACTCATTCAAGAAGCCGCAGTATTATTTTTATGACCACCTACTACAAAGACACTATAGAAAATAGAGGACTCATGCAATTTCTCCCCCATCCAAAATATTCCCCATTTCAAGAGAGACTGATGTCAGCCAGATTAGCTTATAAATCAGGATAAATTAGCTTTCTGACTACAGAGTACTTTTTTTTTTTTAATAAATGGAGAGAAGTATTCAATAGATCTTTACAAATTAAGTTTCCCACTTCTAAAATTCCTTGGCTCTTTGATTAATACATTGCTTTTAAGACTTCAGTGAGAGGTATCATATTATCCTTGTGTTATCCCCTACTTAGGAGCCTACGAATGTCTCTTAATTGGGGACAAAAGTCACCACCTGGGCTGGTGGCTGACTCATTGTGCATGCTTTGCTGGACCTGCCACTGTTGAGTCAGTGGTTCTCATCCCTCCACCCAGGGCCCAAACAAGCTCCAGACTTCCCGCCTTTAAGAAACGTCATGCGCCTGTCATTCCAGCACTTTGGGAGGCCAATGCGCGTGGATCACGAGGTCAGGAGATAGAGACCATCCTGGCTAACACGGTGAAATCCCATCTCTACTAAAAAATACAAAAAAATAGCCAGGCGTGGTGGCGGGGGCCTGTAGTTCCAGCTAATAGGGAGGCTGAGGCAGGAGAATGGTGTGAACCCGGGAGGCAGAGCTTGCAGTGAGCCAAGATCGCACCACTGCACTCCAGCCTGGGCGACAGGGCGAGACTGTCTCAAAAGAAAGAAAGAAAGAAACGTCATGGATCGGGGCTGCAGCAGAAACAGTGAGTTAGAGCAGACTCGGGACAAAGTAAAAAGTCCTGAGAGCCCACTCTGGGTTTTTCAATGTCTACTATTTGAGACATTTGCCAGCCCTTAAACAAAGGCTCAATGGACAAACTTCAGTGTTCCCAGCTCTAAAGGAATTTAGCTTAATGCTAACGCAGAAAAATTCCCCAGCCACTCATGTAACTTTATTAGACAAAGTGGAGCATGCCTGCTCTTAAAGAAGAAGAAAAAAGACATTATTTTCTTTTTCAGAGATTGTGCTACCCTCGAAAGGGAATGCATTTGAAGTAGTAAATGTAGACATTTCAGGCAAATATGTACTTTGTCTTCAAATGAACAGCTTTCAAAATGATCTTGGTTAAGCTCCCTTTTATTTTTATCTTTTATTCCCCTACAATGCCAGCTGAGGTTACCCATCTCCCAACAGCTACCAAATGGACTAGTAATTGTAAGGCTCGGTGATTTAATTAGACTCATTCTAAACACTCACATTTTTATCAATTAGTTAATGGGCTAAAGAGAGTCTCTTTGTTGGAGCCAGGTCATTTGGAAGCTAGAGGCTTCTTGAGGGCAAGAAGCTGAAGAACAGCAGCGTTAATATCTGTAATTAACCTCACGAGTCCTAGGTTGTTCAATTAGGAATGACCTCCCTTCCCTTCCATATGCCTTTCGTCAGATGGGGTTTTAATGTGAAATAATCACTGAAGAAAAATGAACCAAAAAGAAAGCTTCCCAAAAGTTAGACCTGGATGAAAACAGGACAAAAGAAAAAGTTCCCCATCTCAAGTGCTTCTCAAGTTATTTATTCAACTAGGGTTGTTAATTGGTGGCGTTCCTAAAAATAATAATGATGAATTTTTCAGATCATTAATGCTACTAATAATAGATATCAGAACATCTTTTAAAATAGGGGTTTGTCTAATCATGCAAGCTGATTCTAAAACAGGGGTAATCTATTGTGCTTCTGAAAAATTTTAACCTTTGATTCCTTTTTGTAAATTATTGCCTTCAACTTTTTTTGTATGGAGAATTCCGTTTACATTTCCCTGTGAAAAAAGGCTACCATCCTCTGCCTATAGTTATAATAAATAAATGCTAGGTGCATTGAATCAAAGATTATTTTGCTTCTTAGCAAGCTAGTCAACTTCTACTCTTGCAAGAAATCCATGGGCAGTTCACGAATTGTACATACCTATTCCTACTGCTGATTACTGATAAAACATAAAGCATCTTTACACATAAATAAAGACTGGTATTGATTTAAAAAATTAATCTGTGAGGATGGGATAAAACAATTCATAAATTAAAACACACCAAAGACCACAATGAATGATCTATCAAAAAAATTAACACTCTCAAAGAATATACACCGTTCTTTTTTATTTCTAACTAAATCTTTAAATCTCTATTGTTCAGCATCATCAGCATTTTGAATTTCGAGGAAAAAGATATATTCACTTTGATGGCAAACACATCAAAATAGTAGCAGTTACAAAGATAATTTCTTTGTTTTCTGCCTGGTTAGAAACCATTCACAAAGAAAATAAAGGACTGAATTTCCTAGAAACATGCAAAACAGAGAGGAAGAGACACTTGTTTTGAGGATTTTAACAAAAAAGGAGGATGGACCATCACTTGAGAAAATTGAATTCTTTCAGGCATTCATCACAAACTTTGAGTCCTATCTATTGCTCCTAGTCATCAAAATTAAAGATGCCCAAGCAGCTGGTAAAAAGTAGCAATTCCTTTCTCCTGCTGTAATTGTGTGCATGTTTCAGCAGTTCTGACCAGTAGCAGTTTACGTTTATTGTTATGATCAACAATTATATTGTGCATGCTCAGTAAATATGCTGCTCTGCTGCGCTTCATAAATGTGTCCTTTGTTTCCTTCATCATTAGGCAGACATTCGTTCTGTACAATGTCCAAC
Organism: Papio anubis; assembly: GCF_008728515.1. Classification (NCBI taxonomy): domain Eukaryota; kingdom Metazoa; phylum Chordata; class Mammalia; order Primates; family Cercopithecidae; genus Papio; species Papio anubis. Next base: position 49,759,588 of record NC_044982.1, on the reverse strand, counting down.
TTCCAGACAGGTGGAATAAGGAGGTGGCATCTGTCTAAATATTGAATGCCACGCTTCCCCCATCTGCTGTAATAACAGTGCTGGGTCTGCTTGGCTTCAGTTATCCTCTTCTGCATACAACCAGCCAGCCATATGCCCTATATACTGCACGTGCCACCAGAGTGGCAGGGCCTGTTTTACAGCCTCTGAGCAAGTAGCCAAACAAGTGGGGAAAAGATGAGAGGAAAGAGGAGAAGCAGAGGTTGGAGGTCAGGCCAGTGCAGGAATCAGCAGGTGATGGTCAATACAGCCACTGAGAGCTGCTCAAAGAACCAATAGAAAAGGCCTTCAAAAGTCAATGGCCAGCATAGAGCACACTGCCAATCAAATTTTACAGGGCATACCTTCCAGGCTAGGCAAATAAGAAGATTTAGAGCACATGGCAGTTCATCGTTTATAATCCTGTCTTAGCCCAGCATGGCTTAGAGATAGTTCAGTGACAGATGATGAGCACATGACAGCTGCAGGATCTTATACAAACGCATACAGTAAAATTAAAATTAAATTAGTGACACACGTGTACACATTGGTTGTGCAACAGTTACACAATCTGTTCGGGACCCCTCACAGACTCTGCCACTAGGCCTTCCATACAGGATACCAGTAAAGCGCTTTGAAAAGGCACCCAGGAGTTAGTCCTAGCCAGGAAGAGCCCTAGCCTTGGGCAAAGGTAGAATTCAAAAGGACTCTTAGGCAAATAAAGGTGCTCAGGTTCCCACCTACAAAAATGGCAAAGTTTAATGATGCTTTCCATTGGCCTAATTAAAATGGACTGAGGGTTTAGAGTATTCAGAGGAGGAGAAAGAAACCCAACAAGGAAGTAAGTGTATTGGGCCTGGACTAAACCATTAACAGTCGTGCTCCTTCAATCTGTAATCTGCTGATTTCATTACTGACACTTTTTATATGCTTTCATAAAAATATGAATTCCTGTACGGATAACTCTAATTTGAGAATAACTTCTGTTATTTTAATGTCTAGGTCCTTCGTTACAAATTATGTGTTCCTTCATTCGTCTGAAGATTTGTTTTAGGTAATTTATCACAATAAGGGATTTTCCAAATCGCGTTTCTCTATGAAACCTTACAAAGGTGTTACGTATTTTTCAAAATTTAAAGTTTATTTTACTATTTTTGCTCTCTTTCCTTGACCCAACCCATTTCAAACGCATTTGTGTTTGATTTTCATATTTGCTTCAACTCAGATTTTAATAAAAACCACCATGTTGGCAAACAATTATATTAGATAGAAGAAAAGAGTTTTGGTTTCTGAGCCGCTTGTCACACCTCTGTAAAATATTCTATTTGCACCTCATGAAATCAAAACAAGAATTATAACTCCACAGTTCTGAATGTTTATAATAATTTACTCTGCATGATTACTTTATAAATCAATTCTATATTTTAATACATAAAATAAGACATTAAATTTTTTTAATTAAGAAAGTTTTTTTAAAGACTACTTTAAATTATTAGAACGTTATATCAAAACAAATTTTTATATTGTTAATCCTCACAGTACCTCTTTGAACACAGTGAGTGAAACGTAACAAAGCGCCAAAAGAAATAAGCAGTTTGACCAAAGTCACATGCAAAAAAAAAAAAATTCGTCAGTGGAGGTAAGACTCAAACAAAGAACTTGTTACCTGCCTGTTAGACTTTTATTATAGATTCAAAACTTCCTGACCTAATTGTAAATTCCTGTCACCCTCTCTGGGTCCTGCTCTTCTGCTTTAAATCACCTCCGTCTCCCACACTCCTGAACACGAAGGCAACCTTAGAATCCATGTAAATGTGTCTGCAAATCAAGAAAAAGCCAACCGGTTCTTAAGGTAAGGACTGAAGCCTGACTTCTAGACTACTTTGGGGCCATCTCTAAAAACTTGAAAGAATTGTATTCTTTTAAGAAAAAAGAATTTTCTGACAATGAAATCTTATCTATCAATTCTAACAGTGTTTTGGATATAGGATTTATTGGAGACTTTTACATTCTCATGATGTAGTAATAAAATCACCTCCTGTTTTCCAACTGAAGAATCTTTGAACATTTCCTCTTTGATTTCTATGTGATATGTAGCTTCCCTTGAGGTCAAGTTACACTGAGTGTGCACACAAATTATTACATGCCTCCACTAAAGAGATTTCCTTAATCATTCTTTAAGAAAAAAGAAAAATGAAAAAAAAAAAAAAACACTTTCACAAGCAATTGTTTTGTTTTTATTGTTACTGATATTTGACCAAAGTTTCTGCCAAATCCCAATTCTCTGTCCCATTCCCAGAAGGATTTCAAACAAGTTTCAGCGCTGGTCACATGTGTTGTGTGGTGGTATAGTACAAACAGAGGTATGGCAAACACAAATTCTGTGACACTCTACATTTACTGTGAGATGGCAGAGGCCCTTGTTTGAAAGAAAGTGAAAAACAAATGACAATTTTGAATCTATATCACTAGCCCTTTATTTTGTATATCCTAACAACAGGCTGAAAATCTGCCCCCTCCAGGGTCAGGTATTCAAATTAGATTCCTAGTTCATCCATATCGTGAGTATAGTCTGTGTACCTGCTAACACAAAAACCAGAGGGTTTGTTGTCCTAACCCGTGTGAGGCCTGGAGATCTACAGGTGGTCAACAATGAGGATGTGCACACAAGGGGATGCACTCTTCTTCCAAAGGTTGGAGAAAATGGAAAATAAACATTGATAGTAACTATATATGTCCTATTAAAGAAATATGCACATACATTTTTTATAAATACTGTCACAGGAAGAGAACACTCAGGCATTAAGGGTAGTCAGGTTGTTGTAAAAGTTACCTAGGGGATGGAAACTCAGGGTTTGGGGGATGAAGCGCCCTGCCTATAATGGGAAATAGTCACAATCACAGCAGGTGGTCTCAAGTTTATTGAAAAATGATACAAATCATAATACCAAGTAAATCATAAACATACACCATTAGGCTGATGGTTGGGTTGATAAAGTTGTGAAACCAACAGGGACCAGTGTTTTCTTTCAAGGGAATTCTGTGTCCCAGCTCCTCTCTGTAGTCCACCCATCAGGATGAAGCTCAAATCTTTCCTGGGTGGGCAGCAATGGAAGGAAAAGGCAGGGTGGAGCATGGTCTCTCTATATCCCCAAACAAATCTTAAAAAAAAAAAAAAAAAAAACTTACTTATTATTGTTATTATTTTAAGTCCCAGTTCTTCATTAGAAATAAAAGAGTTGTATTCAGGAGCCAAATCTGAAATGATGAAAATCCTGAGAGGAAAAGAAGCAAGAAAGATTTAGCAGTTCACCCTTTTATTACTGTTATGATTACTCTTTATTACTTAGCACTTACATGGCACTTTATTTTTTTCCAAGTGCTTTACACTCCTTAATTACTTAATCTTGAAATATATTTAGAAAGGCACTTGAATTTATTTGATGCTGCTATTCAAAACCTATTTTGCCCCATTGTCAGCCCCCACTCGTGGCAGTACAGTATCTTCCTGCTGGGAATTGAGGTGTGGAAAGGGGTGGCTGATAGAAAGGAACTCCTGAAGAAAAATGGAAGGGGAGGAAGGAGAGGAGAAACCAGCCTGTGCTCAAATAACAATAATCAGCAATGACTACTAGTCTCTCCTTCTCTTTGGCATTCATTGCCAATCTGGAGTCTTTCAAATTTTTAAATAATCAGTAATTTATAAAATGCAGTAAATATAGATTCTGCATACCACACATACAACAGATTTTTCTAACTGAATTATGTTGCTTGTCATGCAAATAGGTAGTCCTGAACCAATTAAAAAACAAAGGCATGTTGTAATGTAGTAATGGAAATTTCTTGAGGCCAGCTCTTGGGTACAGGGTCCTTAAAGACAGAGAAGAAGAAAAAGAAAAAGAAACATGGAGAAAATATCATCATTCTATCAGCAGTTAACTTGAGTCTACTTATGCATGATCAAAGACTACAAATATAGTTTAAACAGCATGAAATAATCACCGGGTTTACAATATGAAATGACTTTTAAAAGCAAAACCGACAACAATCCTGGTGCCACTATGTTTGGAGACTAATTTTGTGATGTACAGCCAAGCTGAGGTAGTGGTAGGGAAATTAGGGTTAAGAGGCTAACCTCCCTCCTGGGTTCCCTTTGAAGATTTCTATATTCTGGGGAGAGGGTAATGAAAATATTTTACCACTCCTATTGCAATTAGGTCAGTGGGCCAAAGAAAAAGGCTGGTCACACCACCACACACCAATGCAATTGCATTCCCAAAGGAGGCAGAAGGATGGTATTCAGTTCCGTCGGCTGCCTCGGAAAGGCTAAGTCCAAGGGCAGTGAACAAACTTCCTTCAGAACAGGTCTTCCTCTCTAGCCCTGGCATTTTGACAAGAGAGTGAGAGACTAAAAGAAGCAAGTCTTCCTTTCTTCTTCAGCTTCTCACACCTGAAGCGCACCCACACCAACAAGGAGAAGGAGAAAACCCAAACAAACCATACCCACAGCTTGGAGATGAGGGCTGGTATTTACGAAGATAAAAAGAACAACCTTTGCATCTAGATTCCCCTGGTAAGAAAAGAAAGCTGTAACTGGTAGGTTCCATCTATTTGGCTGCTCTGTTATTTTTCTATTTTAATTTTTAATATTGATGAGGCAAAGAAGTGACACACAAAAAATTAGAAAGCAGAAACTTAATAAAACAGCTCTAAACATGACAGCATTTATGAAAAAGATTAATTACTAGGAGTAAAGAGGCCTGATGCCAGGAATTTATAGGATTGATACAAATATGATGCCCTGCTGGGCTGCTAGGCCCATAAAATGCAACCCTAATCTTCAGGCCTATTATTGTTTTTGCAGAAACAACAGGCTTCAGCCATGACAACAAAAGGGCATATAATAGAGTTTCAGTAGGGGAAAAAAAATCACTCCAGCCATAGAAAATAAACACCATTAGAGAATATGTTTGTGAACACCTAACCCAGCCTTCCCTTAAAGCACCAGTGTCTACAGAGTGAAGGTGGCATTGTTGTGTGTTATCTAGAGGACTGAAGGAAAGGAGAGGACCAATTAGTAAGAAGAAATGAGGCCACTAAAGGTTCTGATTGGCAGTGGACAGAGAATTTGTTCACTTGGGAAATAATCCAGCCACTTTCTTAAATAAAAGAATTGCTCTGGTAAAGGTTATGGGACAACTTCTGCTTACACTCACTACTTTAATTTCTTGTAAACATTTTTAAAGCCCCTCTCCCCCTTACTGTGGTTCTCCTTATGCATCTTGCCCATCTCTTATAATTGATGTGTCTGACATTCAGAAACACTTTGTGAAACCACAAATTAGTCATGGCAGGAACAAGAAAAGAAGCTCAACTCGGCAATTGGATTACACTAACCAATCAGACTGGTGTCTGCCTTTGTTTGTACTCACCACACTGATGGTAAAGAGAAAGACAAATTTCATAACTCATAATTTGAGGTTTGCACTAAATTCACATCTTAAATCATACCCATTTTCTGGGGACCAAATGAAGGAAAAGCAGTGTGCCATCTATGTTTGTGTGTCCGTAGCATCTTTGAAAAGTATGAACGGGCATACGTAAAATCCCCTACCCTGAGTGTAACCTGTGTTTACATATGAATTATCTTGATGTTCTACATCATTCAAAGGGTTTGTTTATAACATATGGTATCTGTTTCACACGCTAACAGTGACTTTTTAATTTGAAGTCAGCCACAATCAGTGGTCCTAAATCCTCACTGTCTCCGGGATTAATTATGGGCACTAGACAGCAATAGCAATCCTCTCTTCTTGATAAGCTCCATAGACGAGTTGGCAAGAGGAGAAAATAGGCCTTTCAAGGTTAGAGAGTTTTCAGAGCTGACATACACAGGCCTTTCATGACACCCATTTGGAACTGGAATATTAAAGATAAAACTCCCTCCATTATTAGGGCATCTTAGTAAAACATCACGCATGCAAAAAATGATGTTTCTAAATGCTTGCTTGCTTACTTTGCTTTACAGAGGTTTCTACGTTTTCCCCTCAGTAGAACATTTTAAAGAACTATCTACCTCTGTCTCTGTGGTGATTCAGTGATTGCTAAACAAACAAAACAACCACCACAAAGGTCCCTAATCAAAATAAGGAACGAAGCAGCAGCCTGTGGTTCCACAGGTCGGTGGCATCACAGCTTCACAAACCGGAACTTGGGGGAACTCAGAGTGTGTCCAGGACACAGTGCCTCACTACAGATAAAGAGATGCTAGGTGGCCGGGCGCGATGACTCACACCTGTAATCCCAGCACTTTGGGAGGCTGAGGTGGGCAGATCACAAGGTCAGGAGATGGAGACCATCCTGGCCAACATGGCAAAATCCTGTCTCTACTAAAATACAAAAAATTAGTCAGGCATGGTGGTGCATGCCTGTAGTCCCAGGGACTTGGGAGGCTGAGGCAGGGGAATCGCTTGAACCCAGGAGGTGGAGGTTGCAGTGAGCCGAGATTGCGCCACTCACTCCAGCCTGGCGACAGAGCAAAACTACGTCTAAAAAAGAGAAAAGACTCTAGGTCTCTCCCCACAGATAAATGAAGCAGACACAGTGTAACTCACAATGCACCTACCTGGTTTCCCTGTAATGTCCAACCTAAAGATAGAATGCCTCATTACAATTTCTCATGCAGACTCATTTACGTAATAGATGCTCTAACCAACTTATTGGTTAGAAATATACTATTCTGCCCATTCATTGCCTACTTCTAAAGATTGGAGACAGGGTCAAATGAGATTTCTTGAGATCCTTTCTAGTCCTATTTTTCAGAATCTAAGATGTTTTATTGAAGCAGCCTGATTGTGTCACGGGCACCTTGTTTACATGTTGTTCACCTGAGAACTCTCAAGCACCTACACCTTGCTGCACATTGATTGCACTTGGAGTGAGCGTACCATAGTGGGAATAATGAACATTGGAGTTCCTACCTTTAGGGTTGCCAGAAGAAAAAGGGCATTAGATCATTCCAGGGATTAGGGAAAGTTTCCTTGAAGAAGTGACTTTGGGGCTGAAATCTTAAGGAGGAGTAGAAATTACCTGAATGAAGCCAAGGAAGGAAAACAGAAGTCAGCTTTCTCCAGGCAAAGGGCGCATCATGGACAAAGTTCCTGAGATGGGTGAGGGCAAGTTTCTTTAAGGAATTGAAAGAAGGCCAGTGTCTGGCATCCTGGGAGTGAGGAGGGCCTGGTGCTGAAGGAGGCAATAAGTGTGGGCCGGGGCCCAGCTGCAGGGTCTGGATTAATGCGAAACCCAAGAGCCTTTTCCCTATGTCCTCTGCTCTTGTAGAGTCTTGTCAATTATATCATGAACAAATAAGACTGTACGATCTCACTTTGGAGACTCTCAAAGATTTAACTACCCCATAATACTCACAAATAACGTAGAATTATAGAAACCTAGGGTTTACAGTCTGAGCTGTTCAGATATCCAACTCCTGTTTTGCAATTAACACCCCACTTTAAAGGCTTAACCATCTACTAATTTCAGAGCTGTAGCCAAAATGTTCTCCTCATGTGTACAACAGGTTAGCCTCTGAGTTAGGAACTTCACTGGCATGCAAAGATGAATAAGCTCCTTTATAATTGGCCTATATTCAATAAAATTTTGGTCTTCTATGAATAAAACTTTGGTTCTATCATAGCTAAGAATTTGTTTCTCAGTGTCTTCTTCTTAAACTACCCACGCAATTTTTAAAAACTAAATACCAGCACTACCAGCACTAAGATACTAGACTCCTAAAAAGTGGAAAAAAGACAAAAACAAACAAACAAAAAAAGCAAAATCAGCCAAACCTACCTTTTATGAGATTGAGTTAGCCTGCCAATGTGGACAAAGGATTGAACTTGTTGTAGATACACAATTATATAAGGTATAGTTTCCTATGTCTTTGGAAAGTTGACCCTATGGAAGGTAACACAAGGAAGCATCATAAGTAGGGATATGCTGACTATTAACTTGACTCAAACATCACTAAAGAAAACATCTTGGCTGGGCGTGGTGGCTCACGCCTGTAATCCCAGCACTTTGGGAGGCTGAGATGGGTGGATCATGAGGTCAGGAGTCGAGACCATCCTGGCTAACACGGTGAAACCCCGTCTCTACTAAAAATACAAAAAATTAGCCAGGCATGGTGGCGGGCGCCTGTAGTCCCAGCTACTCGGGAGGCTGAGGCAGGAGAATGGCATGAACCCAGGAGGCGGAGCTTGCAGTGAGCCGAGATCGCACCACTGCACTCCAGGCACGGTGGCTCATGCCTGTAACCCTAGCACTTTGGAAGGCTGAGGCAGGAGGATTACTTGAGGTCAGGAGTTCGAGACCAGCCTGGCCAACATGGTGAAACTCCTTGTCTACTAAAAATACAAAAAATTAGCTGCAGCTTATTAATTAGTGCATGCATATAGTCCCAGCTGCTTGGGAGGCTGAGGCACGAGAATCGCTTGAACCCAGGAGGCAGAGGTTGCAGTGAGCCAAGATCACGCCACTGCACTCCAGCCTGGGCAACAGAGTGAGACTGTCTCAAAAAAAAAAAAAAAAAAAAGAAAAGAAAAGAAAGAAAACATCTTTTTCTTAGCCTAATTAAACATGAGCTACTAATGTACAGGATAGATAGTATTGAGCACTAAATTTTGTCATTTCTTAATTCATAAATTGCCTCCAAAGCATCAACTCCACACTTCATTGAATCTTTTTTTTTTTTTTTTAATTTTTTAACTTCCCTGATACCTTCATTGATTCTTCTAGGCCTTTCTTAAGCTCTTTGATTCTTTCTGAGGATGAGGTTCTTGTTTCCCATTGTTGACTATATCTTGCTAGTGGACATACTTTTGGGATTTTTAATAAAGTGTCTTCTTACCCTACATTCTGTCTTCTTTTACTCAACTCCTCCTCATTCAAATTTTTAGTTTTAGAGACAGGCTCTCACTCTTTTGCCCAGACTGGAGTGCAGCGGTGCAATCATAGCTCACTGTAACCTTGAAGTCCTCGACTCAAGAGATCCTCCCACGTCATCCTCCTGTGCAGCTGGGACTATAGGCACGCACTACCACATGTGGCCAATTTTTAATATTTTGTAGAGACCAGGTCTCACTATGTTGCCCAGGCTGGTCTTGAACTCCTGGCCTCAAGTAATCCTCCCACCTTACCCTCCCAAAATGCTGGGATTACAGGTTGAACCACTGCTCCCTCCTCATTTTTAAAAAACGTGTTATTGTTTGGTTTATTTTCCCTGAGCCAATTGCTTTTGTATAAGGCAGTATTCTTTCTCTTGGTCTAGCAAACAGGGACTCCTATCTCTGTCATCTCTTCAGCATTGGCACCAGTAGCGGCAGCAGATCAGTCCTCTGGACTTTGTTTCATTTTTTAAATTTCGTGGATAACTGTTAGTACCCTTTCCCTTAAGAGTGGGTTTAATTTTCAGGAGCAAGAACCCAAACATCAGGAATGATGTCATCCTTCAGTGCTAAAAGGCAACTATTATAATAAAACCCACTCAATTTATATCCAGAAGCCATATTTGCAGCTTATTAATTACATAACTCTACAGCAACCCTCCAGGCTATTGGCTTTCAGCCATTTCACTTTTCATTGGCACTTTCAGTAGAAAAAGAACAAGAAAAAAACAGAAGGTTGAAATTCTCATAAAGCAGCCTTGGTTTCTCCCTTGTATATTGAGAATCTTAAAAATTTGGGGGAAAGGGCTTTAGGGATGACGTAGCCCATCCAAGACATGAGGAAACTGAGGCCCAGGACCCCGCAACTTTCAAGAACACAGCACTGATGTGATGCCAATGTGCAGATTAGAGCTAGACCGCTGACTCTGGGCCCTATGCCTCTCTGCTGTATTACAGATACTCTCTTCTGGGACAGGAAGTCAAAGTTTGGAATTCTAGTTTTCTTCTAGCTTCCTTCTGACACTGCACTTATAGGGGAGTCTTGTAAGTTTTCTGAAGCCCAGGATGATAACACCTGAGTTATCTATTTCACAGAGTTACTATACAGGAAATACTTTAAAAGTCTATAAAAAGATTTTTCTTTTGGAGGGTGGAAGAAAATATATTTGAAACATTGTAGTGAAAGATATCTGGTTCCCAAGAAGATGGTAAACAACTCGTGATACTGGTTTTCAGCATGAAACCTCGATCCTCGGTGGTGCCACTGAGTGAGAGGGGAACCGATGATTCCAGAACGTAAAACCCCTGGTTCTCCTTGAATAGATCAGTCCAGGAAATGGAGGGAAGAGAAAGCAGACAGGTCAGGTATCACAAACATGTTTCAGGCATGGGAGGGAGTACTTCTCTGCCATGCACTTTTTCTTCCCTCAGTGCCCTCTGTGCACAAGCCACCACTAAACTACCTGGGGCAGAAAAATATTAGTGCCAGCTCCGCACTAGCTGGTGGCAGTAGGACTCATGTCAAGATAGCCCTGCAGCCCAGCTGTCGTGAGAAGCTAATAACATAATCTATACCTTTCTTGAAATTCCAATCAAAATTCCAGGAAGACTTTTTGGAAACTTGAACACTTTAATTCTAACTTGAATATGGAAGAATAAAGATCCATGAAGAGCCAGGATGCGTTTTAAAAAGAGGAGCCAAGAAGGAGGAGGAGTATGATTTACCCCGTGAGACGCTCAGACATGCGGTAAAGCCTTGGGAATAATAAAAAACAGTAGTTGTGCGATACAAGAATAGACCAATAGTTCAGAATAAAGAGTCTTAAAATAGTAAAATAAATATGCAATATAACTATATCTAAATATATGAAACTTCTCTTACATATCAAGCACTTTGCATATAAGAAAACCATCACCACAAATCAGTGAAGAAAAAAAATGGGTCATTTAGAATGATACAGTCTCGGAAAACAGATTCATTATACGAAGAAAAATTGAATTTATACCTAAAAAGATGAACTTCAGTGAGAACTGGAGATCTCATTGTGAAAGATAAAACTGAAAAGCTAATATAAGAAAAATGTTGCAGAATATCTTGGTAAACTAAAGGTGAGGAAAGAGTTATTTTAAAAAATTTAAAGGCATAAACCATAAGAGGGAAAACTGATGGACTTGAAAAAAATATTAAAATTGGGAACTTTATTCAACAAAGGACACCACAGACAGATAGCAATTAGGCGACATATAGGAAAAATGTGTGTGTACTGAGTAAAACCAATTAATTTGGTTTATTAATTTCTAGACTATCCAAAGAAATCCTACAGATGAACATGAAAAAAGGAGCCAGGCGCTGTGGCTCATGCCTGTAATCCTAGCACTTTGGGAGGCCAAGGCGGGTGGATCATTTGAGGTCAGGAGTTCAAGACCAGCCTGGCCAATGTGGTGAAACCCCATCTCTACCAAAAATACAAAATTTAGCCGGGCATGGTGGCGGGCACCTGTAATCCCAGCTACTCAGGAGGTGGAGATAGGAGAATCACTTGAACCCAGGAGGCAGAGGTTGCAGTGAGCAGAGATTGCACCACTGCACTCCAGCCTGGGCAACAGAGTGAGACTCTGTTAAAAAAAAAAAAAAAAAAAAAAAAACACCAAAAAAAAAACTTTGATAAAAGCACAAATCCCAATAGGAATATGGTTCAAAGATATAAATATTCAAGTCACAGTAAAGGAAATCCAAGAGGTAACAAATACATGGAAATGTAGGCAACAACACTAATTACCAGAGCTATGTAAATTAAAACAATAAAATAACTGTTATGTATGTCGGATTAGTACAACATTGGAAAATCAGATAATGCTAAGTGTTAGAGGCTGAGATATTATGAACACTTATGCACTGCTGGTGGGAGTGGAGGCCTGTACAGTTAAGCTAGAATACAACCTGACACTATTTATGATGCATATGTGAGAGAAATTCTCCAAAACTATCACAAGAACAGAAAACCAAACACCGCATGTTCTCACTCATAGGTGGGAACTGAACAATGAGATCACTTGGACTCAGGAAGGGGGACATCACACACCGGGGCCTATGATGGGGAGGGGGGAAGGGGGAGGGATTGCATTGGGAGTTATACCTGATGTAAATGACGAGTAGTTGGGTGCTGACGAGTTGATGGGTGCAGCACAGCAACATGGCACAAGTATACATATGTAACAAACCTGCACGTTATGCACATGTACCCTAGAACTTAAAGTATAATAATAATAACATAAAAAAATGATCATCTACAATGATGCTTATGGCAGCATTTTCGTAATAGTGGAGAACTGAAACAAGGTAAACACAAATAAGATAGATGCATATAATATTATGTAGTGATCAAATGCAATGAGCTATAAGTATATACAGCAACATTTGCAGATCTTATAGTATGGAGGAAAAATTTCAAGTGGAATAAGATCCACAGTACAGGCTGGGTGTGGTGGCTAACGCCTGTAATCCCAATACTTTGGTAGGCCAAGGGAGAGTGGATTCCTTGAGCTCAGGAGTTTGAGACCAGCCTGAGCAACATGATGAAACCCCGTTTCTACAAAAAATTTAAAAATTAGCCGGATGTGGTGGCACCCCAGCTACTTGGGAGGCTGAGGTGGAAGGATCACTTGAGCCCAGAAGGTCGAGGCTGCAGTGAGCCAAGATCACACCACTACACTGCAGCCTGGATGACAGAGTGAGACCCTGTCGGTGATGATCATGTGATGTTAACTGAAGAGTATCATTAACTCAACTGTTTGCATCTGATGTTAAAATTAAAATAGAGGATTTTAATTTTACTACAGAGTGGAAACGTTTCATAAAGTTTTAAAAAATATAGGCTAAGACCAACAAGGAAAGGCATATTATAAAAATTAAATAAAGTAGTCATTGTGGACTTTTATCTGGAAACAAACATTCTCAAGGATAGATGACTGTTAGTCTCAAAAATTTAGCCTCATCCAGCGGGTGAACCTAAATGTTAGGCATTTCTTTCTTTTTTTTTTTTTTTTTTTCTTTGAGACAGAGTCTCACTGGAGTGCAGTGGCGCGATCTTGGCGCATTGCAACCTCCATGTCCCAGGTTCAAGCCATTCTCCTGCCTCAGCCTCCCAAATAGCTGGGACTACAGGCATGCGCCATCACGCTCAGCTAATTTTTGTATTTTTAGTAGAGACAAGGTTTCGCTATGTTGGCCAGGCGGGTCTTGAACTCCTGGCCTCAAGTGATCTGTCTGTCTTTGCCTCCCAAAGTACTAGGATTACAGCGTGAGCCACTGCTCCTGGTTGAAATTTCTTTATATTCTGTCTTGCAGAACTGGTATAGGGGAACTTTGCATCTCTAAAAGAAATGTGCTAAACATTTTATTAACAGCTGGAATAAAAATGTATGTCTGCTTTTCAGGGCCAGTGTTAGAGAAAACCACTAGGAGAGTGACACAGTATTTCGGGATTAAGTGCCACTCATGGTACATGCAGACGGCACCTACTCTAGGAGATTCAGCATATTTGCACCAGGGACAATTCTTTGTGTGTGTGTTTTTTTGTTTGTTTTTGTTTTTTTCTTTTCTGGAGGCAGTCTCACTCTGTCGTCCAGGCTGGAGTACAGTGACACAGTCTTGGCTCACTGCAACCTCCACCTCCCAGGTTCAAGCGATTCTCCTGCCTCAGCCTCCCGAGTAGCTGGGATTACAGGCGCCCACCACCATGCCCGGCTAATTTTTGTAGTTTTAGTAGAGCTGAGTGTTCCATCATGTTGGCTAGGCTGGTCTTGAACTTCTGACCTCAAGAGATCTGCCCGCATCAGCCTCCCAAAGTGCTGGGATTACAGGCATGGGCCACCATGCCCGGCCTGCACCTAGGACAAGGCCTGCACCAAGGACAATTCTAAAGTTCTAAAACATGAGAATTAAAAATAAGAGAATCCATCCCTTTAATTCACTTTATTTCTAATTTTACTATTAGCAAACATACAATGCTTAAAGTATCATTTGAAAAGTACTATCTATTTCAGTGATTTGCAGTTATTATCATAAAGCTGCTCAAATATAAATAGTAGAGTTAGAACTTTATTCCCAAAGGACTTCATTTCTAAAGAAATTTCATGATGCATGCAGTGTGGTCCCTGTATCTACAGAAGGAACTGGAAATGAATTACGGGCCTCTGAGTGGTGCCCCTTTTAAGTCTGAAGTCATTTGCATGGTGGTGGGTGGTGTCATAGAGCACGGTTGTAGATCCCCGAACAAGGCTCGGTTGCTCCTCTTCTTCCAGCCCTGCATGGACTGTCACCAGTGCATTACTAATTGAACATGATGGGTGCTAGGTTATTAAAGAGAAAATTGCACTCTACTACTTATCAAATGCTGATTAGCATAAACAGGACATGGGCTTGCTTTCTCTTGCCCTATTCAATAAACATTTCATTTGAAAAATGAATTCTGTCACCTGGGACATGGAGTTCTAACTCAAACTTCTTACTTGGCATGTAATATTCAGAGGAACTTGATATATAGCCCACGGTTTGTGTATTGTCATATTTATTTGAAAAAAATTCCCCAAGCAAAGCTTGATGTCTTTCCCTTTTAAAATAGGGGAAGTAGGCAGGGCGCGGTGGCTCATGCCTATAATCCCAGCACTTTTGGGAGGCTGAGGCGGGCGGATCACAAGGTCAGGAGATTGAGACCATCCTGGCTAATACAGTGAAACCCCGTCTCTACTAAAAATAGAAAAATTAGCTGGGCGAGGTGGCGGGCGCCTGTAGTCCCAGCTACTCCGGAGGCTGAGGCAGGAGAATGGCGTAAACCCGGGAGGCGGAGCTTGCAGTGAGCTGAGATCGCGCCACTGCACTCCAGACTGGCCGACAGAGCCAGACTCTATCTCGAAAATAAATAAATAAATAAATAAATAAATAAATAAATAATAGGGGAAGTAAAAAAGACAAATTATGTAAGGTACTGGCCCAAGGCCGTGAAGAGCAGCTGACCCAGGCCCCTTGGGCAATAGACCAGAGCCCAGCTTCCAGGAGACCCAGGAGCCAAGGCGAACTCCTCTCAGAGCAGTTTGGCACAGGCCAGTTGCAGAAAGCCTAGAGGAACCCAGCCCTCAGCTCCCGGCCTCATATGTGGCTACAGCTGCAGCAGCTTTGCAAACGTGAATGCCTTCCACACCCTGCCTCCTGCTTCCTCTAAATGAAGTTGAAGGTAAGCAAGTATGAAGGAAATTGGGTGAATAAATCATGGACTCTTCCTCCTCTGCTGCAGTTGATAGCTTTTGGTGTGTCTGCCTAGCTCACAATGGTTCCCTCACTTCTGGAAGTAGTTCTCCTACCCTGCCTGTCAACATAGTAACATGGCTTGTACTTCATTACCCACCAGGATCTTCATGGATTGGATTAAGGGTGGGGGCATCTGTCCCAAACTAATTTCATTCCTTCCTCAGAATTTGGAAGTGGGTCAGAAAGGCAGCACACTAAATTCCGCTGATACTTGGAATCATAGTGTGTACACTCAGGAACTGTGAGGAGGCCATATTCCACTACACAGACAACAGAGAGAAAGAGAAAAAGAGCTGGCCAAAGAGGAAGCAAACAAGAAAATTCTTACGTGTAAATACCCAGAAGAAAAAAGAAACATTGAAGGCCTCAGGGCTTTGCACTTCAGCTTCGTGACTGCCTCCTGCATCCCTGACTTGAGTCTAGAAGAAAACCGTTAGATCCTGAAATGTCCTTCCCACTTTTGTTTAAACTAGTTTTAGTTTATTTTCCATAGAATCCATGAGTCTTGACCAACTAATATACCATTTTTCTTCCAAGTAGTTCAAAGTGACTGAAAGAGAGTTCCAGAAATCATCAATATCTATGAGAAGCTAGGGCCAAGATATCCACAAAAGTTTAGAAAGTGGAAAGCAGATGGCCAGGCAGTAACTCTCTCAGCAAAGCAAGGAAAAAATGTTATTAATAACACCTGCAGAAGAGAAAGACCAAAATCAAAATCAAACAAAACAGAATAAAAGCAAGATTTATGCCACAGAACCCAATAAGGGGCCAGGATTCAGAGGCACTAGAAAGAATAAAATAGGCGTGGGACCTTTCCACGGAAGAATACATCCTGCAGGGGTCACATGACCAGCCCTCCCTCACATCAGCAGGAGATAGGAGGGCTACTCTTTCAATAAATCAAACCAGGGCACTCCAGACATGGGCTCTCCAGGAAGGAGGAAGGCAGGGCGCGTTAAAAGACAGAAGGGATGACAGTTTGCAGGCTGAGTCAGGACCATCCAAACTTCTTTTCCTGCTTTTCCAGAATGCCAGGGACATGTCTTGTTTTTTTTGTTTGTTTGTTTGTTTGTTTTTTGCTTGTTTGGTTGTTTTGTTTTGTTTTGTTTTGTTTTGTTTTTTTGAGACAGAGTTTCACTCTTGCTGCCCAGGCTGGAGTATAATGATGCAGTCTCGGCTCACTGCAACCTGCGCCTCTCAGGTTCAAGCAATTCTCCTGCTTCAGCCTCCTGAGTAGCTGGGATTACGGGAGCCTGCCACCATGCCCAGCTGTTTTCTTTGTATTTTTAGTAGAGACGGGGTTTCACCATGTTGGCAAGGCTGGTCTCAAACTCCTGACCTCAGGTGATCCACCGACCTCAGCCTCCCAAAGTGTTGGGATTATACCACTCCAGACCATGCCTTGTTTTTTAACATGTTGAATACAGCCTGTGTAGCCTGGCGCCAACCAAATGGAATGGACACTGACCTGAGCATTAAGGCAAGGTCCTGCAGGCTTTAACTGTTTTGTTGCTAGGTTGTGGGAAGGGAGTCTCAGTGTGGCTGGAATGAGGCAGTCTGAGAACTTGAGGCAGTGGTTATAGGCCACTAGCAATAGGAGTTTCAATATGTTTACGAGTATGGCTGCACTGGTGTGTCCAGTTGACTGTCACCCCTGTTCATTTCCCATAGGCAGAAAATTTGAGAATTCTTCTCTGGAGAAACTTAACAGGCCCAGAGAAAAAAATACTGAAAACTTAGAGCCCCCAATATAAAGACCAGGTTATGCCCAGCCATCCTACGGTGAACTCCAATAGTCAGCAAAATTCTACCTATGCACATAGAACTTCCAATTGACTTTTAGTACCCCATGTTTAAACATAAATGGATATCCAAGGATCACCCTGCTTTAAAGATGGAGACCAAACAAACAACGAAAATACAGAACTCAGAGGAAACAGACAAGGCAGAAAAAGGGGAGAGAAAAAGTCCCAAACTTAAAAAAAATTAAAAATTAATATCTTCAGAGAGCTGAGTGAAGAAAATGCATACACAAAACAAAAACAACTAAAAAAGCACATACATTCATTCATTCAACAACTATTTGTTGAGCATGTATCAGACACTGTTCTAATGATCACATTCTATTTGCTGTCTCTGAAATTGCTCTCTGTTTGGCTGGCTGCCCATCCACCACTCCACAGTTATAGCCCTAAAGCAGCCTTCATCACCTCTCAACTGAGTTTTTAGCAGCTGACCTCTGATTCTTCTCCTTGCATCCAGTCTTGCTCTCCTATAATCCACCATTTACATTTAGTATGTAAACTCCCAGGGTCGATGGCATCTCCACAGCCCAGAGAAAAGAGCACAGAAGTCTTAGCGCTACAGACACAGCCCCTGTTTATCTGGACTCTGTCACTGCTCCAGCCTCATTTATCACTCTCTCCTCAACTCAACAACATCAAAGCACTTGAATTTCCCATAATATCTTCTAACATTTTGTGGTTGCATAACTTTAAGTTCCTTCTGCCTGAAATTACCTCCCCAAAGTTATCCGTCCTTCAGGCCTCACTTTGAGAGACACCGCCTCTCATCTCACCCTAACACCAGGTAGCATTGAATACCCACTCCTCACTGCCTGCGCCATTGATGTTATGCTCTTCCCCTTGCAGGAAGTGTTTGGCTTCCTGCTCTGTTGCCCCATCTAAACAATGCACTCCTAGAGGCCCGGGACCTTGTCTCATTTGTCCTTTGGGTCCTCAATAGTCCAGGGCTCAATGCCTGGTGGAGAAATGTTCTTTGAATGAATGGATAGGTGAATGGACGAATCCAGAGATGAAAGTAGGAATGGGCACACTGAAAATGCTACCTTCCTGAGAACACAGGCCAGGTCTCCAGAATGAGGAGTTTGGTTTAGATACGCCACAGAATAGGAAGTCATTTTAAAAATGATGTCTTGTAGGTCTTCAAGTAATTAAAGCCTTGAGTTAGAATGATGAGTCTGTCATGAAGTCCAGCGTGGATCCAAAAAAGTGAAGGGGGAGTGTGGAGAAAGCAACATGTATGAACCCCATCTGTGTGCATGGTGCTTTACACGATACCTCAGGCAAGACTCATTCCAATCTGATGAAGTAGGAATTATTATCCCCCTTTTAGAGATGAAGGAACTGAAACAGAGAAGTTAAGTAACTTTCCCAAGATCAAGTAAATGATGATAAATTTAAATCCAGGTCTAGGCCGGGCGCGGTGGCTCAAGCCTGTAATCCCAGCACTTTGGGAGGCCGAGACAGGCGAATCACAAGGTCAGGAGATCGAGACCATCCTGGCTAACACGGTGAAACCCCGTCTCTACTAAAAAGTACAAAAAACCAGCCGGGCGAGGTGGCGGGCGCCTGTAGTCCCAGCTACTCGGGAGGCTGAGGCAGGAGAATGGCGTGAACCCGGGAGGCGGAGCTTGTAGTGAGCTGAGATCTGGCCACTGCACTCCAGCCTGGGCGACAGAGCGAGACTCCGTCTCAAAAAATAAATAAATAAATAAATAAATAAATAAATAAATAAATAAATCCAGGTCTAGTCTGCCAAGGTAACTCACCATGAAGATCGCATTCTTTTCATAACTTCGACTGGCATAAAAATATATATCATTTCCATACTTGACCCAAAATATGTGAAGTACTCTGAAATAAACACCATTTAAATTAATTTCTGGCTTTAAGATGGGGTTTATTTCACCTATAACTAAGCAAGAAAACACATGCTGCCATCACAGGAATACTGCCTATATATATATATATATATATATATATATAGAAAGAAAAAAGAAAAGAAAACACATGTCTACACATGTCTACTTAACTTCATTGGCCATAGTTTACTCATCTATAAACAAATAATTACCTCATAGAGTTGGTATATAGATTAATGAGTTAATAAACTTAATGTACTTCGTCTTGACTGGGCATGATGGCTCACACCTGTAATCCTAGCACTTTGGGAGGCTGAGGTGGGTGGATCAGTTGAGGCCAGGAGTTTAAGACCAGCCTGGCCAACATGGTTAAACCCTATCTCTACTAAAATTACAAAAATTAGCTGGGCATAGTGGCATGCTCCTGTAGTCCCAGCTACTCAGAAAGGCACAAGAATTGCTTGAACCTGGGAGGTGGAGGTTGCAGTGAGCCGAGATCATGCCACTATACTCCAGCCTGGGTGACAGAGTGAGACTCTGTCTCAAAAAAAAAAAAGTACATTGCCAGGCATGGTAGCTCATGGCTGTAATCCCAGCAATTTGGGAGGTGGAAGCAGATGGATCACTTGAGCACAGGAGTTCAAGACCAGCCTGGCCAACATGGTGAAATGCCGTCTCTACTAAAAACACAAAAAACTAGCTGGGCATAGTGGTGTGCACCTGTAGTCCCAGCTAAAAAGGAGTCTGAGGTGGGAGGATTGCCTGAACCCAGGAGGTCGAGGCTGCACTGAGCTGTGATCACACCTCTGCACTCCTGCCTGGGTGACAAGAGTGAGATCCTGTCTTAACAATAACAAAATAAATAAAAATAAAAATAAATTTAAAAATAAAATACTTAGCTAGTACTTGATATATATCAACACTTGATAAATATTAGCTACTATTGTCATGTTGTATTTCTTTTATTAAACTGATACCATTCATCTCGTAAGAATTCTAACCAACCATTTAAAATGTTCTCTTTGAACACAAAATTTCTTTGCAGCTTGCATTAGATATAAGAATTATTTTGCAATGTAACATTTTAAAATAAATTATAGGAAATGTATAACTGAATCGTCTGTGAATACAACTATAAACAGCTGTACTACAAATATATTAAAATTACACAGAAGTCAGTCCATCAGATTGATTTTTAAAGATATTGCATGAAATACGAAATCAGACACATAATGATGTACTGCTTTTGAACTTCTTATAAGCCCAAAAGGTACCACAACTTGTTTACTTGACAGCTCAGCCATTAATTTCAGAAAGGCTAAAATGAATAACCACCCAGGTTACAGTTGCCTTGCAGGAATCCCTCTGCTATAATCTCATAGTTTTTTCACCTAATTAATTTCCCCTTTCCTTGTACCAGAGTTTCATGAGTGTATCTTGTTTGGAGGAGATTAAGAGTCACACGCTTCATTAGCAAGGTGTAAATTATCAGCGAGGCCCTCTCCATCCACCTGCTTAATCGGGTTAATGAAGCACCTCTGCAGGGCCTTCCTGGGGCCGCCCTCACCGAGCTCTCTGCAGGTTTTACCTCCCTCAGCTGCTTGAAAAACAGGGAACTGTTTAAAGGCGCTATTGGCCTGCTCTGTTTCCAACAAGGGAATCCTTGTCTCTAAAGTTCAGCCTCGCTTTGGTCTTTTGAAAGAGAAAAATGTTGCTTGGGGAAAATTACCAACAGGTGTTTTTGCTTTTTCCCTTCTGTCCCTTGCTCTTTTAGATAATTTGCCACAAATGGGGCTTGAGTCAGCTTTTGAGATTAGGCTTGTGACCATTTTGTATAGAGTCCCAACTTCCTTCTAGGCCTTTTGAATATCAGTGCAAATGTCAGGAAGGTAGAGCCTTCATCATTATTTCTTCTGGTCATCTCAGTTTTTGAGATTATCAAGGTACCTTTTCTTTTTCACTGCATTTAAGTTCGTGAGTGTTGACTTAAAACTTCTACAGAAAATTTTTAAATTGAGACACATCCCAGCTGTGTTTAAGCTGGTCATTTCTAAAATATCCTTACTTATAAAGGAATGTTCTGGTGGTTGTTCCAATCCTTCTGGGAAATCTGCACACTGACCTGGGGCATGCTTATCTTATACCTATTAAAAAAAAAAAAAATGAGGCCGGGCACGGTGGCTCATGACTGTCATCCCAGCACTTTAGGAGGCCGAGGCAGGTGGATCAGTTGAGGTCAGGAGTTCGAGACCAACCTGGCCAACATGATGAAACCCTGTCTCTACTAAGAATACAAAAATTAGCCAAGCATGGTGGCATGCACCTATAGTCCTAGCTACTCAGGAGGCTGAGGCGGGGGAATCGCTTGAGCCTGGGAGGCAGACGTTGCAGTGAGCTGAGATTGCGTGGCTGCACTCCAGCCTGGGTGACAGAGTGAGACTCCATCTCAAAAAAAGAAGAAAAAAAAAATAAAGAACTACAGGTGTGCAATGTAGACATTTACTGGGAGACTTAAATAGGTTTCTGGCCTGCTCTCCACTGCCGTCTTTTCTGATAGGTACAGCCGGCAGCTTCACAGCTCCCTCAGGTCCATGTATAGGTGAATGGGACAAAAGTGGTGGGAACGAACTCTTGGGATCCCTCTTTGGCATTTCCTCAATTTTCAATGAACTTAAAACTAATTAGAAGTCAACTTTGGGTGTTAGTGACTATCTTGGGACTTTTATCAGAGAAAGAAGCCCATTCGTTGTGCTTAAATCACTTGGCTTTCTGAATGAAATCTCTTTTCAGAATTTGTCACTATGAGTTCCCTTATGTCCGATAAGAAATGCTCCTCTTCCTCCTTTCTGAAACTCCTTAAAGTGCAAGAAAACATACAGGGAGGAAAAAATCCTTTACTAGATCAAGTTCTCCCTCTGATCATCTGTATACACTTTGATTTAAAGGGAATCCGATAGAGGAGGTAGGTGGAGGCATAAAGACAGGAACAGAAAGAGGCCTGTGAACACATTCAACATGTGTGCTTGTTTTAGCTACTCAGGTGGAAACCACTAAGCATAAGTATGCTAAAGCCTTCAGTTGCTTCTGTAGTGTTTATACCCTTCAGTTTATATAACCCTTAACACATTGAAATTTGGGTTTTTAAGATGATGTCTCATTTGGTTAACAGTAGCCCTCAAACATAAACATACACACACAAGCACAGAATATACACAAACACTTACATGGATGACACACACATGCACAGACACACATATACAATTCTGTGTTTCACAGAAATCCATTCTTCAGTCTTACAATAGGGTAATTTAAGGCAAATTATGTGAATGACAGATTGATCCATCTGTAATGTCAACACTGATAATGCAAATATGGTAGGGATTTTAGACCTGTAAGCTTTTTCTTTTATTATTAATGGAAAATTAATCAAATGACAGCTGAATCTGTTTCCATTCAGCCTTGTGAAATAGTGTTAATATTAATGTTGGGATCTGTTTATCTTCACTGTCAGTCCTGGTTACAATTATTATGTTGTTAAGATAAGAAACCTTTACATTTACAGTAGGTTCCTCATTCTTTTATAATCACTCCCATTACAGACACAACTATCCACTTCTGATGTAATAATTCTCTTTTTAACTGTGTAATCTCTAGGACAACACCCATTAGCCTGCACCACGCTGACCTGAATGTGTGTGAGCCACCAAGAAGCATCCGGGGCTGCTCGGCAGTCAGGGCGCAGTAGCCAGCTCTGCCACCCCAAATGTGCTAGGAAACAAATATTAATCTATTCCTTCTTCTTTTCATAAGGAACATTTTTGCCTTTCTTTCCTTTGTAAACAAATGCAATTTCTCACTGCCACCATCATAAATCTAAGGAGAGAAAGTAGCCTTGAATCCATACCTGCATAATGGCTGCACACAGGACATGTTCTCCGATCTGACTGACAGCTCTTTTCCATGTTTGTGAAGACAAACTAGCATCTCCAATCAAACTCAGTTTTCTGAACCTGCAGGCACTAGTCATGTTTGGACCATTCCCCACACAGGGAACCATATTTTCAGCCCCATGGCAATTTCAGGAACAGTCTCTGGTAACATAGACTGACAACTATAGGCGATATAAACAGTGTGCAAATAATATCAAAGGATAAGTGAGAAACTGGATCTTTTGGGAGAACCACCTGCAATGTCAGGTGATTCCCAACAATGTGATTGTGATCATATGTGATGCTGAACGGCTCAGAAGCTATGTAAGTTGACTCCATACTGGTCTTTTTCATATGTACCTTGTATGTATGTTTCCAGCTATTGAACTTTTAATAGCCACTGGTGTTTTTATGCTTTTAAATTTTTATTAATTAAATAAAAAGCAAATGCAACTTTGAAGTCTCCTGATTTTCTGCTACCCTGAAAACATATTCTGACTTTTTAGATAAGGTGATTGCTTTCAATTATGATCACACTCCCTCATATCTCTGATAAGTGAGTCTGTACTAGGAAAGAAGAAGGAAAGAAATCATGTGATTTCTGAGAATGAGACTTTCCCACTAAGGTAATTTTGCAAATGGAAACTGCCCAGCTTTAGCTCCTTTTACTAAAATTTTATAGCAGTTGCTCTCAAATCATCTCCATTCATTTATTTATTCAACACTTGACAAACATTTACTGAATGCTAATACTCTCTGCTGAACACTGCACTAGACAATAAATTTATGTAGATAAAAGACAATCCCTACCTTCAAAGACATGCAGTCTAATGAGGAAGACAGGTCAGTGATTACCACAATGTGGGGTACTAGTATGACAGGGGTAGCCCCAGGGTGCTTTGTGAGCACTCAGACTAGGGCAGGAAATAAATAAGGATGGTTTCCTTGGAGAAATGAAGCTAAGGATCTTAGAGTAGAAAGGTATCTTAAACATCCTGTAATTCAACTTTCCTTCTATAGACTATGGAAATTCCTTCTACAGACTATGGAAATTCCTTCTACAAAACATAGGACCAAAATTTCATCCTGTTTCTGTTCGGATCGTTCGTAGATGAATAGCTCACTGCTCTGCGAGTCCATTCGTCACACTATTTGGAGGCCTCGTTGTTAATAATTTATTTCTTAGGATAAGTCAAAATTGTTTCTCCTTGTAACTTCTATCTATCACCACCCGACTACCTTTCACCATAGAAAATAATTAAATCCCTCTTTCCTTTTTCAATGTCTCCTATATTTAAATACAGTAATTATATCCTCCTTATTTTTTTCTTTGGATTTAAATATTCCCAATTTCTTATAATGTTCTTCAAATGAGATAATTTACAAGTCACCAATCTGTGACTTGTTCTCCAAAGAGAACAAGTAATTGTCAAAGTCCTTCACTTTGCACTTCTGCGGTTATAATTGGGACACTATATTTCTACTAAGTCAGCCTACCATTGCATTTAATGTTTGTTACTTGATTGGGAAGCTCTCACTCTGTATTCCAGCAGCTTTAGAGTCAAACCATTTTTTTCCTGCAACTGCCCCCTAAATCTTCTCTTCTTACTACACACTCTCTCTTAAAGGCATCAACATACTTTCAGGCATCTAGACTTGAAAACTTAAAAGTCCTCATGTGGGTATTTATTATATCTCAGTTGGACTAATTAAATTGCTGCCAACTGGTCTTTCTGCTTTAAATCTTTCTCTGCTATAATCCATTCTTCAGCTGCCACCAAAGTAATCTTCACAAGGAAGGCTCTGATCATGTCACTCCAAGCTGATATATATGCTCTATCTTCTTAAACTTCCCCTGCACTTCTCATGGAAATTTTTTTTAACCAAATATATATTTTTACTTGCCACATTCTATTCGTAATCCTATTACATACCATGGGAGTAATACCTGTGCGATTATATTTACAACCTTGTTTAACACTTCAAGTTCACTTTGTTTATTACCTATATTCTGTGTATTGATATATAATTATCCAGGGTCATAAGTATTGGTTTTAATTCTCAATCTTTTTTTCCCCCATTACTGGACATTTTTTCTAGTATGATTTTTCTTTAAAGGCCACAACTGTTGTTCTCCATAGTAACAAGAAAAAATATGTATATCGTAAGAGAAATACAAATAAAGTGCTATGGAAGATTCAGAGTGAAAGAGATTGCCTCCAGCTTGGGGGCCATGACAGATAGGAGGAGACCCAGGAAAATCTTCCTGAAAGAGGCAGAATTTTAGTTGAGCCATAAAGGATGGATAGAATTTTGGGATTGGGTCAGAGAAAGGGCATTATTGGTGTTGGAGTTTGCAAAGGAAAATAAACTGGGAGTGGGCAAAGAATTTTGATAGGTCCCATTGCCAAGAACATAAAGTACAATGAGAAAAGGGAGATAAGGCCCTAAAAGGAAAAGAGGGATCAGATCACAATGTAGTTGAATATCAGACGGAGGCATTTGGTGCCGTTAAAATAACAAATTTTCCTTTCCTTGTTTTTTTGTTTTTTGAGACGAAGTCTCACTCTTTCACCTAGGCTGCAGTGCAGTGGCATAATCTCAGCTCACTGCAACCTCCACCTCCTGGGTTCAAGCAATTACCCTGCCTCAGCCTCCCTAGTAGCTGGGATTGCAGGCGTGCACTACCACACCTGGCTAATTTTTGTATTTTTATTAGAGAGGGAGTTTTGTCATGTTGGCCAGGCTGGTCTTGAGCTCCTGACCTCTGGTGATCTGCCTGCCTTGGCCTCCCAAAATGCTGAGATTACAGGCATAAGCCACGGCACCCGGCCACAAATTTCCAATTTAGAGTGATCAGAATTCCATTTGTGCCTCCATTGCAAGCTTTGGATTGTCTATCTTTTCAAGGCCAATAAAGATATATACTAGGGACCAGGCACAGTGGCTTACACCTATAATCCTAGCCCTTTGGGAAGCCAAGGCAGGAGGATCGCTTGAGGCCAGGAGTTCCAGACCAGCCTGGGCAACATAGCAAGACCCCATCTCTACCAAAAAAAAAAAAAAGCTGGATGCGATGGTTCATATCTGTGGTCCTAGCTACTTGGGAAGCTGAGGCAGGAGGATGGCTTGAGCCCTCAACTGCAGTGAAGGCTGAAGTGAGCTATGATTGCACCACTGCACTCCAGCCTGGTGGCAGAGCAAGACCCTTTCTCTAAAAACACAAAAGATTTTTTAAATTAAAAAATAAAAGATAAATACGAGGTGTGGGTTTCTATTGTGTCATGTGTCCCCATTTGAATCAGTCAAAATATGCAGAGGTTAGTGGGTTTGATGACCCTTGCCACATATCAATGTATAATACAGGAAAACGGAGACACTTCCCAATTTGCCATCACATGACGACTTTAGGCACAGATGCCTTTGTACTATTCAGTGCAGTGTCACTGATAATCACAACGTGTCTCTTCCTCCTGGGGACAGCTACAGAATTTCTCTGAATTGCCAAGACTTGTACATCACCTTTAAGATTCCTCCGAGTATGCTCTCTGCATCCTCTTCTGAGAATCTCTGCGTTCACCCTTCAAAGAAAGAGTCTCTTACTTGTTGCATGGCTCTAATGCTGCCAAGTTTCTCTTCCTCCTCCTGTTCCTTGTCCCCTTTATTATACTCCTTCACTACAGAACTCTTGCCACTGACTTTTTGCCATTTCAGTGTATGTGACATTTTTTCCCCCATCTGACTTCTATCTAGTCAACCTAAGCACTCCAACCTCTCCGAAAAGGTAGTTGAGGTTCTTCGCCCTAGAACATGGATTTTTATTTTTATTTTTTCAGCCCAGAGGTCCTTTATTTATTTATTTATTTTAACACCTATTATGCCATGAATTCACAGGGAATAGGTTCCAGCAGCTCAGGCTCCTTCCCATTGGTTCTCACAAAGTGTGCTTCTCTGGGTGGAGCAGGCTGGCGCTTCAGTTGAACCCACGTACCCTTCTCTTTGGCTTCTTTCTTTTTCTGATCATTTTCCTTCGCGCATTTCAGGAAGCTATCTTGGCTCTTAGAGTGCTTAATATGCTCAATATGTACATTAATTCTCTTGGCAAGGATCTTGCCCTTAACTTGTTTGTTTACAACAATGCCAACAGCATGCTGGGTAACATTGTAGACTCTTCCAGTTTTGCCATGGTAACACTTGTGGGGCATTCCTTTCTGAACAGTACCCATTCCCTTGATGTCTATGATATCACCTTTCTTATAGATTCGCATGTATGTGGCCAAAGGAACAACTCCATGTTTTCTAAAAGGCCTAGAGAACATATATCGGGTGACTCTCCTCTTTCCCTTTGTGTTCGTCATTTTGGCGAATTACTGCAAGATGGCGGTTCCGGCCGAAAGGCGAACATGGATTTTTAATGTAAAGTTCACAGGGGCAGCCCCAACACATACATATCCACAGTGTTTGTGCATAGAATTCTGGGGGTCCATGAAATTGGATGGAAAAAAAGTCTATAATTTCATTAATTTCTTATGGAAATTGAACATTTTCTTCTATTATGAATATAGGTAACAAACTATTGTACTTTTTTTTTTTTTTTTTTTTTGAGACAGAGTCTCACTCTTGTCGCCCAGGCTGGAGTGCAGTAGTGCAATCTTGGCTCACCTCCCAGGTTCAAGCAATTCTCTGCCTCAGCCTCCTGAGTAGCTGGGATTACAGGTGCCCGCCACCACGCCCGGCTAATTTTTGTGCTTTTAGTAGAGACAGGGTTACACCATTTTGGCCAGGCTGGTCTTGAATTCCTGACCTCAGGTGATACACCCACCTCGGCCTCCCAAAATGCTGGGATTACAGGCATGAGCCACTGCACCTGGCCTTTTTTTTTTTTTTTAGATGGCGTCTCACTCAGTCACCCAGGCTGAAGTGCACTGGCACGATCTCAGCTCACTGCAACATTTGCCTACCAGGTTCAAGCAATTGTCGTACCTCAGCCTCCCAAGTAGCTGGGATTATGGGCACGCGCCCCCATACTCGGCTAATTTTTTGTATTTTTAGTAGAGACAGGGTTTTGTCATGCTGCCCAGGCTGGTCTTGAACTCCTGACCTCAGTTGATCCACCTGCCTCAGCCTCCCAAAGTGCTAGGATTACAGGGGTGAGCCACCACACCCAGCCAGCTGTTGTAAAAATTAAATGAAGTTTTATATCTATGTAATTAGCACAGTGTCTGTTAAATAGTAAGCATTCAATAGATAAATAATAGCTATTATTAATGATAATTATAGTTCATTATTAAAGTTGATAATACTACCAGTTTCATGCAAAAGTAATTGTGACTTTTGTCATTACTTTTAATGGCAAAAACCGCAATTACTTTTGCACCAACCTAATATTAAATAACAACTATGATTCTATGTGACTTCCTCCTCAACTCTGTCAAAAATTTTTTATGTTTTTTCTAAGAGACAGGATCTCGCTCTGTCGCCCAGACCGGAGAGCAGTGGCTCTATCATAAGCTCACTGCAGTCTCAAACTCCTGGGCTTAAGTGATCCTCCCACCTCAGACTCCTAAGTAGCTGAGACTGCAGGTGTGCATCACCACACCAGCTAATTTTGTTGTTGTTATTGTAGAGACAAGGTCTCACTATATTGCCCAGGCTGGTCGGAAACTCCTGACCTCAAGAGATCCTCCCAGTTTGGCCTCCCAAAGTGCTAAGGATTATAGTTATGAGCCCCCGCACCTGGCCTAAGAAATGTTTTCTAATAGACTTTTTTCTTTAGAGCAGTCTTCAATTCACAGCAAAATTGAGCAGATAGAGATTTACCTCGAGACTTTTTGTCTAAAAACATTCATCATTAAAAGTATTCTGTAAAACAGTGACAATGAGAAATTCAGTTCAATTCAATTCAACGAATACGTATTAAAGAATTATTGTGTGCTGGGCTATATACTGTATGCGAGATGGTGATGATGATGATTACTATTATTATTATTATTATTTTGAGACAGGGTCCCACTGTTGCCCAGGCTAGAGTACAGTGATACAATCATGGCTCACAGCAGCCTCAACCTCACAGGCTCTGGTGATCTTCCCACCTTGGCCTCTGAAGTAGCTAGGATCACAGGCACACCACCATGCCTGGGTAGTTTTTTTATTTTTGAGGAGCCAGGGGTCTCCTTAAGTTGCCCAGGCTGGTCTTGAACTTCTGGGCTCAAGCAATCCTCCCACCTTGACCTCCCAAAGTGTTGGGATTACAGGCATGAGCTACCATGCCTGGCCAGTGCTGAGATTATAAAATGGATAAGACCTGGCTTTCTGCCCTGTGTAGCTCATGGTCTAGCTGGAAAGATAACCATGTAAACAAACAGTTATGATAACTTGTATTAAATACTAAACATTAGTATTTGCAAAGTGCTGTGACAACTTGGTAGACAGAAGGATTCTTTGGCCGAGGAATGAATCCTTGGAGCTGGAAGGCCTCACAGAGATGATATTTGAGCTGTCTGGAGGGATGAGTTTAGTAGGCAGAATGAGTACAGAGAATTGCCAGGGAATGCCAAGAACAACAGTGTTTCTAGAATGTAGGGTGTGGGAATAAACAGAGATGAACCTGAAAAGGTATTTAACCCCTGGGCCAGGCTGTGTCATAAAACTTGCTACTCTGTGTGGTTCCAGGACCAGCAGCATCTGTATCACCTGGGAGATTGTTAAAAATGCAAATTCTTGGCCCGGTGAGGTGGCTCATGCCTGTAATCCCAGCACTTTGGGAGGCCAAGGTGGGCGGATCATTTGAGGTCAGGGGTTCAAGACCTGCCTGGCCAACATGGTGAAACCCACATCTCTATTAAAAGTATGAAAATTAGCCGGGTGTGATGGCACATGTCTGTAATCCCAGCCACTCAGAAGGCTGAGACATGAAAATCACTTGAATCAAGGAGGCGGAGGTTGTAGTGAGCTGAGATCATGTCACTGTACTCCAGCCTGGGTGATAGAGCAAGACTCCATCTCAAAAAATATTACAAATTATTGGGCTCCACTCCCGTATCTACTGGATCAGAATCTGTATTAGTGAAATCCCCAGGTGATTTATATACATATTGAGGTTTGAAAAGCACTGCTCTAAAACCTTAAATGCCAGGCTAAGATGTTAAGCCTTTATTCTGTGGTCCATGTGTGTTATCGATCTGGTTTCTAGAAAGTAAGTCTAATAGCAGCACCAACCAACAGATTAGAAGATGGAAAGCAGAAAGCAGGGGGCTAGATAATAGAGGCTTTCCACAATACTCTCTGATAAAGTTTTTACTGGCCATCTTCCTCAGGTGAAACTGGCAACCAGTCCTGGTTTCATGGCTGAGCTCTGCTCATCTGAAGAGATGGGAATGGATCATTAATGGGGGCTTAAAGCATCATCATATCAGCCATTAACTGGAGGGGAGGCAGTTTTTCCTTGATACTGCCCTGTGCCTAGAATGTTTAAACTAGACATTATTTTGTATCTATCGGTGCTATTTTAGAAAAAAAAAAAGAACAACAAGAAGAAGAAATTCTGCAACACACCTTCTTCCCTATTAACATAAGAACTAGTCTGTTAGGCTAGGCACAGTGGTCATGTCTGTAATCCCAGCACTTTGGGAGGCCGAGGCAGGAGGATTACTTAAACCCAGGAGTTTGAGACCAGCCTGGGCAACATGGTGAAACCCTGTCTCTACAAAAAAATTAAAAATTAGGTGTGTTGGCGCATGCCCGTGGTCCCGGCTACTCAAGAGGCTGAGGCAGGAGGATCATTTGAGCCCAGGAGTTTGAGTCTTCAGTGAGTTATGTTCACAACACCATACTCCAGCCTGGGCGATACAGAGAGACCTTGTCTAAAAAAAAAAAAAAAAGAAAAAGAAAAATTAATTTTTTAGATGTTTGATGTAAATTTAAACGGCCTAATGAATTAGTAGCACTTAAAAGTAGTATTAATAATAGTGACAATTCAAAATATATTAACTTTTATTTCTTAGCAAGATACCTGTTCCTCTAAAATGAAAGAGTATTTATTATCTGCAAGAAAATCTCCCTTCTTGACCAACATTGCAACCTAATGTATACCTATGATTCTTTCTTTATTGTTAGAGTAGCCAGCTGAGTGATGTCTTAGAAGTATCCATAACCCCACATTTTATAGCAGAAACATATCAGAAGGGGCCCCATAGCAGTTCAGCCAATGGACACACCTATCCCCTCTTCCTACCTGACTATGGACAAGTGGGAAAATTAGAGCTTAGTTACTAAACCAAGTTCTAAATATACCATCACCACCATTCTCTGTCCCTCTTGTTTGGTCTCTCTCTCTCTCTCTCTCTCTCTCTCTCTCACACACACACACACACACACACACACACACACATCTTTCTTCAGAAATTTCTCCATTGGTGTCATCTGTGAACAAGGCTAGCCCCATAGCAGATGCAGAAGAAATGAGGACATGCACACTAAATTAGGAAAAGAGACAAAAATATAATTTCACTTTATTATTAAAGAAAATACAAATGTGTATAAAAAACTACCTTGTAACTTGATTTGAACATTAAGTCTATTGTTACCTAACAATGTATTAGAAGTATGTAGGGAGCACAGCCTGTTGACAGGGTTCAGGAATGTCACTACAGATTGTGCCACTTGAGAAAGATTTGGGAACAGTCTGGGCACTCCCTCTCTGAAAGAGCTGTGGAAGCTACACAAAGCTTTCTAATGCTAGTAGCATGCCAGGTTTTCTAACAGATGCATTTTCACTTTTTTGTTTTCCTAGTAGGATTATTACTAGTAGGATCTACTAGGATTACTACTACATCATAGAAAAACAAAAACAAAATCAAACCCTGTACTATTTTTCTCGAAATCAGCTAGTTTCTAAGTTTAACTACCAAGTCAGAACTTTGGCATTTACCTGGTATATCAGTTACTACTTTTAATACCATGTTTTCTCCGACTTTGATTTTTTTTTTTTTTTTGAGATGGAATCTTGCTTTGTTGCCCAGGCTAGAGTGCAGCGGAATGATCTCGGCTCACTGCAACCTCTGCCCCCCAGGTTCAAGCGATTCTCCTGCCTCTGTCTCCCAAGTAGCTAGGATTACAGGCATACACCACCATGCCTGGCTAATTTTTGTACTTTTAGTAGAGACAGAGTTTTACCATGTTGGCCAGGCTGGTCTCGAACTCCTGATCTCAGTCTCCCAAAGTGTTGGGATTCCGTGTTCAGTTTCTAGTTTGAAATTTTAGTAAAACTCACCGCACAGATTAGTTTAAACATATTCAATATTTTACTAAGTTAGCTCACTTCCAGTGAATCAAGGGTATAACAATGACTACTGAGGTTTAAATTGGGACATAAGAATAGTACTTTTTCCAATTAACTTTCTAAATAGAATAAAGCCACTAGCCACTCTGCTCCTGTGCTCCTGTCCTTATCTCCCTTGTCTTGGTGACCAGGGGAAATGCTGACCATCCTCTGGTCATGACAAAGACAGAGTGGGAGAAAGGTTGTGGGCTACGGATGGACTGCCAAGTCCATGCCAGTTGTAAAAAGGGAAATTATTAAGCCACAGCAGTCTTTTTGAGAACCCATTCATGCCAGGCACCACAAGAAGGAAACCTGCATTGGCAGGTTTTGTTATTTTTTAACTTGACCCTGACAATACCTGCTGGGTTACCTGCGCTTTCTGCCAAATAAGTGTCAAATGAGGGAGGAAGTTTGCACACCTGGTGAATTAAACCTTACAATACCATTTGGAGAGGGGAAAGAGAGAGCAAGGCAACTACAGAAAAGCACAGAGACAAGAAATAGAAACTAGGAGGGAGGAGGAAGAGTAAAGAGACAAACAATTTGAAGGAATTCCTTTATGACATTTTCCAAGATCACATTACATCACAGGGACAGTAATAAGTATTATAGTAGCCCCAGAGTGGGACAATTCGCTACTCTGGGTTTGAGTTTTTGTACCTGGAACTCAAAAGCAAACTGCATCAGCCACTGTGCCTATCTTAGATTTTGATGACCTGTTTGGCTGGGCTGCTACTCTATGGAGTTTTCAAACGCATATAATTAAACATTAAGTGGTCTCTTAATGGACTGTCTTTTCCAAAAGGGCCTTTGTTTAATTTACAATCAGCATGTCTGTAGAAAACACTAAGTAATTGCTTTTGCCCATTCCAGTGACATTTTGGTCATTCCTTTAACAGCCCTCCTTTTTTTTTTTTTTTTTTTTTTTTAATATCAGTAGTCCGTTGGAGGCAATTGGAGAGGGTGAAGGAGTGGGTAGTTTCAAAGACATTCAGCCAAAGCCAAGCTTGTTAGCAGCAACTGTCACACAACAGGGCCAGGACACATGACACCATATGGAGCTTCAGCAGCCAGAGACCCCGAGACCCACATGTGTTCTTAGTGGAGAGCACCTTGTGTGCACCAACCTCCTTCCACACATCCGGGACACCCAGAAAGAAAGAGAGACCTGGGTAAGGAGTAGCACACACTGTGCTTCCTTCTATCCATTGGAATGCTGAATTCTATTCAAATATGTCTTGAAAAATATGTGTTTTTATTCATTAGAGTGCTGACCAACATGAAGCTTCTGGTATTATTTCCATTTCCATACACCTTTAAACCCACTGCTGTTTCCTTCGGACTCAGAAGTTTCTGGCTCCTGTAATCACCACCCACCATTATATTCTCCCTTAACAACAAATGTGAGTTCCAGGGAAGCTGAAACCTTGTGTGTTCCAGACATTGAATGGTGTGTGGTACAGAGAAGACCCCCAAATATTTGCTGAGTGAATAGATACATCTTTGTCATGGCCTAATTTTCCTAAATTCCAAAGAAAGTTTAAATGGCAACTTAATTTTGAGTATGTCTGACACCTGACAACCCTTTCCTGTAGCCATTCTAACATACATTTTAATGTCTCTAGGGCCAGAAAAACATGATTTTTTTAACTCATGAAATTGTGACTAATGCAGTCAATGTCTACTGTTTGCAGAAATTTACAGTAGACATGAGAAGCTGGCAAGTGCTTGGTTATTCTTTGCAATCTCCTGAGGAGGTCAAAGCCGAAGTATCTTCAAGGCAAATGCTGACTCTTAAGTAACTACATTTCCCATGTAACAAATGCAAATCCACATGAACCTACAGAAATCCCTTTGGCAATAACATCATTAGTGACACAGCTGTCAAGAGAATTTTAAAAATAAGTGTTTAAGAAGCATACTGTTAGATAAAATGTAGATAGAAACTCACACCTAACAGGTCATTTAATAGTAAGCCCAAACCTCTGTTAATGCTGGACAGTTCCCCATGGCTTACTTCCAAGAGTTCTTCCTTCCCTAGTTTTGAATGTTCTAAACTGAAGTTTCTGACACTTGTCCTTAAGGGACTCTTCTATAGCTTGTGAAAGGTCATCACTGAGAGATTTCTTGTTTTCATCTCTTTACTACAAATTAGCCCCTTGGACGACCCTAGACAATTCTTCTGCCTGCCTGGTGGGTGATGCCTTTTTAGACACTTGTAGGTGGTTATCAGGTCCTTGCTCTATTGCAAACATCACAAAAAAGGTCTTGCCTCCTGCCTGTGCCCTGGAACACATTTTGATTTTGCAATCTTTTTTTTTTTTTTTTTTTTTTTGAGACGGAGTCTCGCGCTGTCGCCCAGGCTGGAGTGCAGTGGCCGGATCTCAGCTCACTGCAAGCTCCGCCTCCCGGGTTCACGCCATTCTCCGGCCTCAGCCTATGATTTTGCAATCTTAAACAAATTGATTCTTTGCACAGACCTGTGTGCTGAAGAACTGCTGAAGCTGGTGACTAAAGAAAGCTTTGCTTTTTGCAAATGTGGTCCATTTTGCCTATTCAGAATTTCTTGAGATATTAGCCCCTCTAGTCACTTACTTATTTTCTCTGTAATTCCTTAGAGAGCTGAAATGCCGTCTTCAGTAAATTTATTTGAACAAATTCATTACCCTGTTCTCTTCTTCTTCTGCCATCATCCATGCTAGTTGATTTACATGAAGTCTTTTTTATTCCCAATTATTTTCTTACTTCCTTTTTAAACCAAGAGCCCATTTACAAGTCTTCATTACTTTATTACTAAACTGCTTTACACCACTTTTCTTACTAAATGCCAATATTTAGGGAGGAAAGTATGAAACGTGTTGGCAGCTCTGTTTGAGCCGCGTTTAAAAGGAAATGAAGACCAGAGTTTTTATAGATGAGGAAGGTAATAAACATGGCCCACAGACTGAATTAACCTACATTATATGGTAATAAACATGCTAGTATCATTCTCAATTATAATAAGAACAGGTTCTTATTCAGAGTGCTTGAACTAGAGCTACTTGCAGTGATGGAGAAGTATTTTAAATCTTAGATGGAGAGGACTAAAGTGTGATCTAAAGACAGTGGGGTGGTTTGTTTGCTACAACTTGACTCCCTTGTAGAATTTGTTCTTACTTCCTTTTTTCCTAATATATTTGCAGATTTCTAAATTCTTATGGTTTCTTTGGTTGTTCAACAAAAGATATAGAATATATGTGACAAAGACAAATACAATACACAATGAATTTAGCCATGCAGTTATGCTAAATATGTAGC
This sequence comes from Papio anubis, assembly GCF_008728515.1. Classification (NCBI taxonomy): domain Eukaryota; kingdom Metazoa; phylum Chordata; class Mammalia; order Primates; family Cercopithecidae; genus Papio; species Papio anubis. The sequence goes on along the minus strand of NC_044982.1, from coordinate 49,724,109 downwards.
TTGATATATGGTATGTAATATTATATCATCTCTCTTCTTGAATTCTTCCTACCATATCAGTGTTCCTGTCCTTTTAGCAAAATGAATAGACTCAGCATTAGTTCATCAAGGCTTCTGCTCTGACTCAGTGTAGCTGGCTAGAAACTGACTACAGTGAGAATGACAATAACAATGATAACTCTAGCAGGTAACATGAATTGAGCACTTACAACCTGCCAGACACTTAATCCCCACAACAATCTGGAAACTAGAAAGTGTTATTTTTCCTATGTTGTAGACAAAGACCCTCAGGCCCAGAGGGCTTAAATAATCTTCATGTGGACACATCTATCATGTTGTAGAGAACGATGGATTTAAAACCAGACAATCCAACTATAGAGGCTGAATGCTTAAACACTATCCTTAACTACTCCCCTGGTAAAACTAGAGGCCAATATTTTAAATAATTTTTTTAAAGTACCAATTTACATCTCTTTTTTTTTTTTTTTTTTTTAAGACAGGGTCTTGCTGTGTCACCTAGGCTAGAGTACGGTGGCACAATCTGGGCTCTCTGCAGCTTTGACTGCCTGGGCTTAAGCAATCTTCCCACCTCAGCCTCCTGAGTAGCTGGGACCACAGGCATGCACCACCATGCCCAGCTAATTTTTAAAATTATTTACGGAGACAAGGTCTTGTTATGTTGCCCAGACCAGTCTTGAACTCCTGGGCTTAAGCGATCCTCCTACCTTGGCTTCTAAAAGTGCCAGGATTACAGATGTAAGCTACTGGGCCCAGCCCTAATTTACATGTTTTAAAGCACCTGGAAATCTTATCTTCTTATTAGATACTGTTGTATGAGGGTTTCTGTAATGTTGGGAGCCTAGAGATACAGACCAAAAAAACATTCAATTTGTATATGAGGTTGGGATAAAATAAACCAAGGCTCGGGAAAAGCTCAAGATATTCAGAAAAGATAAGCAGGATGAGCCCAGATTGTACTTCTATAAGGGAAGGTGCAGACTTCTATTGGCACCGTATCTACTAAGTTATCAATGAAACACACAGGTGTAAAAGTTCTAGACCTAAAATGAAAACCAGCCTCTGGAAAGTGGTAAATTTGCCAATTTGGACATATCTTGGAAAGGCTAAGTAAATCACCTTGTCCAGTGCCCTGCTTATTAGTTAAGATACATGCAAATCATTTCAGTATGGGGGATCAATCATATCACCATCATCATCATCATCATCATCATCATCATCATATCACCATCATCACGATCATCACGATCATCATCATCATCATCATCATCATCATGAACATGTGGCAGCACTAGGCCAAAAGAACAGAGGCCTAGTCTCCTCTCCTTCCAGGCTCTGGGCTCTAGCCAGACCACCTCTCATTGAGCAGATACTAAGGAAAGATAGTTCTGAAATTGTAATCCCTTCCAAATACTCTAACCATGATAGTTTACCTCTTATCTAACCAGGCAAATGCTGTGACTCTCTTTATGCTGTTTGAAGCTTATATCAGCAAGACACTGGAGCCAAAGCCAGTCTTAAGCAGTGACAATACTTCAATGTTTATTCCGTGCCCTATTTCCTCACAATCACTTAGACAATCATACAGTGTTACAAAATGCACCACGTTATCAGTCAATCAGTGACTTTTTATCATAAGGAGTGTTCTTTTACCAATTGTAAACAGTGCACCCATACTGTGGCTATTCTGTTTTCCCATTAGTAATTATAGCTTGTGTTTATTGAGTGTATTATTTTTGGGAGAAGATACCAAACAATGGGGTAGGGTTTGCAAATACCAGTTAATTAAAAAGGTAGGGCAGCAAACAAAGAATCTAGGAATGAAGTTATTGAACAACATAGTGGGATGTCTTTGTGACATCATTTGCTGAAGGCAAAAATTCTATATATGACAACTTGGTCTTTGATCCTATCCAAAAGAATGTTTTGCTGAAAATACCTATTTTTTTTTTTTAACTTTTAACATCAATAACCAACTTCCAACACATGAACCTTAAAAAATGTATTGTTAAAATCGCTGCAATATTTTGACACCTCTTCAAATTTTTTATCTGTCAATCCTCTCTACAGCAATCTAGCAAAATCAAACCGAATCATTTAAACTATGATATTGGGGTAGCAAGGGCAGAATAATTCCACCAGGCAGTAAAAACACATTTCTATAACTTCAGGCTAGAGATGAATACCCTGGGATATGCGGCTAAAACTGTTCACTCTACATATTTGAAAAGTGCAAATAGTATCAGTTCCCCGGCAGGCCACTTAGCCTGCTTCCCCGGAAGGCACCAAAACACAGGACAGTTTTTGTTCACTAGTACTCCCCTTTCCTTAATTCTCCACTGTTCTAACCACTTTACCCTGCACCTTCTTGCCCTGAACTGATGCTAAATGAGCATATGGTGATCTGTACTGACCCTGCCTGTTGCAAAAATAAAGCTGTTTTCAAAACAATAAAACCAATTCTAGATAGGACTTTACATTTTATTTTTTGAGGTGTATTTTCCATGTACTGTTTGGCAAAAACATCTACTTCCACAAGCTTTTTCTAGTCATAGTCACAGTGATCTTGTTCACAGTTTATTGGGTAGGGAACACACACAGTTACCTTTCCAACCTTTCTAATTTGTATTGGATTCTAAGCTCCCACATCTTGGCCCTCGGGCATTTTCCTTGATAAAGCCCTCCTACCTTAGAGTCCAACGAAGACCAAAGACTTTGGATATGAAATTTTTAAAGTAACTACTGGAGAAGAGGCTTCAATTGTATTGGCTCAACTGGCAATTTGTGGAAGGCCACGTGAATTGCTTAGAGATAACACTCTTGCCTTTCACCTTGCGGTCACCAGTTTGAATCAAGCAGAGATTAACAGTGTCCAAGGGTTGTTATCATCTGGTGATGGCTTGGGAGCTGATATGAAATAAATTGCTAGTATCTTGTGTCTACTTGCTGGAGGTCACCCAGTTCAGACTATTTTGGCGACCAGATCCAAATCTTAGCTAAAATGGTTAATCTAAATGGAAGCCTCTGCACAAGGATCAAATGCTAAATAAACGCATAGATTATGCTACCTCTTGCACTAACAGAAGATATCCTCCCAGACAAGGGTGGAAGCCAGGGAGTGATAGGTGGGGGAAATGGGCAAAATCTGTGTATTCTGAACAGCAGGCTTCTGAATATTTAATTTAAATTCTACCCTGGCTCTCTTACAGGTGATTTTACCATTTGAGCTTGATTTCCTCACCTGGATGGTACAGCCATGCCCTCCTTCTGACTCAGAGCTCTCACCTCTTTTACCTATTGTTTCATCCAGCTTTTTTTTTTTTGAAATGGAGTCTTGTTCTGTCACCCAGGCTGGAGTGCAGTGGTGTGATCTTGGCTCACTGCAACCTTCACTTCCTGAGTTCAAGAGATTCTCCTGCCTCAGCCTCCTGAGTAGCTGGGATTACAGGCATGCACCACCACACCCAGCTAATTTTTGTATTTTTAGTAGAGATGGGATTTCCCCATGTTGAGCAGGCTGGTCTCAAACTCCTGGACTCAAACGCTGCCTGCCTTGACCTCCCAAAGTGCTGGGATTACAGGCATGAGCTACCATGCTGGGCCTTCATCCACCTTTGAGAGTCATCAAGCTTTAAAGAAAATGAAAACTTTTTAAAAGAAACATTTAGGCACTTAGGCATAGTTGGTAAATTTATGTATGTACAGAGAAAGAGAGAGAGAGAGAGAACAAATCAAATAAATTTTCTTTTTTCATTTTTGAGACAGAGTCTCGCTCACGGCAACCTCTGCCTCCTGGGTTCAAGCAATTATCCTGCCTCAGCCTTCTGAGTAGCTGGGACTACAGGTGCGTGCCACCACGCCCAGCTAATCTTTCGTATTTTTAGTAGAGACAGGGTTTCACTACATTGGCCAGGAGGGTCTCAATCTCCTGACTTCATGATCCGCCCACCTCAGTCACCCAAAGTGCTGGGATTACAGGTGTGAGCCACCATGCCCAGCCAATAAATTTTCTTAAGCTTTTAATTAGGGCCAGGTAATTGCTTTTGTTGTTATTTTGGCTGAAGAGGGTTTTTAGTCTGAATCATTAAAATACTTGTTTAAATTTTCTACATTGCATTTCACGTGTAGATTCTGTTCAAAATCATTCTTGTTTAGTTCTTTTATTAGTTTTAAATTTGTCATACATAAACAGCCTCTTTAAAAATAATTCAAATTAAGTCTCACTGGGTAAAATTTAGAAATAAAAGTCTCTTTGGGGATTAATTTATTTAAATGAAATCAAAGTCTCAAAAAGTACAGGGTAGATTTACCAGCCCCTATGCCTGGCTCTTTTCCAGTTGTTACCAAGAACTACAACGTTTCTATCTCCAAGTTCACCCAACATAAGTATCAAAAAGACAATGGCTTTTAATTCTGGGTTGTTACCAGTCTCTTTGTGAATTTGATGAAAACTGTGGATCTTCTGCCTGGGAAGACTACACTGCAGAAATACAGAAAACAATTTTTTTTTTCCATACAATTGAAATAATTCATCCATCCTATAGAACCTATTCATGGACAACTATCTTCAAAGGATGCCTGAACTACAGATTAGGAATCTCTGAAAAAATATCAGCTCAAGGATCTTGTGTTAAAAATGTGTACATAATCCACATTCTTATCAATACATATGAAGGAAAAAAGGAGACAAAACAATGTGCCCACCCAAAATGGGCAGGAATCAAGGGTAGTGATGAAGATGGTGAAAGCATGGTTCTCCCGTTTTCCATTTCTCCCCACCTCAAAATCAGAGGGCCGGAGTGAATCGACTGTTTTAAGACTAAATGAAAGCTATGTTTTTGGTTAAAGGTAATTAACAAACAGACTGAGAGCTTGTTAGCTTTCTAAAGCTTCAAGTGGTCAATTTAGACTAGAATTAAAAATAGAACCAATTTAATCAGCAAGAAGAGCAGTTGAAAGATGCATTTCAATTAGACTTGCATCAATTTAAATGTAAAAATATTAACATGATTCCTCTTTCCAAAATTGCCCAGTTTCATCTTAGACTTCAATTTAAATACCTATTTGTTACATATATTTTATATCTACATGTATTTCTTTTTTATTTTTGCCCACATATCTGCCTCCCAAATAAAAAAAAAATCTCTAGCATTAAGCAATAGCAATAAGGTTGGTTGGAAATCTCAAACCAAATGTAACTCAAAGGTCACGAAACTAACTCGGATTAGTGGCCATGAAGGACTTGCGGGGGTGGGGTGGGGTGTGAAGTGAGCTTTGTGTGCAACTGTAGTGTTCAAAAGCTCTAACTCAAAATTCATTTTAGGCCAATTCGTTAAACCAGCCGTCTAAACGGGCCCTGGCACTGGGTATCCGATCGCTCCACGCGCCAGCTGGTGAGGCCTGGAGTTGGAACCGGAAGCCGTCTCCAGCCGGCCTCCTAGGCCCTGGGTGCCCGGGTAGGCACACTTCCGCGAGGGCCCGGGGACAGCGCCGGCCAAATCTTGCGGGCAACGGCACACTCGGTTCCGGGAGGCAGGTACTAGGCCGGGAGCCTTGAGGCCAAGCCCGTCTCAGTTCCCGCGTCAAGAGGAAGCCTGCGCTTCGGAGCCCTCCCTGCCTGGGGCCGCGATCCAGGAGAGAGGCGCGAAGAGCGCCCACGTCGTCTCCCAGTGTCGTTACACCCACTCACCACACTCTGACCCCCGCAAAGACCACAAAGGAGTGGGAAAAGGGCTGCCTTCGTACTCCCCAAGCCACCCCCGCCTCTGAGCGCGGCGGCGCGGTGTCCGGAGGCTCGAGTCCTCGCATCCGCCGGGCCAGCGCTAACCACCCGCCGCCGCTCTGGAGGGGACCCGGCGGCCCCGCCACGTGCGGCCGCGACCAGGGCTCTCGGCGCCGCGGGTTTCAGGCCCACTTCCGGGGTCCGGGGACCGTCGGCCGTCGGAGGCGCAGGTTGGGGGGTCGTGAGCCGTATGTCCCCCGCAGCTGGCCAGAAAGCTGCCTCTGAGCTTCCCGAGTAACTCACTGCCTCCCCCGGTAGTCTCTCTGGACTCTCCAAATGACTTTTCCTGGGGGCACCGGGCACAGGGAGGGCAGGCCCCCGGGATGACGCAGGTGTGTACTTTACAGCCAGGGAAGGCCTAGCTTTCAGGGACATTGGCTTAGACGTGGGGGTGGAGAATGGGAGCACTGTCTCTGCCAAATTTTCCGGAGAAACCCCGGACTAGCTCTGTCCCTGGTGCCCCGGCCACTGCCAGCGGGTCCTTAGCGCTGTCGATTGCGCGCACCGGAGCCCGAAGTCTTCCCCACCGCGGGCAGGAGAGGCCCGCGAGCTCTCCCGGACGTGTCCGGTCCTAAAGCGGGGAGCTGAGCAGCCACTTCAGGGATTGCACTCCGAGGGGACCCGAGGCAGGGAGGCGCGCTGACCCAGCGAAGGAGGCCCCAGCCTTAGGACAATCCGGGCGTCCCGGGCGAAGGTCTCAATCTGCCGGAGCCACTGCCATTCAGGCATCGCTCCATTAAGGCCAGGGAGAAGAGGGGCATTAGCCAGCGACCCCGCCCTCCTTACATCCGGAGGTCACCCCGCACCTACAGGCAAGTTTTTCTGTCTCCTTTGAGGAACACTACGCGGTTGTTACATCGATTAAATGAAGAACACAGAAGTCTCTCGCTCTGCCGGGCAAAACCCTCTTAAGAGTATCGCAGCTAAAAAGTGGGTTAGCTGTAAGCTGATAATCAGGTAGATGTGGTCAGACACCCACTCCAGAACCTCTGCTACTCAGAGACCATGTTATCACACGCGACGTCCATTAGGCCCCAGTAATCCGCTATCAACGCATTTTAGAGCCATTTGAATGTTAAGGAGATTTTTATTAATGGTCCATGATCCTAAAATGTGACTATTGGTTCTAGGAACAGATTTTAACAACTCGAGGCTGTGATGAGTGATTTTCTGGTTTCCGTTCAGCCTAAGGCCTCAGGAGATTTCATTTGGGAGATTGGGGGCAAGACCTAAGGGAGAGAGCCCTCACTCTACTAAGGACCTGTCTCTAAAGGGTACTTTCCAGCTTTTACCTGGGGAACCTGAGATAGAGGGGGAGCAGGCCTGTGGCTCCTAAAGGCAGCATTTGCAGGTCCTTTAATGGGGAGTCCAGGGGGACAAAAAAAGCAATAGACAATTGTATAGCTACCAGAAACTGGCATCTTATTTTTAAAGAAGCCCTCAGCTGGAAATGTCACCTAGTGATGTCAAGTAGACTAAGAAATTATTAATCAAAAGGCCCCCTTTGCACACCTGCAGTAGGCAAACTAAGGCAGGAGCAGTAGGGGTATCAGGTAGCAGAGGATTCTGATTCTTGAATACCTTTTTTCCTTGTGGTGCTGAAACAGAAGTCAATCCAAACTTTGCCCACTTACCATTATATTTTCAGTGGGATTCTTTTTTGTTTTCTTTGTTGTTGCTGTTGTTTTTTCTTTCAAAATACCGTGTTTCCACTAAGAATTAAAAGAAAAGGGGTGGGGAGATTAAGGAATAAAAGTGAGTCATAGACCTCATGCTGTTTGACTTTCCCTCTAGGAGAAAAACAAAATTTGAAGCGACCCTCCCCCTAGTGATAGCCTGGCTTCCCTGGCACCTGCAGTTATCTTTGACCAAATGGGTTGGACTTGGTAGGGATCCTTTATTTGAATTTGCTTACTGTTTGTTTGCAGTTGACAGCAGGTTGGTTTTTAAACATAAAACACACTGCTTGCAAGAGAGGAAGTCTGGCTGTTTCTCTTTAGCATTGGGGGGCCTCCCTTGGTTGTGAGGACTGCTGCATAGTAGAAGGCCTTTCAAACGCACGTCTGCTCCCTTCTTTACAGCCACTTCAGTATACAGAAACTTCCTCTAGTTTCCCATTTGGTTCCGTTTCCTTCCAACTGCTGCCATCACAAAAACTACCCTTTCCAAATAGTGCCTAGATTTTGTTTCCATCGGGTAAAAAACAAAAAACCACCCCCCCACAACACATTATTATTGAAGGTCTCATGTTGCTATTAACAGGCAGTTTGAAAGATGCTCCAAGCAATCCTACACAACGTGTCTCAATACACCGGAGCACTACGGTTTCACATGTAATGTTAATTCTGTCCGAGACAAATCCTATAATCTGTGCAGTTTCAGAGCCTAATACCAAAAAACATGGGGATGGGTTTTGTTTGGGGTTTTGCTCTCCCCATTCCAGGGGAAAGTCACAGGGGCTCCCGGTCTTTTCTGTCACACCAACCCAAGGGCGGAAATGGGGCGACTGGGGAATCAGGTTTTATCAGAGCACCCTGCGCTGACAAGCTCGGGCGGTTTAGAAGAGAAAATCAGAGGTGCTCAGGGCACCTGGTCACAAATCTGGGCATGCAGATGCCTGATAGGGGATTGGACCCTTTCGTGGCACGAAAAGGAGAGAGATTGCTGTTCATCTTAAAAGTCTCGAAGGAAGGCAAAAACCCAGGCGGAAGTCATGGCTGACTCTGATCCTGCATCTTCCCATTCTGGTTGTTTTCCACCACATCTGCTTCCATTTGCGTGGGATGCGCTGGTCTCCTGCCCGACTCTTTTGTGTTCCTCTTTTGCATGATTAAAAACACGTTTCTGTATGCAATAAACCATCACCTAGCATTGGCACGCCTGGTTTTGGGTTACAGTTTTGTTCGGGTAACAACAGCGAGGTTCTCCCTGGGTGTGAGATGCGGGTTCGAACATGTGGTGTGCGCGCCAGGGCTGGCCGCTTCCGGTTAAGTGTTCACCGGGACTTGACTGCGGCCCCTGCCCTGCAGGTAACCGGAATAGGCAGCCTGGCAAGTGTGCCCTGCCCGGGACGCCGAAGAGACCGCTTCCCCATTCCAGAGCTGGCCTCTGGCCTTCAGCGCCGCTGAGTACTGCGACACGTCCGAAAAGAAAGAGAAGGCACTCAGTTTAAAAAAGGAGATCTAGAGGACTGGGAGAAAGGGGATGAGCCAAGGGAAACTGGGAATTGCTCGTGCTTCCCCCCGAAAGCCTCAGTTCAGTGCCGGAGGAGACCCCAACTGAGGGCCAGACTCCCCCAAATCCAGGGGCCGAGGAGCTGGAGTTCCTGGGAAGTTCCTCGGGGGCCCGAGGCAGGCCCAGCTGGGCCCCGTCTGCTTGGAACGCGGGAGGCCACAGCCGTGGCGGGAGCCCCCGCTGTGGCGGCCTCGCCCTTTGCAGCCAGGAGAAGCCGCCCCCTCCCAAGCCGTCCGCGGCTTATCCTACCGGGAGACCTAGGAAACTAGCGGCCGCGAGCCCCGCCGGGCTTGCTTTCGCCGTCCCGGCCCCTTCTCCCCGGCCGGTGGACCCAGCTCGCCGTCCCGTCTGTCGGTCTCGGTTTTAGCTCCTTGGGGCGCAGGGCGCTCGCCTCCTGACCAGGCCACCCCACCCGCCAGTTCCCGAGGCCGACCCGACCCCTGCACTACGCCAGGCCGCGAGGTTTCCCAGCGACCAGCACCCCGGCCCGCGGCCGACCTGGAGGCCTTACTGCAGGGCTCGGGCGGGGCCCTCGCTCGGCTCTGGCTGGCGGCCCACTCCCGCGGGCCCACAGGCCTCGCCACCGGGCCTCGGCCTTGCGGCGGCCCACAGCGCCCTGGGCCCGGCGTTCCCGGGGCCTAAGGACTAGGCCCAGGGGGCGGGCTGAGGCTCAGGAGAGGTCCTAGGTGTGGGCCAGGGACGGAGCCAGCCCAGAGAGAAAGGGGGACACCCGACGAGGCAAGAACCTCAGTCTCTCCCCTGCCTGGCTCGCCAGGCTGTGAGTGGGGCCTATTGGGCAGCGCCAGCCTGGGGAGTCCGACGTCTGCCCCGGCTGGGGACCCTGGGGGCAGAGATGTGAGTGCTGTTCCCGGGTAACTCCGACTGGGCCTTGGGGAGTTAGAAAGCCAGATCTTTAGCCAGAGCGCCGAGGGCGCGGCGGAGAGCGCGGGCCGCCCGGCACCACGTTCCTTCTGGCAGTCCCGCCCCAGCCTCCCAGCGTCTTGCGCCTGTGGCGGCGGCAGTACGGGCCTGGGGGGACACCCACAGGAAAGGTGAGATTAGCGGCACCGTGTGGGAGAGGGGTTGAGGAAACCCACCATTATCTAAAACCTGGAGGTTTCGAAAGCCGGAACTTAATTGAGTTGATTGAATTTCTCTTCTTATCTAGGAAGGAAAGAAACACTCCCAAGGTGAAATACAAAGGGCCAAGAATCTCTGTGGGAAAGATAAAGGTTTGGGGCAACAGATCTTTGTAAAGCAAACTACCCCCACCCTCATCAGGACCTGCCCTCCAAAACGAAGCTTATATTGCCGGCTCACTTCTTGTTAATTGCCGATACGCAGCTGAAGTAGCTCCCTGACCCCTTTGGAGGACGGCGTCATTTCAGCACCAAGTATCACCATTATTGGGCTTATTAACTTCATTAAAACCGGTCTTGACTAGGAGTGGAGATCGGAACTCTCTGGATGTCTTTAAGCCAGTGCTAGCTCCCCGCCTCCTTCCCTCCCTCCGTTGCCTTCGGTCAGGGGAATTCATTTCTACTTCGCCTTTGATTCAAAGGGATTTAAGTGCGTGGTCTTAGTTAAGAGAAGTTGTGCAGAGGTGATGGAAAAATTAGTTTCAGAGGGTGCTCAGGGCCTCTTCTTTCTGACCTTTTTTTAAAAAGTTTCAGGAGAGAAACTGCCCATTGCGTTATTTGCTGAGTAGCCCAATGTTTATCGTCATTATTGTTTTTAAAGAAAGGGTCATCTTTCCCTGCCCGTTGCGGGACATCCTGAAAAACTGAAGGCAATAGTAGAAAATGGTTATTTTGGTACTGCTTTACTGTTGCAGAAGAAAAGCTGGGAGATTAAGACCTTGAATCTGGGTAAACCTCAGGCCCCAATTTAACTTCATGTAAACTACAGTATGTTGAAGGTTATCAATAGGTACTGAAAACTCTTGCCATCAAATTTGGCCTCAAATGTTGGTTGCAAACTATTGCATTTCCCTTACCAGTGAACCAATTTACTTATTAGGAAAGATTACATAGAGTTCAAGAGAGCATGCGCAGCCAGGGACCGGAAAAATGAAATAGCCAGAAAACAAAATGGTTGCAACTGCTAACCTTCATTTAAAACGTTACAATCAAGAGTCACTTAATTTTGGTCAGCTGTAAGAGCTTAAGCAGCTTAAAATGAAATTAAATATTGCTTTTACCTGAGGAGCACCATGATCATCGGCCCATTTGTCTTTTCTGGTGACTGGTTTACAAAATGCAGGTACGACTGAAAAGGGACCCATTTTTTTCCCCCCTCGGCACTTTCTTAAACACACACAAAAAAACTGACCAGGGTGCCTTATGTTCAACTACTGAAATTATAGGTTTTAAAACTTTTCTGAAACTCTTTTGTTCAGAAATCATTTCTGCCTGAATTGCTTTCAGATTCTGATTACACTCCCTCTCACGTTTACCTCAGTATTTGGAAGTTAAAAAAAAAAAAAAAAAATCCCCTTAACCAAATAAGAGAATAGAAACAAGAAATTCTTGTTATTCTGATGTTTTCAGAAATACTCCAATTCTCCTCCTCCCTCTTAAAAACTTGATATATTTTTAAACATACTAATAAAGTGCCTAAGAAATTGTTCAGGTTTGAGGCAGGAAGGGAAAAGCAAGGAAAACAAGATCCTATTGATTGTCAGGCTCTCCAAACTCATTTTCAGAGCAATCCTGATGAAAGTCACAAAAAGTCTACATACCACTGTCGTTCATATCTAGTTTATGCATAGATTAGCAAAAAAAGAAAAAGTAAAAATAAGTTTGCTAATTTCCTCTGTCCTAAGAAAAACGTGTTTTGGGAAGGAAAGATTGAATGTAGGCTTCTCATTTGTAAATAGTGGTGTAAAATTAAACTGGACCCAATGTTGTGCTAGAACCATTTTAATATAATTATACATATCTGCCAAATCCAGGAAGAAAAGGTTTATGCATATATAACTTTTCCAGTTAACATCTGCAAGCATAAACGACAATGATCTCAGTTTAATAATTCATCAGGGTCAGAGCAATTGACCAATGTCTGTTTACTGCTAGGCTTACCAACAGTAAATTACAGATGAATTCGTGTCCTTTTGCTTCTCTTCTCTCACTCTCCTTGTCCAGAGACATTTTGTTGTAAAGTTTCAGTGCAGCTCACCTCCAGCCAAAGGTAATCTTTTTAGATCAGTACTCAGTTGCTCTGAATTTTGCTTATAATTATAACCTATTTAATCACAGAAGAACCCCTGCAGAGGTGGAGTTCAAGGTTGCATACAATAACAGGAGATCACAGTTTTGAAGTCTAGCACAGATTAAAAACCACAGATGTACCATTTATAAGACACACACTGATTGTCTCTTAAACTACATATTGACTCCTTATGAACATTATTTTTTAAATAAAGTAGTGCATCTAGGACAATCAGTCGCACAATTCACACAGCCCTGAAAAGTTTTTTCAGTGCCAACTACCAGTTGGTCATGAAACGTGAATGAGCTTGAGACACTGTTCATTCCTAAGATTCAACCAAGGATTGGCTAAAACATTGGAACACCTCTGCTTAAGAAGGCTATGACCTTCCCTCCCTTCCTTCACAACTTAGTTTTGTTTGATTTTATTTTTGGTGGTGTTTGGTTGCACATGGCTAGAATGCTTTTGATCACTTTGCAAATCAGGAAAACCAATGATCTAAAACTATGACAGGATCTTAAGTAGATTGGTTTGTCCATTTCGGGTTGCTGGTTGGTAGGCCCCTCTAAGTCCCTTCGTTTTTCCTTCTATGCCTCTCGGAACTTTGATCAGATGAGTCTGAGCATCATCCCATCTAACTCTTTTAACCAATGCCTGGCTAAAACTGGAATGTCCAGCCCAGTATATTTAAAAATCACCCACAAAAAGAGGTTCTACAGGTCTTCACAAAACCTGGAATTTCCACGAGGATGTCTGATCTTTATAATCCAAGCAGTCAGCATTGAAGTTAAGCTTCCAGGAGGCAGTTTGGTCCTTATAATCCAAGCAATCAGTGGTTGAGTTAAAACCCAAGCTTGAAGCTCCATATCCCTGGGTGGAAAGAGAAGCTGGGGACTGATTGAGATGGCTGGTGACTGCATTGGTACCCATGGGACTGAGTGTGGCCCCTGGTCCGGGAAGCTGGTGATGCATAGGGGTCAAATAAGATCCACAGTCCATGCCCCCAAAGTAGGAAGTTGAGCCAGCATATCCTTGACTATAACCTGAAGCCTGAGTATAGGTCATGGGATAGGACCTCTGCATGCAGGAAGAGGAGGTGGACAAGGGATCTGACAGTGGGGAGATGGAAGCTGGGCTCCAGATAGACACAGGAGCACTGCTGCTGGCAATGGTCGGGACTGAGGTGCTAGAGGGGGGAGTGAATTGGCCACTTGTTCCACTCTCTGAACTCACTTCCCGAGCTGGAGATGTCTTCTTTTTGGCAGGTCTCACTTTGTTTTGACCTCCATTCTGCTGTTGTTGCTGTTGTTGGCGGCACTTAGCTCTTCGATTCTTAAACCATACCTTGAAGGGAAAGAAACTTCTTTAACACAGTTTTGAAAACTCCTTAAGGACAACAATGGCTCCCATATTATAAATCTATCCTACATTGGCAGATCAGCTAAACACACAATTTCCCCTGCCACTGAAGACCTATTATGTGGCACTCTCATATAAACTCCTGGACTTGTAAGAAAGTTGGGGAGGCTCTGTCAAAACACTTGACGCTGCCTTATTTCTTGCCCAGAATAACATTTAAGATAATCCCCCAAATCATATAGCTAAAAACTCTCCACATCACTTTCCTATCTTATTTTGCCTCTAACACACACATACACATAGACCCAGCTATATTTTGGAACACTCTCACACAGGAATAGAATGTATCTATGTCTTTTGGAGGGAAATACATGAGAGGTGAGAGAAAGCAATTCTGTTGTTACATACTAACAGGAACAGCCTAAATTCATTTACAGTTCATCTTCCAGGAAGCAGCTGCTAATATGGAGGTTGGTTGGTTCCATCACCCTTCTGTCTCTCTTAGAAAGAAAGGCTCACAAAACAAAGCTCAAGGGGAAGAAACGATCTTGTTGAAGAAAGAGGTCTGAAAGTCACTATTTGCTAAAAGCTTCTTTGTGGTAAAAGGAGTGACTTACATGCACTCTGCTTTGAGCTGGGAGCACAGACCTGCTAGTCTCTGAGACTCGAGTCTGTGTCTTTAGAGTATTGCCACTCAGCACATAGACTCAGTCTCCTGTGCTGTGTTTACTGACTTACCACTTCCACCCCCTGCTGCAATCTTGACAATTCTCTTTACCAGCCCTGTTCATGTTCTGCAATGAAGGAGCTATGATTGGTGTACGAGGGGGCTTAGAAGAGAAACTACTGGCATTTTCTGGAGGACAAATCCTTAGCTGAACTTTTGAACGAGCTCTCTGTATGGGTGCTGTAACTGTGGTAAAAGTGATGCCACCAAGGCCAAGCTCAAGACCACCAACCATTTGGAGCCATTTGTTTTCTCCTAGTGAGGACTTTGGTTCAAGCCTTGCAAGTGCTAAAACTTCCTCTAACCTACTTTGAAAAGGCCCCTTTCCCAATTTGCAACCGACACTGATGTCTGTCGCTTTCATAAACATATTCTAGCTGAAGGAGAGGCCCAGGTGTGTATGTGGTTTATGTCCTAAACACTTTGCAGAGAACTCTGTATGGGGCTCACTCACAAGGCAAGCTGGAGTTGACCTTCCCTCTTCAGTTTAAGGTCAAGTTTAGGGAAACTAAAACAAGAGAGGTGTTACTAGAGACATCATGTAGATATTTTATCTGTTAAATGGCTCAGAGCTAGACAATTCTGTTCAATCCCTAAGAAGTCAAGGAAAATACATTCTTTTTGTGTTGATTTATTTAGTAAAAGCACCAGCTGCATCTATACCCTGACTCTGCCACCAAACTTAGTTATGACCTTAAGCAAGTCATTTACTCTATTTTTTCATCTGTAAAAATATTTGGACTGTCCAGGAGCTGAGCTGCTTTCACATGTACAAGTCCACGAGAATAGGAGAGGATTTCTATACAGAGGAAGGGAAGGGTTACAACACCATGTGACTACTCTTGAAATCTGCTCAAGGATGGGTCTCTGTCCACCAGCAACCCGGACCTTGAAGACCCTTGCTTATAGGATTAAGTGGTGATGGGCAGGCAAAAAAGGACAGGAGGAGAATAGTTTCCTGGCCCCTTAGTGAGTGAAGGAGAATTTCAAGCCTTCCTTCAGTCTTCTCAAAGACCTGGGGCTCTCCACAGCCCCATACTCTGGGGAAAGGTGGCATGATCAGGAAGGATGGTTCTGCCTGCATCTGCCCTACCTGCACCCTGGACTCGGGCAAGTTGATTTTCAGTGCCACCTCCTCTCGCATGAAGATGTCTGGGTACCGGGTCTTGGCAAACAGTGCTTCCAGCACATCTAGCTGCGCCCGAGTGAACGTCGTCCTCTCCCGGCGCTGTTTCCGGGGGGTGGCTGCGGGACAAGAAGCCCAGGGCCCTTTAGGGTGGGGGAGCAGTTTCTCAGTCATAGGCGTTTCCGCGGGTTCTCCGACGCCCCTGCCCTCCACCCCGCAGCAGTCCCCCGTTCCTCACAGCCCTTCAACTGGGAGCCTACCAGTGCTCTCCCCACCGTCTCCCCAGCCTTGCTCCCCGGGGACCCAGGACACACACTGCTTCTTTCCCCACTCGTCTTGGTGTTGGGATTGCTCCAGTCAGAGCATCACTTGGAAAGTTAACAAATGAAACATTTTTAAAAACACACACACACACAAAACTTCTGCAAGGTCAACCCCTAAACCGCAACACAAAAAGGCTATTCCATGAAGTCAAAGGATCTGCGAGGACAGACTGGCAGCTCGAATTGGTGGGGGATTGGTGGGGGAAATCTGGATCCTGTTCCCATGATTTTTAGCACACCTCGGGCCTTTGTTCCTCCATCTTTAAAATGGGGACATAGTTCATACTTCTCCTTCTGGGAGGATTTTAAACAGATCTGATCGGAAAGGAAAGCACCCGCATTTGGAGGAAGTCACGCCTCTTGGGATTAAAGCAGGCTCTGGAGGTCATAGGGGAAGGCCTGGGCATGGAGGGAACAACTGCAAAGCCCGAGGGTGCTAAGGACTTACGGAGAGAAAACTCGGCTTCTCCAAGAGGACACTTCTGAGGAATTGGGCATTGAGATATGGGCAGGGGTCTTTTGCCCAAATGACAAGGACAGTAACCTTCCTCATCCCACTCTGATGCCGATCCTTATTTACTTGAATTAAGAATAAACTGATGTGATTGTAACTGTTGCAGACCCACCTACTCACTTCTCCCTACCCCTGTTCTCTGCTTGGTGAGTAAATGCCCCCCTCAGAAGGCAAACCTAGTGGAGACCTACCCTGAAGCTGGGTGGGGACAGTGTGACTGCCAACCCCTGTGTTCCATGGGAACAGGGTATTGCATCCCCGGAGGATGGGCGTGGGGAAGGGGGCTGCGGGAGTGCAGCAGGGCTCACTTACCCGGGTAGCCCACGGAGGGGTGCAGCAAGTCCATACCCGAAGTGGTCAGACTCAGCCCATTGACTGCGTAAGGCGGTTGCTTAAGATAAGACATCATGCTAAGGTTGTTTGGAGGTGCAAAGTCGGCCCAAATCGGGGGTACCCAGCTGGAAGATCTTGATGCGCCCGGGGTGGACAGGTTCAGACTCCTTGGTGGGTGGGTTTGGAGCAGTGGAACTAAGGGCAAAGCAAACAAACAAACAGAGGGGCTGGTTTACTGCTTCGGAGGCAGCAGTTCTTCCACGTTTCACCACTAACTTAAAAAGAGCACGGGCTAGGCGAGGCAGAGGCTTTTAAAGGACTTGCAGACACTCCCCCCCACCCCCATCCCCACCCCCACCCCCAGCTGCTCTAGAACTAGAGGGGATGGAGGGAGACCAGATAAACCTGTCTTCCCCACCCCCACCCTAAAGTTAAAAAAAAAAGTACCCGAAGAAAGCAATTACAATCTGCCTTCCCCAAGAACAAAACCCCACGCCTTCAAATGCACACATTGCATTCCTATCCCTACATTTGCATAGGACTCATTGGCTGGCACTAGCTAATTGTCTCAAACAAAACTTGATTGGGGCCATTTGCAGAGACAAAGAACTCTTTGGCTAAATAAATAATGCTGATAACAAAGCCCATTGGTGAGAAACAAAGAAACAATTCAAGAAATCTACCTCTCCCCAGACTGTTGCCTTTCCATGGCAGAGATTTTAATTATCTTAGCTTTTTACCACTTTCAACTGCTGCGAACCTAAAATGTCAGTGCGTTTAACATCTGAAATACCAACTTACTAAACGACAAACTTGGAAAAACCGCTCAACCACTATTATTCCACATTTGAAGTCATTTCCGGTAATCATTTTCACCTAATTAGTAGTCTGGGTAATTAGATTTCGAGGTAAGTAACAGATTTATTAGGGTTTTGGAGAACCTTGATTATACGTGTCTAAGGAACGAAAGCTAAACAAACAAGTATTTAACTTTTAATAGACACCCATCAAATATTTAAACATATTGCAAAAAAGTCTTCAAGATTGGCACAGGGCTTGCCAGAAATTGTGAAGTAAAGTTAGAATCCCACCAATCAGATAATGACGGGACCCCACATTTGTAGTGCAAGCTGCTTCCATGTTGATTTTGATGTGTGGAGGCTGCAGATCCTGCAGGAGGCAAATTTTCAGACATTTGGGTCCTCCGCAGCTGCAGCAGAGCTTCCTGTTAACTCTAACTGCCTTTTGCACATTTTAGTTTTGAAGAAAGTAGATACACAAACACCCAAAGTTGTGAAACTAATAGAATTTCTCCCTACCTTTCAAGTTTCCTACAATCCTATAAGAAAAAGAGCTCACGGGGGAAAAGAAAGGAAGAAAAAAAAAAGTTATTTACTTTCTTCAGCTGTGTTACACGCCCCCCCCCCCACCCACGCACCCCAGCAAAGAGATTCAAAGTAGATGTTAATATAGACTGGCAGTTTGCAAGTCTGGCCTTTATTTTCCTAAAATGTGGCACTTATATGCAAGGATCTCTACTTTGAAACTTTGACACCATGAGAGATTGCTTCAAAATGGCGGATACAAGATAAAGGTCTTACTGAGTTTAAAGGACTCCGGGTTTTCATATTTACGTTGCTTAAGACAGCAAGACACAAAAGTCCATAAATGAAACTCAGTAACTGTAACTTCTTTCTGATTTAAATTCAGAGCACAAAAGTCATGCTTTTCTACCCCAAGATCTAATTTAATGTAATTTTATAAATGTCTTTCTTGAAGGAGTTTGTATTATCCTCAGTAAAACTAATTTAGTTGCTCCTACAATACAGACTTCATGTTTTTGCATTGTCTTTTCTTTTCAAAATGCTGTTCTTTAGAGGCTGGGAAAATAAACAAAAACCTTCAGCTTAGAGGCTGTTTAAACACATATACGACTGCTTTAAAATACAGTTGTATATGTGTTTAAACAGCCTCTAAACCGGAGATTGGAGATTTTTTGTTTAATCGTACTACCTTGCAAAGTTCTGAACTACAGTACTATAGAGAATCGTAAAATCATATCAGGTGTACCCTTGAGAAATACGGAAATGTTCTTACATGTCGAGCTCTCACCAAATTAGAAATGCCTGACACATCACACAATAAAGTAGCACATTCCAACATAAAAAGCAGTAACACGCAGAAAGCACCAGGGCCGAGATCCTTCCAGGGGCTCCTTTGCTCTTACCATTGCACAATGGCTAAAATTCTCGGAATAGACTATTTTCATTTTTATCTCTGGATCCACCTTTAAAAGGAAAAGAGGAAAACCAAAAACCAAAACTAAGAGATTCTCTCCACAATTGGCCTAGTATGCACTCTGCATAGAAGGCATGGGCCCTTCAATCTAACTTTCAAAGCCCTTTTCCAATCTCGAAGCGGGGTCCAGAAGGGGGAAAAGAAATGACTT
The DNA here is from genome assembly GCF_008728515.1 of Papio anubis. NCBI lineage: Eukaryota > Metazoa > Chordata > Mammalia > Primates > Cercopithecidae > Papio > Papio anubis. Next base: position 49,705,034 of record NC_044982.1, on the reverse strand, counting down.
TTCAAAAATCCACGCCTCACTATGACTGCTCACGAGGTGGCCTCTGGAGAACTCATACCTAGAAGCTGGCCGCGGTCGCGCGGCGAGTCCCGGCAGCCGGTCGGCGACCGCACCTCCAGGCGCTAGTGCCTGGGTCCCGCGTCCCTGCCCGGCAGCCCAGCAGCCCCGCAGCCCCGCAGGCCTGGAGCCCGAGGTCCCGCTCCACTGCCCGCGTCGCCCGCGCAGCCTTATATCTAACGGTCAATTCGTGCAATCTGTCGCTTCCCCCTCCCCCCCGCCTTGTTTTTTTTTCTTCCAAGAAGCCCATCTACCAGTTGCTGTGTCCTCGCTCAACAATAATTACCTCGTCCGAGAATTAATTATAATAAATGTTTTCTTGATAAACTAACGAGATAATCCGAGGGGCACACGTCCCTTAATTACAGGCCGCCATGCTCCGCTCTGCTTCTCGTCCGGGCTGATTAATTTTCTGCATGATGGAAAGGAAACAAAACTACGCGGACTGGCGACTGCCCTGCGGCTGGGAGGACGACGAAGAGGAGGAAAGAAAGAAAAAGGAGACGTGTGGGCACCGCGGAAAACGGCCGGCGCTGGCCTCTCTCCGGCGAACTCGAGTGAAAGTTTCTGGTCTCGGGGAATCAAATAACTCTGCCACCCGCGAGGGAGGGAGGAAGAAACGTGCCAAAAGGGTTGGCCTTGACTATTAATTATCGTTGGGAGAAAGCCCCGGTGTTAGCGCTGAGGTCTGGGTGTCTACCTTACTCTGGGGGGAGGAGTTTCCTCTCCTACTCCCCTCTCTGTTGCTAATAACTTTTGTGCCTGGAAAAAGTCCCGAGCTGAGCAGGAGAAATCCTGACCCCCGAAGCTCTAGAATGGGGGGGGGGGGGCCGGGGGCGGATAATTTCTAGGAGCCACTTCCCCGTCTCCTCCCCAAGCAATCCACCACGGCAGGGTCAGCGCCGCTCGGCCTTCGCTCCCCGCGCACCACTTCGTCTGTGAAGGAGGCAAAAGCCAACTCGGTGGAATCCTGACAGGGGACTTGGGTTTCCAAAAATGTGTCCCGAAATCGGGCGTCGATTTCAAGAGTCACTTGAACGCAGCAACGCGAAGACTTCTTAGGAGTTTGCAGCGCAACCGGTCGCCCGCGCCTGGAGCTGGCAGGGACCTTCGGATGGTTCTCACTGGGCCGACCCAGGGCACAAGTTGGGCCTCGGCGAACCCCTCGGCCCCCGCCCGGCCCCGACCCACAACACCTTATTGTCCCCGAGCCTGGGAAGGGGGTGCGCGAGCGCGCGGGCGAGCCCTGTGGCTCCCCGCCAGGGAACAGCTGAGGGGCCGCGGTCCCAGCGGGAGGATTCCGGTCCCTGGCCTGGCCGCGGCCTCGGGCGGAGCAGGGGCCACTCGCTGCCACTTCTGCCCGCTCCAGGTGCACGCGGAGGGCTACGTGGGGCGGGCCGCGAACCGTACCCGACACAGTCATGTTGAAAAACCACTCTTCACTTTCGCTCGGCCTGGTGACCAGGGTTGGGGACCACGACAACCAGGGATTGCGAGGCTGCGTTATTACAACTCAGGGTGGTTTGGATTTTGGGGCGTAGTGGGTATTTAAACGCAAAAAGGAGATCTGGAAGCGTTTGGGAGAAACAGAGAACCGAGCTGTGCTAGGCTGAGGGAGAGGAGGCCAAAGAGAGCAAGCAGTGAGCGCCGGAGCAACGAGAAGCCAGCGCTCCCAGTCTCCTCGGTTATCCGCTCCGGTTTCCGCTCACGTTCATCAGGGGCAGACAGGGGCTCGAGCGGCGGCCCCCAGCCCAGGCCGACCCGCAAGCGAACCGGGCTTCCGGCGCGCGGGCCCAAGAAGGCGCCTGGCTTTTTATTATTGTTGTTTCAATCCATCCATCTAGTTACATTTGCATCTTTTTGTCTCGGACTCTGAAAAGGTCCCTGGGATCCATCCAAACGACCCCAACCCGATCTAGGGGCCAAAACGCAAAGATCGCGGAGAGAAGCCTAGAACGGCGTTGACATAAAAACAAAACCACAAACAAAACCTTCCAAAACATCCCAGATTACACTCGCAGCGTTTCGACGACGTTTTGCAGAAGCGACGACCCCCAGGAGCACGCTCTCTGCCTCTCTCTCACTACCGTTCTCATCCCTAGATCACATTTTTCTTTTTGCAGCGATCGTTATTACACCTCAAAATTTGTAAGAGAAAAAAATACATCCGCCTACAGAACTCCACGTTCGCAGAGGGGCATCGGTCGGTCTATTGGAGGTACTGGGGTGATGGCCGACAGACACGGGGACACGTAGATATGGATATAGACAAGACAGACGGACACTTACCTTACAGCCTCATGGGAGGTTAGAAAAAGTCAAATATCCTTTAAATTCCAAATAGCCAGCTATCCTAAAAGAAATCAAGAGTATTGAGTTAGAAACCTTGCAGTCTTCACCCTTCCATGAAAAGTCAAACACAACCAAAAAAAAATTTTTTTTTTTAAAGAACAGAAAATGAGGAAGTAGGCTAGAGTTCTAAACACGCGTGGGCCCCTCTGCAATACATACAAAGTAGATGTGGTGAGTGAGGGCTGCTCTAGCAATTTTTATTTTTAATCACAGTGGAGGCTGAGTTGGAGCTGAGGTCGGTCCCGCTCTCAGGGAGATTTGCTGAGAAAGCGCCTCTCTGGCAACTTTTTGACGCAAACTCTCCAACCAATGGCAGGGAGAGAATGATTGACACATCTAAGCCAGAGGGAAAATAATAAAAACACACAACAGGGGGAGGAAAACAGGCCGCTGCTGCACGGGGGGACGAGCAGGCAACAAATCCAGGCCTCCGACATTACCAGAATGTTCTTTAAAGACACTGGGCTTTGCTTAAAATATACATTATGGGCCGGAGCATGTGAATTAATTGTATAATTAAAGTGATGGACAGGGAGTTCTTCTCTTACCCTCTTTTCCCCTGCTTCTTTTACTCCGTAATTTCCTTTCCCCTCATTCTTTTTGTTTTTTGTTTTTAGGGAAGGGAAGAAAGGAAACCCATGCAATGTAAGATGGAAGATAAAAATATTTAAGTAAATGCTGGAGAAGGGCGGGGGATAGGGAGTGACTGGGTTATCACATTCAACCCCAGCAGTAAGTGTGTGGATGACAGGCAGAAAGCAAGTCAGACTGAAACTCAAAAACACTAGTATACCGTCTCAAACAGGGCCAGAACACGCTGACTGCCAGAAAGGGTAAAGGAGGGAGGCCTGGGAGTGCGATGTGAGCATGTACGGAAAACAGAGACAGAAAGATACACAAGTCCAAGAACAAACTATTCTCTAAAACTCAGTGTCTTCTCTATTCCCTAAGCCCTTATAAATATCCTTACACATATAAAATAAATGATCCCCGAGTGAGAGACCCGGGCTTCTGGTAGGCGCCTGGGGTTTTTTGGAATTGAGAAACCCACGACAGACTGCAGGGAACACGAACCCCGGAATCTAATCCCAGGGCCCATTTAGGGGAAGTACCTGGGGCCACATCGGGCCTCGAGGATGCGAGTGTGAGGTCGACAAGATATCGGGGAAGGGAGCGAGCGAGGGAGGCCCCCGCTGGAAATAGCTTCTGTGTTAGAACAAACGCCACCAAACGCTCGACACTGCGAGGCCTGGAGCTAACTGGGCTGGCGCCGCCCGAGCCCCGGGCTGAGGGCCGGGAGGCTGGGAAGTGATGGGACCTGGGGACCTGAGCTGGAGAGTGCGACCCCCAGCCCAACTTTTTTGCCTGGCATAGAGAGCAGGGACCGGACAGGTTTCAAACGGATCCGAGTCCCTAGAAAAGCAAAAACAGACTGGGCGGAGTATGGGGTGGGGGCTGGCTAGTGGAACTGCTGAGTGTGTGTGAATAAGGGGGGTGGGAGTGGGAGCAGAAGACAGCTCTTCCTTCACAACACCTAGTGCAGGAAAAGAAAAATAAAATCTCTTCCTAAATACCCCACCCCCCGCCACCCACCCACCACCAACTACCATCACCACCACGGCTAGTGGGCCCAAAGAAACAGCTCGCTGCTTTTAATTTGGGGACCTATGTTAATGAAGTTGGTAATTAATTCGTCGCTTTGTTGTCGGTTCTTATACTGTATGTGTAATCAAATGTGGCCGTCCTTGGGATTTACAGCAATTAACGAATTACGGGAGTGCGCACGAGGCAGCAAGCCCTCAGCAGCCGGGCTGGGCTCCGGCTCCTGCTCGGCCTGGGGCTGGGGACTTCGCGGCCGCGGCCCCCGTCACAGGTGTCTCTAGAGCTTTGGGCCCTGGCGGCCCCTCTAGCCCCCGAGGGGCCCGGGGCCCGCCCAGCTCCTTCCCGGCCCTCTGCAACAGCTCCAGTCCGGAGACCCGCTGGCTGTCACGTTCCCAGGAGTCAAGACTTTCTAGGGGCCCGGGCGGGGGGGAGGGTGAGTACGGACCTTTTTTTCTCACCCCACCCCCACTGTACTGAAATACCTGGCGACCGCCCCCGAAGCCTTTAATGGGGATGGTGGTGGGGAGGGGGTACCAATGCCCCAGGCGTTATGACCCTCTTGGCGCTGGCTGTCGGAGGCACTGGTTGGGTGCGCTTGGTCAGAGTCACGATGCTTTCGATGAAGGAAAGGCAAATCCACCCCGATCGCTAGAAGCAGAGTCCCCTTCCTACCCCTAGAAAAAAAACGTTTCCCCCAGTTTGATCACAATGATGCTTAAAGCATAAAAGAGCCGAAGAAGAAAAATGGACGTTGTGGATCTGGCAGAGGGGAAGGCCGGAGGGAGGCCTCGGGGACAGTAGGCAGAGGGTGGGATGGAGAAATATCAGCACACGCTCTTGCGAGCTCCACCAAGTAAACCATTTTGGGCTGGGAGATCCATCTGCTGTAGGGTTCAGTGTCCAGGGAAACCTTTCAAGCCCGATGTAGAAGTTTGCGATGTCCTCCCAGATGGCGAGGGCAGCTGAATCTCCCTAAAAATCCCCCTGTTCTATTTGACAGGGGCAGATTTATGCGTGGTGGGGCGTGAGAGGGTTTTGCCCTTCCAGCGGCCGGCAGCAGACAGCTCCCGCTTCTCCTTTGCACTCTAGTCTAATAACTTCGCAGAAATACCGGGCCAATAAACTACGAGTTGGAAATGGACAGTGTTAAATAAACAAGGGTCTCTTTAAAATTCTCATCCACTTCAGATGTCTAAAGTAAGATTGTGATGATTTTGTCACGGTTTGGTAAATTTACCCCTTTAAGAGGCTTTCATAAATCCCAGAACACACCTTCAGCCAGATTTGAATATAGATTTAGGTTTTAAAACCCAGAAGCTGGAAACACCGCTTTATCAAAGAGAATTTCCCTTTAGCTTAGCAATGTGCTGAAGCTCTTAAAAGATTGGATCTGAGAGAGAGAGACACAGAGGAGAAAGAGAACTAGAGACAGAGAGAGGCAGACAGGGAGGGGGGGGGAAAGACTTTCTTTTTCTTTCTAGAGGAATTCTGCCCAGACTCTGCAGCAGTTGGTAGCAGGCAAGCTTTCTCCTGGGTGTCGCCTGGAAAAGTTGCAAAATTGTTCTTCACCTGTAAGAACATGCTCTTTATCTTCCAGTCTCTTCTTGTCAATTTGGAAATTGCAGACAGCCCGGCTCAGGTACAGTCCCCACAAACCCTATTCTAGGTCAGGACAAAAGCCACTGGCTTTGGGGGAAGGGGGCTGGGCTCTTTTACTGAAAACCTTAGATGCTTGGTGGGAGAAAAAGACTCTTTGGATGAAAAGTCTAACTCTTGATTTTCAGTAAGTTCTTGAACTTCCAATTTACTATCTGTTCATTGTATTTCTGTGTTTAACTTTTTTTTTCTGTGTCCTGTGTCTTCAACATTTTTTTTTCTATGAATCTGACTTATAGTAGCATGCTTTGTGTTTTTAGATAATTTTCATTAACAAGTGGGTGGTTTTTAATTGCCACTTGCACAATTATTTTGCTATGCATATGAGATATAAGCATTCAGAAGCTAAATTAAGAAAACCGATATGAAGGGAATCAAATTATTTGCCAGAGCGTGTGTGCAGTTTCCAGAATATGTCTGATACTCATATTTTGAAATCAAGATTCATGCGTGGCACTAACTAGGCTCACTTTCTCCACCGCACAAGCCAGGCCAGTTTAAAATATTCCAAACTTTCCTCCAAGTTTATTAACTTTGGTGGGGGGGAGTGGGGGAGGGGGAGGGGAGAGAAGACATCCCAGGATTCTTCCAGGCTAATTAAAAAAGAAGAACAAAACCCATATTCCGTGAGAACATAGCCTCTTGAGGGAAAGGAGCCAGTTAGACTTCCTTAACACTGACTTCAGAAATATGAACATTAATTTCCAATCTTTTCAGCAATTCAGTGGACAGTGAGGGACTACATTTTGCCTTAGAAGCACCATAATACCTAGAAAGACGTCATTTTTTCATTAGGTTTTTAGATATGTCTTTATTATAAACTTTGATGAGACTAACCATAATTTTTTAAATAGGGATTTAAGATTGGAAATGCAGACAGAATTTAGGGGAAAAAATAAGGCAACAGATCACTTATAAATTAAGCTTGGGTCTCTCACTCCCTGCACTGCGGTTGCCTCAAAAAAGAGGGTAAGGGAGAAAGAAACAACTTCAAAGATAGGATTGGGCTGTCTCGATAAAAGAGTAGGGAGGCAAACTCCAAATGTGAAAAAGAGGAAAAGAGGACCATGTTGTTCCGGAATGAAACGGATTAAGATTGTGTGACAAGTGCGAGATGTGGGGCTGTGAGACATTTATGAGCAGAGTGTGAGCCGGGAGCTGTGCCTCTGTCCCTGAGAGTGTGGGGACCAAGGGTGTGTGCAGAGTAAGGTTACGGTGAGGGATAGGAAGGGCATGTGTGGATGTGAGACAGAGAGAAGTGTGAGGCAGGTCTGTGTGTGTGTGTGTGTGTGTGTGTGTGTTAGGAGGGTGTGGATGGGAATGTGGATGGATTGATGAAGGGTGGTAGCTGTCAGTTTACATAATTTTCATCTCCTGGTCCTGAAGTTTCCTTGAAATCAATTCTACTGCAGGCAGCAGCCTTGAGCTTACAGAGCTGATATAAAACAACCATTACAGTCCAATATCTTGCCTGTTTGCAAACTTCATTTAAAACTGGGGAAAAAAAGACCCAGGAATGGTTTTGTAAGAAAGGAAAAAAAGAAGAAAAGAAAACCACAGTGAAGCTTTAAACTAGTTTGGATAAATCTCTAATCTTTTATTTGTAACCTTTTACAAGCTTTATTTCCCGTATATGAAAAGCTTCTTTTATATGGGCACGACAGACTTTTCCTTTGGATTTTTAATTAGAGTCCATCAATTGTAGCCATATTTAAGAATCAATATAAAGTAATCCTTCGAGATGGGATAAGGTTTTAATCGAAAATCTAATTTCCCTCTCTTTGCAGATCATTTTAAGGGGCTGGTTGATAAAAAAAAAAAAAAAAAAAAAAAAGGTTCAATTTTTAAAAGATAGACACCTAAAACCTGGAAAAGACCATGTCTACAAGAAACCAACTGATGTTGCCTTACAAAGAAAAAGTCTGGCGGTTGTTGGGAACTTTTTTTTTTCAACTTAGAAGAATTTGACTTATTTTTCTCTCAAACAGTATTCCCTAATGTGGCTCCTATGAGAGTATTCACATTGAATGGAGAAAGAAAAAGACAGAAATTATTTGTCTGAAACAGTATTTCATACGCAAAATATAGCAACCTTAATTTTTTATTAACAAGAAAATCCAGAAATCTTGACATATCCTTTTCACTACATGGTCCCAGATTCCCAAGGTTAGAGAATAAATAACACACACTTTTTCATTTTTGTTAATGAATGCAAACTTCCTATTTTCGGATTCAGGAATGAATATTTCTGACCAATTTTAAAACTTCAAAATTAGAATTTTGCAATTTTTAATTTTTTTGCAACAATTGGAAAGTTGCTTATCTCCAAGGTATAGAATTTTAAACAGTTCTACCAGGGTCACTGGCTTTCAATTTGTCTTAAAAGAGAAAAGAAAAGAAAATGAAAGCAAGGAAGAAAGCAAATAAACAAACAAACAAATAAAAACTAATTGTAGGTGCACAGTCCAGACCGTTTGTGCTGCTGAATGATTAATCTGAGGCATTTGTTCAAAGGCCGAACATTATCTAAATGTGCATAGTGCATTTCCAACATTCACCGCTTAGTTTAAGATCTGCAGATCATCCGTAAACTAGAAGGGACCCCCCCCAAAAAAAAGTTTATAGTATATTTTCAGGCAGTCACTGTACTTTTAAAAACTGTTGTATCTGTTAAGTGCATTTGGAAAAATGAACTCATCATGTTTGCTTTTAAAAATCTGAATGAAGCGTGTTTCAACATATTTGATAGCCATGCTTTTCTTTTATCTGCAGAAATTTCAATTTATTTAAAAGCCTGGCGTTTAATGCACTACATGACCGCATGAATTTTAGAGGAGCCCTCTTGTATTTCTCTGTAATCGTGTCTAATGAAAACCCGGGATTTTCCATTATTTAAAAAAAAGTGAAAATATAATGCATCTTCATTAGGAAAATTGACTGCTGTGCTCACGACAGTTCTTAATTGAAAAGGCAACCTATTTTAATGGTGTGGTTGAGAAGAAGATTACATACTTTATCCAAACACAAAGACAATTAATAATGAGAAGCAGGCTGCTGCCATTAACTCTAATGCAGTTGCATCAATGTCAGTGAAAAGTGCTCATACCTGAGATACACGGTGCAAACTCCCCCGGCTCCCTCCTTTCCCAATTCACCCACTTCTTAATTTGAGTTTCTTAATGTGCAAGCGCCAGGGCCGGCTGTGGTCAGGCGGGCTATTTTCTGGCAAGTGCGGCGCGGGACTGGACTCCCCTGCCGGCGGGTCGCCGGGTCTCGAGCTGCGCCGCCCCGCTGGAGGCGCCCGGGCTGCCTGGCTCTCCGCGCAAACCTCGCGCCCTTCCGTTTGCGCGCGCGGAGCCGGGTGAGGGCGGCCGCGGCTCCCGCGCGATGGAGGATTTGGAAGCTTAGAGCCACCTGGTACATTTTGAGATATTTAGCAAACCAGACTGGGCTGCCTCGGAAACTGGGTTCTGTTCTGACTCATTTGCAGAAAAGTTATGAGGAAAAACATCTTGTAAAATTAAGGTTATGTTTGGCGGGTACAGTCGTGAACGCACATGGTCATCCGGCGAATCAGCCAAGTTTTCCAAAGCGCCCCCTCTCCGGCTCTCAGGCCAGGGGAGCAAAGCTTACGTGTGTGCGTGTGTGCGCGCGCGCGTGTCTCTGTGTCTGCGTGTGTGCTCGCAAGCGTGTGTGGGTTTGGGGTGGGGGAACATCCCGACCTTTCTACACCCTAGTGCGTCCCAACTTCTGACTGGGAGGAGACGTCGGCGGCCTCTGGTCTTTTCCCTTTTTGGGCGAGGTGCGGCCAGCTGAGACCTCACGCCGGCCGCCTTGGACCCAGGGCGCCGAGCTAGGGGAGACAGCGTGGGACTGGGGGACCCCCGGGATCCCGCCCTCGGCGCGGAAGGAGTGGCAGTCCTTGGTGCCGGGCCTGATCCTTGAGACTGCCGGCCTTCCAGGGCGCCAGGACTCGAGGACGCGGTTTTCTTCCGCAGTCCCAAGAACCCTGGGGCCGTTACAGCTTGGGGAAGGGGCAAACTCTGTTTGGTCTCCACGAAGTGCTTCGATGTTCGCGAAAGGGTAGGCCCTTCTTGCTTGGCGTCCTAAACCCCTCGGAACTGGCTCTGCCCCTGCCTCTTCCCCAGCACAGTCTCCCAGCTAAGGCTCAGACAGCCGGGGAAAGAGGCGCCCCCATCAGTATCCCCCACAACCCGCCCCAGTGTGAGCCTGGGCGCGGCTGCAGGCTGACAGGCGCACTGTGACCAGGCCGTCACTTCTCTTCACCAAAGATTAGATGGGGAGCGTGCACCCTCTGGGGAGTTCGCAAAGCTTCTCGCTTTGATCAGCCAAGCGCAGTGCGAGGGAGAGATATTGCTGGGGTCTGAGTCCATCGGAAGTGTCTAGGAGAGAAGAGAGAAGAGCAGGTAGTCGCTTTGGCGGCTGACCTGCGGACACCTGCACACATCCAGCCTCGTGGAGAAGGAAGGACCCTGTCCTCCAAGGCCAACTGAATACACTCTCCTCCCTTGAGGCATAGCCTCACAGGAAAGCTCCTTCCACAAATGCACGCTTCCCTCTGCATCCGTCAGTATCCTGGGGCCAGCTCTGTTGTCCCTCAATCAAGCATACCCCACTTCCTTCCCTGCTTCCATCGATTTATCTACAGACTTCCTATAGACTTGCCACTTTTGTGATTTTGCCCACGGGCTAGGTAGCCTCTTCAAGACTCTGAAGACAAGCAGGCCTGGAGATACCCACGAAGCCCCAGGTACCTGCTCTTCCTCCCTTAGGGCAGGTGAGTCTCTAGAACATTGTAACCTCCCTTTGGTGAGAGTCAACTATCAGCTACTTGGTGTGGTCTAGGAATCTTCTCGCCTCCTTTGCAGCTTTCCATCAATGTTAGATAAGCCTCCTGCATGATGGATCTAGAGTTTCACCTGTTCATTTTAAATGCCTTTTTCAGATTGCAAACGTTGGAGTACTCAGTTACTATTTATCAAACAAGCTCTGGTTTCTGCTTTTGGTGAGGCCATGTGTGTCAGCTGGAGTAAGGAGGACACCAGGTCTCCCGGGGATAGCTTGAAGTCTAGGTGTCTTACTTGCCCAACAACATAAGAGCAAAAACAGACTTGCTTCCATTTGTGAATCTCTTTCTTAGCATTTAACCTATGGATGCTTGGAGGCATCTTTATTAGCAAGTATCTGACTTTGGATAGCCACTCAATAATGACATTCCTAATCATTTATTGAATACCATTTAAGTGAGTTCAACCACAGACAGTAACTCTTAGCCTAAATGGCAGTTTTCTGGCAGCTTATTCAGCCAATGAACATGCAAAAAGTGAAAGATATCATTGCTTCCAATACTTGCTCCCAAATAAGACAATGAAAGCCATCACTTAAGGGACACACAGATCACCCACGTGTAGATAGTGTATTCTGGGTTACTGGAAAAGCAGTAACCCTTTTGATTATGCTCTCTTGTATTTGATGGACAAAATGTGTCAGATAAGCACAGAAGAAATAGGCATGGGGTATAGACCTTGAGTATCAACAGAATCTTGGGCTTAAGTCTACCCTGACCTTTTCCTACTGCTTCAACCAAAAACCACAAGTAGTGGTTGAAGTGGTTGAAGTCTTTCTCTAACAAAAAGACATTCTGTAAACATGAGATAGTCACCAAGGAATTGGAGGGAAACCAAACAATTTCATTATCATCAAGAAATATTTTTAATATCCTGGTAGTTGGCATTGGGTAAATATAACTTCAGTCAAGTCTAGAGTCTTAATGAAAACATTTCAGTAAAAGCAAACAACATTTTACATTAGACCATATATTCTTAAATGCAATTGCACATTTTGATCAATTTGGTTTAATTAACCAATTGGTGCACACATGGTGGGATGGATAAATTTGTTTTTTTTCACGTGCAAAAATATTTATTGAAGTCTCTGATTTATCTAAAGATTTGTGATTATCAAGCCAGGACGTCTCTAGAGCATAAGTACTTTTTCAAAAGTTTATTGTAACATGAACTCACATTCATTCATTCATTCGTATATGCATTCAACAAGCATATCTGGGCGCCTACTACGTAGTAGGCAATTGTCAAGAATTGATTATGTCTAGAGGTTCGTATTTTTCTCATTTCAAATAATCGAATAGTAATAATAAACATTTGATCTAAAAGTTTTCATTACTCTCTTCTGGCCAAAAATTAAGCCTGGAGAGATTTGCTCTAAGTTGTAAGGACCTGTACTGCTCATCCATAGCAATGTTCCCAGGGAAAGCTGTAGGAATTGTTTGCATGAACTGACAAAAGTATATGACTTTTAATGTTCAAATCTAATTTGCTTCTAAAAAATAAAATCAGAAGGCAGCTGAGTGTATGATTTATTGTGTGTTTAGAATATGTGCTCCTCAGTAAAAAATAATTTTTTGATAGGAATCAAACAAACCTTAGATTTAACTCTATATTCTTTTAGTTCATCTGTAAAAGATAGAGACCATATATGCATATATGCCATCATTATATTCTTATCTTATTTCAAACAGAATGTAAAAGCAAGTATTCAATTAATTATAAATACAATTTACTTTTAAAAAGCCCCTTTCTGGGCTAGAAGTAGTTACTGTTATTTATTTATGTCCATTTTAGCTTCAACTGCTTGCCAGTCCTAGAAATTAATGGGTTTAATTTCCCCTCAAATTTAGGATTTTTTGAGTAACAACTTACACTCAAATGTAGTCTTTCTTACACAAATTCTCCCCCTCTCTATTTTTTTCACTTTCCATTCATAACACAGACATTACCATGGAAGTTTTCATAGGTTATTGATGGAGTTATTGAACGTGCTGATCAAATAACAGATTAAAACTGAGTCTCCATGAGGTGGCCAGTGCATGAAGGTTTCTTTTTTTCTGAAGAATTCTCACAGGAAGAATTAAATGCTACCTCTTACAAATCAGTCCTACTGATCTAGTGTGTGTTTGGACACACTAGAGACTTTGAGCCACATCCTCACCAATAGTACTTTACCTTTTGGGTATGAATTGTGGGTAATGGTGCCCGTGCATAGCCTGTGGTCTGTAGAGAAGCCATATTGATTAATAGTTTTCATGCAAATTATTCAGCACATTGAGGAATTTTTTTTTTAATCCCCAAACCTCTAAAAACTCATTCTTTATTTTTCAAATTTGGTCTTTTTAATTTCCTTCACAGCTAAGAAGGTATAAGAGCCCCTTTGTTCTGGAGCTGCTGATTCTGGTATTCAAGGTGTTTGTTTGTTCCAAGGACTGCACTTATGATTTTAAAGTGCCATAAATTCTTCAAACTAAGCTCCTACGGTCTTTATACCACCTTACCAGCTTAGATTATGTGATCCTAAGAATGAAAAAAAAAGTTTTTATGAGATTAGGTAGCTATTCATATTATAAATATGAATTTATTAAATTTAACTGGCAAAAAGATCTATTATGAGTAAAGAAGGTGAAAATATAAGCTTAAAATATTCAAGACTGAGAAGAGAGCATTGAATTTCTGATTCTCTCTGTAGGTGGGGTGTGAAATAGAATGCTAGTGTTGCTGAGCCAGAATGCTTGCCTATTTTTACACTTCCGTAAGAGATGTGGGCAATGGAAAGGGATACTTATGGAAGTACAACAGGGTTTATTTAAAAGTTCATCAGGCTTAAGGAGGGCAGTATTTGCCTTATGGAAGAGAGTGGGTCTCTTGATGCCCAAAATGTATATGAGAAAGACAGTGAAATGAAAAGGAGATGAGAATCCAGACACTCCATCAGCAGCCTTACCCTGTGACAGACCCAGAGGCAACTCCAAAGCCACCAGGGCAACTGCCTGTTCAGTTTGCCAAAGAGCCAGATGCTGTTGCTTGGAAGAATCTCTTCCACAGCTTGATGTCTGGGTCCTGTGATTGCCATCCAAAGAACAGTGGTGGGGCATGCTGGGATGAATGCAATCCCGGCATCCCACTACAGTGTTTTCTTTTTTAAAAAAGAGTCATTTTAAATTAAACAAGTTTTAAAACTCACATATTATTTTTGAAAATGTAAAAAGGAAATTGGAGGATAATAGTACAAGGCAAGGCTGTCTATTTGAAAAAAAAATATCCACTTAAAACTTAACTTTGCTTATGGGTCATTTTAATTTATCCCATGAGGAATGGGACATTTAGAAGAGACAAAAGACCATCCACCATTCACAGTGATGAAATAAAAATCACTACAATCTAGAAGAATGGTGGTACAAATAATACTTATTGCTTATGTTACTCACTATGATCATTTACAATATTTATTTAAATAAAATAAAAGTAAGATATTCGATATTGCATTTTGTAATAGAATTTTGATTGTGGGTGCCACTGAACATGTGCTGAAATAAAAAAGGCAGTAAGAAAAATCATTAGTGACATTTAAGGGGAAAAATCATGCCTGCCTGAGTATCTGATGAGTCACTAACATCTCTTCTTAAATATTATCAGTATTGTCACATGAAGCAGCATCTCTCCTTTTCAAAATATGTGTTAATATTTGCTGTGTTGTAGCTAAGTGAATAATAGCTGCTGTACGTCTTTGAGTCACTCAGACTACTTCAACAAATGAATGTCATTTGATCCTAGTGTACAGCCAACACCTTTGCTTTTCTGTGTAATCTTTTATTTTTTGTAATTATGGGAATTTTTTCCCCTTATATTCCCAGACTTTGTCTAATAGCCTAATGGTAAGTGCCTGAGCACCACAGTAAATCTATAATTTCTTTAATCATTGTGATCAATGTGAATCATGGCATGATTAATGTGGCTGGGGTAGTAGGTAATGGTTAAAAAGATAATCAAAATATTTGGATAGTAATAACTCACTATACAACAGTGTTTCTCAACCAGGGACAATTTTGTCCCCCCAGGGGACATTTGGCAATGTCTGGAGATGTTTTTAGTCATCACAACTTTCATCTACTGGGTAGAGATCAGGAATGCTGCTCAACATCCTGCACTACAGAGGACAGCACCCTACAACAGAGAATTGTCTGGCCCAAAGTGTTAATAGTTCCAAGGTTGAAAAATCCTGGTGTAGAGAATGGATAACATGTATAATGATATTGACATTTTAAAAAGTTTGGTGACTACCAAAATATAGATAGCTCTGTAGTGTTGTTAATCTAGATGAAAAGAAAAAAAAATCAGTAACAGATATTTTCAAATGTCTTCACATTTGGGATCATATTGACAAAGTATAAAGGCATAATATTGTTACTTTCTGTAAGATATGTTTCTCATCCTCACTTCAATTATTTTTTAAGCACATAGTTAGCTACAACTGGATGACATCAACAGCAGCTTGGGGATATCATGTTCCTGTTTCATAAACAGAATACTAATTCAACAGGAAAAACATATAAAAGAATTTTCAGTTTTTAAATTTTCTTCGATTCCAAAATTTCCTTCCAAATAATTAAAAAAAAAAAAAAAAACTTATAAAGAGGAAAATGAAAGACATCTTTAATCTGGCCATCTTAAGCTTTTAGTTTCTTTAAACTCAAACTTGTATCTATGGACATTGATTTCTTAATATAGGACAAAATACTGTTCACCAAAATATTTTGTTATGGTTAAGTTTTCATGATATTAACTCCTTTGTCTAGCACATGTAAAGTGAAATTTATCGTTGTTTTCCTAATTGTTCTGTCCATACCAGTTTGCCTCCCTTTTTTTTGAGTGTGGATTTATTGGATTTTTTTCTTCTTTTCTTTCTTCCTTCCTTTACTTCTTCTCTTTCTTTCTTTTGTAATGTATTCAGTTATATTAAGTGGAAGACATCTCCCCATAGAGAAACTGGCTTGGACCTCACCTGCCTTGTCTGTTTATATCTTGTAGGACTAGTATTCTCCAACACTATGTATGACTTGTCTCCTAGTCATTTCTTCTTAAGTCAGATGTTTAGAACTAATATTCCCCAACACTATGTATGACTTGTGTACTAGTAATTTTTTCTTAACTCAGGTGTTTATGCTGCCGAGCTAAAGTTATTTAACAGGTAATAGTTTTGCCTCAGTTAAATCTATGGGTGAAGATATTGCCACTGGGCAAGACTAAGGTGGTAGTTACAGTTACCAATGGGTTTGGGCAGGGAGACAGGCACAGAACCCTTGTTAGGGAATGAAGCCCAGAGGAAGGGAGAGGAGAACTGCCAGAAGATAGAGCAGCCTAACATGGACAAATTACAGAAGGAAAGAGGAGAAGAGGACGATAATGCCATAATGCACAGCCTTTAAATAACACATTGAACAACAATGAGTTTGCATTTAGCATTTGGGCAGTGCTATCATCTGAATGTTTGTGTCCCTCCAAAATTCATGTTAAAATCCTAACCCCTAAGGTGATGCCATTACGAGATGGGGACTTTGGGAAGTGATTTGGGAAGTGATTCATGAGGGAGCCCTCGTGAATGGGATTAGTGTCCTTATAAAAGAGACCCCAGAGAGGCCCTTACCCCTTCCATCTTGCTGTGAGGACACAGCAAGAAGGTGCCCTCTATAAACCAGAAAGCAGGCCATCACCAGACACCAAATCTGCCTCGATTTTGCACTTCCCAGTCTTCAGAATGGTGAGCAATAAATTTCTGTTGTTTTAAAGCTACCCAGTTTATGGTATTTTGTTATAGCAGCCCAAGTAGTCTAAGAAGGGCAGTTACATGACAAGACTTTTGCTTTATTTGAGGCATTAATCTTTGGTTTCCTCCCCGGACCCATATTATTAGGTTGATGCAAAAGTAGTTGCAGTTTTTGTCATTACTTTTAATGGCAAAAATTGCAATTTCTTCTGCACCAATACCTCTTGTCAGGGAAGTGGAGAAAAATTGGAAATGGGCCCACAATTTTCAGGGTTTATTTTTTCCAGGATTTTTTTTTTCTTTTTTTTTTTTAAATAAGATACCATGTTGTCCAGGTTGGAATGCAGTGGCTATTCACAGATGTGATCCCACTACTGATCAGCACTGGAGTTTTGGCCTGCTCCATTTCTGCCCTGAGCCGGTTCACCCCTCCTTGGGCAACCTGTTGGTCTTTTGCTCCCAGGAGGTCACCATATTGATGCTGAACTTAGTGCAAACATGCGATTTGTGTAGCACAGAACTCCTGGGCTCAAGCCATCCTCCCACCTCAGCTTCCCAAGTAGCTGGGACTAGAGGTGCATGCCACCACACCTGGCTTTTTCAGGAATTTAAAACAGTGACTAACTCAAGCTACCACAAGTTCTGCATTGGGCAACTGACAATGCCAATTTCATGGAAACCTCCCTGCTGCAATCCTCCCCTACCTGCAATGTAAAACAAAAACTTCACTCAACAGTTTCTAGAGCAGAACTTCTTTTCCTCTTCACAAAATAGGTCTCACCCTTGGGTAATTAATAGGTGGCACATGCAAGCAGTAACAGGGGAAGCTGTTTATTTGTTTGTTTGTTTGTTTTGAGAAGGAGTCTCGCTCTGTCGCCCACGCTGCAGTGCAGTGGCGTGATCTCGGCTCACTGCAAGCTTCGCCTCCCGGATTCAAGTGATTCTCCTGCCTCAGCCTCCCGAGTAGCTGTGACTACAGGCGCCCGCCACCATGTCTGGCTAATTTTTTTTGGTATTTTTAGTAGAGACGGGGTTTCGCGTGTTAGCCAGGATAGTCTCGATCTCCTGACCTCGCGATCCACCCGCCTCGGCCTCCCAAAGTGCTGGAATTACAGGCGTGAGCCACCGTGCCCGGCCTTGTTTGTTTTTATGTACTCTGAGCAACAGAATTTAGAAGCCAGCTCTCTTGTGTCCACCAAGTTCAGGCACATGAAAGGGAATGTAGTGCTTGCTTCAGCAGCATATACACTAAAATTGGAACAACACAGAGAACATTAGTATGGCCCCTGTGAGAATGACATGCAAATTTGTGAACCGTTCTGCATTTTTTAAATTACAAAACAAAAAATAAAAAAATAAAGAATGAGTACATAAGCAGGAATTTTTTTAAAGATTGCAAAAGGTTCAGTGAAGAGAAATGAAATATACCACAGAATGAATAATATGCCAGTCAGTAAAAAATATATGAGAGTTCACCTGAAGTATGGATCCTTTCCACAATAATGGGCAGACAAACCCTTTGTCCTTAAGACTACAGAATCCCTTGTTCTGATTCTGTGTTTGGTCTTCCTCCTCATCAACTAGCTGATTATGGGTCTCTGCTGGGCCTCCTTTAGGTCCTGTTCATATCCAAAGTTGGCCTATGCCAACCTGGTCACTTCTCTGAATCAGGACTGACTTAGGAATTACAAAAAAATCTCAGTCTATGGGTGTTATTTGAAGTTTGAAATTTAATGTCAAGTGTCTTCATCAACTTTATGTCTATAGGTCTAGATATTTCTGTTCCTATTATGGTAGAAATATCAGAGATGGCTCCTCATTTAATTGTGTAGTCATCTGTAAGTTGTTATGACTGCCAATTATAAAACTCGTTTACTTTTGTTCTGCTGCTGTAGAGAAAGGGGTCTACACATCCGCCCTAGTGTTGATAGAAAGGGAATGGTAACTACTCTGGTTACTGCCTGGAGTTTTCTTTTTTATTTCAGTCACTTACTTGTACATCTTTGGCTTGAGGATACTCCTTTTTTATATTCTTACATGCACTTCCATCATTAACTAAAAAATTAACTAAAGAACCGTGTGCTTCTTTACTGGGGTTTTGTGTTTTACATGAGGCCCATTTGTATGTGGTTTGTATATACAACACATTCTTCTCCCAAGAATGCTAAAAACAAAGAAAAGGAAGGAAGGAAGGAAGGACAAAGAGAGATAGAAAAAGAAAGAGAGAGGAAAGAGACAGGAAAGAAAGAAAGAGACAGGCAGAAAGAAAGAAAGAGGGAAAGAAAGAAAAAGAAAGAAAGAGAAACATAGTATACATGGCCCAGGAAGCACTCTAGCACTCTACTCTTGGGACTTGGGCTGAGTACAGGGCCTACTTTGGTCACTGTTCTTTAAAACACAAAGGATGTGGACAACCCAAAGTGAACAGAAAGAGCTATTATGATAGAAATGTCTTATGGTCATCTCTATGAGCATAGCACATCAAGGGTAGGTTTATTAAACTTGAAGAAGAACGGCTAAAGAGAGAATCCAATTAATGTCTTGAAAAGCATGGATATTTTCTAGAAGAGGAATTTTTATAGTAGTTCTCCATACCTTGAGAGATCCAAGATGATGAAAGAACTGAACATAGGAGCTGTTTCAGCAGAAACACAGACTCACATCCCCAGCTTAGCTATCCTAGTGCTGAAACATGAGAATATGTTCATTGGTGGCCATTGTGGAATCTCTTTGTTTGGCGATCTCTGAGAAGAGATTTGTAAGCTTTGGTTAAATACCTTTATTTACACCTGCCTGAAGATAATCAAATGATTCTTTAAGTTTCCTTCCAGTTCTTATTCTATGAAGCAAACACAATTTTACAATTATTTTTATTAATTGGTGAGCAAAATATTTATTCCCAACTAGTAAACCCTAGGAAAGCCATCTCATCTTTTGAGGTTGTAAGAAGTTTATGTTGTGAAGATTTAGCAGCCTTGAAATTCTCCCTTGAAAAAGCTCAGAGTCCCAGATTCCATCTGTGATAGATTGTTTTGTGATATTTGGGGGGATATACTTTAAAATATTTTTTCTTGTTATTCATAGTCTTAACATTATTTATGATTTAAAAAATGTTTATTTTATGCCATAGGTTATATTTTATCCTTCAGAGCCCAGCACAAACATTTAAAAAAAAACTAAACTATTTATTACATCTTCAATATTAGTTTTGACTGGTTGTGGTGGTGCAATGTAGCCTGGGCAATGTGATGGAGACACCCATTGCAAAAAAAAAAAAAAAAAGTTAATTTTATTATTTGAATTATCATACAGTAAAATGGACTTCTTTTGGTATACTATTCTGTGAATATTTTAATGTATGTATAGATTCATGTAACCACCACTACAATCCGGATACACCAAACTCTTTTTTTTTTTTTTTTTTTTTTTTGTGAGACGGAGTCTTGCTCTGTCGCCCAGGCTGGGGTGCAGTGGCCGGATCTCAGCTCACTGCAAGCTCCACCTCCCAGGTTTACGCCATTCTCCTGCCTCAGCCTCCCGAGTAGCTGGGACTACAGGCGCCCGCCACCTCGCCCGGCTAGTTTTTTTGTATTTTTTAGTAGAGATGGGGTTTCACCGTGTTAGCCAGGATGGTCTCGATCTTCTGACCTCGTGATCCACCCGTCTCGGCCTCCCAAAGTGCTGGGATTACAGGCTTGAGCCACCGCGCCCGGCCCACCAAACTCTTTTAACATAAGATACTCTCCATATTTTAATAGCTTTGTCACTGAAATCCATTCTCTAATGTAACTGGTCAATGAGCAAAATATATAGTAGAGTATATAATACTTACTACAAAATGTAAAGTAGTGTTTACGTACAATAAAGTGCTTTACTGAAGATATTCTTAAAAGATACAAGTTGCTGAATCAGACCCATTGTGTTCAAATGAATTTTATGCAATTCCTTGTTATTGTAACAGCTGTCATCATTAACAGACAACAGCATATGCGTATATACATATCAATATGAATATCAATTCTCCATAATTTTGAGGATTCAATAGTGTCTCATAAGGTTTTTTAGTTTTTAAAATCTAATTTAAACTATGACATAGATTTACAATCAGATTATAACTTATAGAACTTTCTGATTTACAATCAGATTTACAATTGGATTGTAATTTATAGTACTTTCACTCAATTACTTGTTGTAGAATCTACCCTGATTATGTTTTGTTTTATTTTTTCTTTAAAAGTTGCTTAGAAGCCAGGCGCGGTGGCTCATGCCTGTAATCCTAGCACTTTGGGAGGCCGAGGAAGGCGGATCACGAAGTCAGGAGATGGAGACCATCCTGGCTAACACGGTGAAACCCCATCTCTACTAAAAGTATAAAAAATTAGCCGGGCGTTGTGGCAGGCACCTGTATTCCCAGCTACTGGGGAGGCTGAGGCAGAAGAATGGCATAAACCCGGGAGGCGGAGCTTGCAGTGAGCAGAGATCAGGCCACTGTACTCCAGCCCAGGTGACAGAGCGAGACTCGTCTCGGAAAAAAAAAAAAAAAAAAAAAAGTTGCTTAGAACAGATTGCAGAAAATATGACTTCCATCATAAGCCATCAAAACAAAACAAACTCTTTGCCACAACAGATTTATGTATCCTAAAAATACTACACTCAAGATTAAAGAAATAGGTTTGGAGATTTTTTTTTTTTTTTTTTTTTTTTTGAGATGGCATCTCACTCTGTCGCCCAGGCTGGAGTGCAGTGGTGGAATCTTGGCTCACTGCAACATCCACCTCCCGGGTTCAAGTGATTCTCCTGTCTCAGCCTCCCAAGTAGGTGGGATTATAGGTGCCCACCACCACGCCCGACTGATTTTTGTCTTTTTAGTAGAGACAGGGTTTCACCATGTTGTCCAGGCTGGTTTCAAACTCCTGACCTCGGGTGATCCGCCCGCCTTGGCTTCCCAAAGTGCTGGAATTACAGGCATGCGCCACTGTACCCGGCCCAAAATTTGGAGATTCTACCCACCTTTTATGACTGAATTGGATACAATAAAAAGCTTGGGTCATTCTGACTTGTCTAAACTTCCTAAGAGGAATTAATACTATAGACGGAGTCTTTTTGATAGACCATGATGAGTCAGATCTTTTAGCAGTGTCAAATTTGCCTACCTGTTTGTAGATATATAGCATGTTAATAATTTACTGTAAGCCAAGTTTGTATATACACAGGTAAATAATATAGGTAAGATAGCATTGATTTTTGGTTATGTTGTCTGTATAGATAGAAGAAAAGATACGTTTGTAATTTTTAAGTAGCTAAGTTGAAAAAGTCAAGAATTTGTGCTCCAATGATTACAGTCAACACATTGAATTGTATTCTGTTAAACGTGGTCCTTTCTTTCCATCTCTTCTTCAGAAAGGGGGTTTATTTTAAGACTATAAACATAATACGATTAAAAGTACCTGGAAATTTAGTACCTAGTGTCAGAGAAGATACCACAATAGTCCAATGTAATGAGGTTGGATCGTGTGTATTTTTCCAATTTTAGTCATTTGCTTTCAAAGCTATTATTTCACCCTTACTGATAACCTCTCTTCAGTTTTTAAAAAAATTACCATTAACATTCACTCACTTTTTGCAGGTTTTGAACAGTTTTTTAATCCAACAAGCTATTTTACCTTACACAATAGATGCAGTCTTAGCCAATAATCTTCATTGTTAATAACATTCAATGGCTTTTTAACAATTATATGACATCCATTGTGTTCCATTTTCTTTCTATGGCAGTAATGCCCTCTAAAGCATTCCAACTAGTAAGGTACACAAGGATCGCTTTCATAAAGCTATGCTAGCTGTCTCTAATTCAATTACTTACCTCAAAGACTTCCTTCAATGCTGCAAAATTGTCCGGATACTTCCCCATTTCTGACGTTCACCTGAGCTGTTTGTGGTTGCTTGTACTGTAAAATGTTTCTTTATCTATTTTCCTTTTTTTTTTTTTAACCATTTCACTTGTCATGAAGAAATAAATGGTTTCAGATTTTTTTTTTTAATCCTAAAGGATGATCATAGAAGTGATAGTAGTTATATAGTATAGTAGTGTAAGTGTAAAGAGCATCTTGGAGGAAAAAGAATCAGTATCTCTACCCGTGAAGAAAGCCAAAACGTTAAAGTTCAAACTGTACCACCCATGCCACTGCTCATTGCTGCTTACCTTTCTTAATCTCCTTATTTCTAACAGGAAAGCTTATTTTGGATATTTGATTATTTACTTATTATCTCTAGAGGGTGAGCAGTGGGTGGTGCTGCTCAAACGAGCATGGTTCAAGGAGCAGACCTCTAAATATACTCAAAATGCAATAAAGATCAGAAACTACACTATCTCCCTTAATTCACAGGGGTTGTGTTCCATGATCTCCAGTGGATGTCTGAAACTTTGGATAATACTGAACTCTATATATACTATGGATAATACTGAACTTTGGATAATGCTGAACTCTATATATACTATGTTTTCTCCTATACATACATACCTATGACAAAATTTACTTTATAAATTAGTCATGGTAAGACATTAACTATAACAGCTAATATTATGGAGCAGTTATTAACAATATACTGTAATTGGCCAGGCACGGTGGCCTACGCCTGTAATCCCAGCACTTTGGGAGGCCGAGGCGGGTGGATCACCTGAGGTCAGGAGTTCGAGACCAGCCTGACCAACATAGTGAAACCCCTGTCTCTACTAAAAATACAAACATTAGCCGGGCATGGTGGCAGACGCCTGTAGTCCCAGCTACTTGGGAGGCTGAGACAGGAGAATTGCTTGAACCCAGGAGGCGGAGGTTGCAGTGAGCTGAGATCGTGCCACTGCACTCCAGCCTCCGTGACAGAGGGAGACGCTGTCTCAAAACAAAACAAAACAAAACAAAAAAACACACAAAAACCAATATACTGTAATCAAAGTTTTGTGAATGTGATTTCTCTTTTTCTCTGGAATTTTCCATTTAATGTTTTCAAACCCTGGTTGGTCTCAGATAACTGAAATCATAGAAAGTGAAACTATAGGTAAGAGGGAATTGCTATAGAGAGGATTAAACCCCTCTACATTTTATAGTGATTGCTAAATTTATCTTTTGAAAACCCACTGGCTTTACCCCACAATTTCATCCTGGGAGAAAGTAGAAATAATGTTGAATACATTTTCGGAAGAGTCAGTATGTAGTTCTTTGCCACTAATCATGAATCATTTCTCTTATAAAATAAAAATTTGAAGTTAGTTTGTTATAGTTTTTTTTCTTTCTCTCTGAATTTTTAGGTATGGAAACTGATGCAAAATCTCTCATAGGTTTAATTCCATGGTGACTGAAATGATGAAACATTTGTCTGAAATAATTTTGTCTTTTTTAAATCCCTCAAGGTTAATGGTTATAACTCTCAATCCACCTACACCACTGTTAGGATTTTGAATAGCAGGACCCTGGTATTCCCACCACAATCAACCTGCTGTTGCTGTTCATTGACCTAGCAAACTACCAAACAGTTATTTCTTCATGGAATATTGGCTATAAATGCATTAATTGCAATATTATTCTTGGTGAACAATCATAGTGATGCTAAAAGGATACTAATCAGATAGTGGTACTGCTCAAACCGGTATGGTTCAAGGAGCATGTATTTTGTGGTAACAGGCCGTCCTCTGACTCTGAAAGACAAGGCAGAAGAGCTTGAGGGTTGCTTAAGAAAGACCACTGAGGGGGGATGACCAGGCTGCAGGTACCTGAGTTTACTTTCGAGAAGTGACAGCCTCTCAAAAGATCACTGCTCAGGGAGTCATTTAACCTGTTCTCCAGGTTATCTATGTACACCTATCTTTTCATCTCCACTGCACAGAACTAACGTACTTCTTTTCTCACCCATGTGTGATAGGCATGTGTCAGGTGGCACCTAGGATATTCAGTAGAAAAGGGTGGAGATAAGCAGGTGAAAAAGCTGGGACTTTCTCAAGTGATTGACAGCTTATGTATTCATCAGATCTATTTAATTTTTTATCCATTAGATTGAGAAATGCAAAAACATGTCCAGAAAAAGGACTGAAAATAGGAGGGCAAAGTCTGGTATGACTGGGTCATCAGTAAAGAAACTCCATTAAAAAGAGTGAAAAGCAAAGAAGGAAAAAAACGTAAGTTTCATTTCAACTAACCCAGTTTATCGGAGTCCAACTAATTTTTTCCCCAGAATAAGTGGGACTAAATATATGAACTATTTTAATATAGGTTAATTAATGTCATAAATACAGATTCAAGAAGAAACACGATGAGAAAAAAAGAAATAGTACTATGTTTGGTTATGTATAGGTACTAGGTGAAGGTAAATCTTCTCATTAGTTGAGGAACCATAGTTCACAGATTCTTTTTCTTCTGTGAAGTATCCAGTGTTAATTCAGGTATGGTAGTCTGTCCATGGTTTTACTCCTTCCTTCAACAAATGCTTATTGAGCCCCACAGTGAGCTAGATGTTGTGAGGACTATATGGAAGCATAACTCATGGGAATACACAGAAGCAAAATCCACGGTTGCTGCCCTAGCAGTCAGGGTGCTGGCACTCAAGGATGGTAATTGATGGTGTCCTCAAGCATGGCAGTTGAGGAGACTTCAATGAAGGGAGTATTTACAAATGTGTTGGCAGGGACACAGGAAACCACAAGGGGTGGTGAAGCACATGAGACTAGCAACACTTGGGAGCCATTACCACCCATAAGCCTGAAGAGGTCAAGGAAAGGGCTGGGAACTGGAACCCAAGGCTAGCTGGAGCTGTGGTTGTGGCTGTAGCTGGAGGAGAGGGCCACCTGATGGATGCGGTGGCCTTCAGGAGATGAATGCTGACCCAGTGCATCCCAGCATGGTGGGCACTGGGCAGCAAATGCTACACACCCTCTCCTCCCACGCACTGATTCCTGCTGGTGGCTTGCATTGGTTAAACTCAACCAAGAGCCAGAACACAGGGGAACTCGCTGACATAATTCACAAAGGTCTGTGTCCTACTCTACAGAGAAGGGTAGAGAAAGGTAGAGGATGGTTCTAGAGGGGCAAGTGGCATTTGCAGCATGCTGCCTTGGGACATACATGGAAAGAAACATAGCCACAAAATAAAGCTGCGATGCAAAAGATGTCACAAGATGACAGTGAGTGGTATAGACAATAGGTTCAGGTGAGGGATGTAATATAACTTAGGGAAGATCCCTAGGAAGAAAGGAATACTTTTTTGGGTTGGGCCTTTAAGAATGAGTAAGAATTAGATTAGCAGAGAGGAATATGGAGGACAGGGAGAACAGTGGAACAAAGACATGGAAATAGAAATAAATATAGTATGGCTGAGAGGCTGTATCCAACTGGCTGAAGCACAGAATAAGCAGATGCAGGCATGAGTTCGAGACCAGCCTGGCCAACAGGGCAAAACCCCATCTCTACTAAAAATACAAAAATTAGCCAGGCATAGTGTGCGTCTGTAGTCCCAGCTACTCGGGAGGCTGAGGCAGGAGGATTGCTTGAACCTGGCAGGTGGAGGTTGCAGTGAGCTGAGATCGCACCACTGCACTCCAGCCTGGGCGACAAGAATGAAACTCCATCTCAAAAAAAAAAAAAAAAAAAAAAAGATACAGTTCCTTGGGAGTGATCCAGTTTCAAAAGGCAATAATTGAGAGTTTGACTCAGCCTGAACCTCATCTAGTTTAGACAGGATGTAAGTGAAGTGTGCTCTTCCAAAGCAGATTCTGATGAATCCACAACAGGTGGTCACTAAATATTTATTGACCAAATGAATGAGATAAGTAATTAAAATGAAGTTACTATAAATTTCTATGATGTTTTGAAACAGTGCATAAGATGGCCATTTACATTGATTTCCAAAATCTAATCATCAGTCCAGGCACGGTGGTTCATGCCTGTAATCCCAGCACTTTGGGAGGCCAAGGCGGGCAGATCACGAGGTCGGGGATTCGAGACCAGCCTGGCCAAGGTAGTGAAACCCCATCTCTACCAAAAATAAAATAAAATAAAAAATTAGCCAGGTGTGGTGGCCGCTGCCTGTAATCCCAACTACTCGGGAGGCTGAGGCAGGAGAATTGCTTGAACCCAGGATGCAGAGGTTGCAGTGAGCAGAGATCGTGCCATTGCACTCCAGCTAATCATCATGCAGACCCACTCTGAAAGCAGGAACCTGGTCTACCTTGTTCTTAAAATAATCCCATCTCCTAGCACAGAGCCCAGCTCAGAGCTACAGCATCATCCTGTATCTGTTGAATAAATGCTGGGATAAATTAATAAATGAATGCATACTTGAATGCATTTATCCTTTTACAGTCAGGTTGCTTGGGGTGGTGATCCCTCCCTACCCTTGGCAGGTACAGTTACTGTTAAGGTACATTAAGTAGTCAGCCTTTTAATGATTACTTGTTTTTTTGGGGTTTTTGTTTGTTTGTTTGTTTTGGTTTTTTTTTGTTTTGTTTTTCTGAGATGGAATTTCGCTCTTTTTGCCCAGGCTGGAGTGCAACGGCACGATCTTGGCTCACCGCAACCTCAGCCTCCTGGGTTCAAGTGATTCTCCTGTCTCAGCCTCCCAAGTAGCTGGGATTACAGGTGCCCACCACCACACCCAGCTAATTTGGTGTTTTATAGTAGAGACGGGGTTTTACCATGTTGGCCAGGCTGGTCTCGAATTCCTGACCTCAAGTGATCTGCCTGCCTCGGCCTCCCAACGTGTTAGGATTACAGGCGTGAGCCGACTACTTGTAAGTGCTTCTTAATTTTTCCTCCCTTTAATTTCTTGTGAGTCTCAGATGTGCAGTTGTTTAAATAGCTTAAATATAAGGGTGAGTAAAAAAACAACTCAGGCCCTGCATCAGCTTTGAGAAGCAACCCATGAGAACAACACATTTCAGATGCAGGGCTTCTGTCTCCAGCCTCCAGCCTGGGGTATGCGCACCTGCAGCCGGCCTCAGTGCCATTTGCTGCAGCGGAGGTGGTTCCTGGGCTCCTTTTACCTTTGTTCCTTTCTTTAAGCATTCAACTTCTTTTCCCACTGCCATTAAAATCATATTAAGTAATTCTGAAGTGCTTCCCATAAACACCAAATGAGAAGTACAACCGTGAGAACAATTATCTACCTGTGTGGAATAGGTTATTATTTTAATTTGTAATCCGAGTGACATTCATTTTAGAGAAGAGAGTATTGGGGTGTACACCCTCCCCACATGCCCCATTTACTCAACAAAGAGTGAGGCACTTTTTCTTCTTCCTTAATAGGTAGCTTTAACCTTACTGCCTTGTTAATTATGATACCTGAGGGTAAATTCCTGTTTACTGGCTTTTAAACATTACAATTTTTATTTGCCATCAGACACAAAGAGAGAACTAAGTTCAAACTTATTTTATGGCTTATAGAAGCTAAAAGTCAGACAAGGTTAATATCGTCAGATGATGATAAATATGTGGTAATTTTAACTTTAAAGTGGACAGCCCTCCTTTTATGGTGAATTACATTTGCACAACCTAATTTCTCATTGAGTTGAATTTCAGTTTAACAATTCCTATCTCTTTGAGGAGATCCAAGGATTTCAGGTGTCTCTAAGATCTGGGAATACCTACTGCAATCCAACTGTGGGAGAGGTGCTCTGTGTTTATATTTAGAAAGAAATAGAAAAAGATTGTTAGTGCCGATGGCACCCTGCTGACCTGAAGAGGGAGTTTGTGATGAGGGGGTTTTCAGAATCTTGTGCCTGAGATAGGATGAATTCTTTTCACTTGAACAAAAGATTGTTTATGATGAAAACCTTAACCTATACACTCTAAGACAGACTGAAATGTAAAAAAGGTGAAAGGACTCTGAAACACATGGATGAAAAAATGTTTTAAACCTGTGTGTTAGAAATACAATTATGCATATGATACCTTCAGCTCTGAGTATTTGTTCTAATTTATGAATTTTTTCTTGTTTTAAAGATTTTCCCTCTGCTAAATATGCTTAGATCTTAATGTGCAGATGTCTTTGCCAGCATTCAGTTTCTAATGTATATGTAATATTCTAAGCAAGTTTTTAGTAGAGATTATGAAATTAAACTGATACATTTAGTTTTTTCCCCAATAATAATTATTGTGGATGCTACATAAAAATAACACAATAGTACATGTTTGAAGACCAGTGTGCTTCAAACTACAATGTACTTCAATGCTACATTGAGACCACTATAGCATTCCAATAGGTGGAATTTTTTTTTTTTCCTTTTAGAAGTTCATGAAGAAATGAAAAAAAAAATCTGCTTTGGTCTGAAATATGAGACATGAAATCTCAGTTGAGGAGTATAATTTGGAATTATTTAAACATTTTTCAAATGTCTTCTGAACCCTAACAAATTTTAAATTGACAAACAATAAAATTAACTAGGTTTTTGTTACTTCCCATCACCTCTTTCAGTAAGTAAGAAACAAAGATGGTCTACTTTTTCACTGTATTGAGCAAGCTGTAGGCATTTTAGCAAATAAGAAAAGAAAAGATGGCTTAATGACATGGTGATTTAGGATTTTTAAATTTAATTGATGGGATATAATTATTTAATTTAATCAACTTATTTATTTGTTTTTGAGACGGAGTCTTGCTCTGTCACCCAGGCTGGACATGTAGTAGCACGGTCTTGGCTCACTGCAACCTCTGCCTCACAGGTTCAAGCAATTCTCTGCCTCAGCCTTCCAAGTAGCTGGGATTACAGGCACCTGCCGCTGTGCCCAGCTGATTTTTGTATTTTTAGTAGAGACGGGGTTTCACCATCTTGGCCAGGCTGGTCTTGAACTCCTGACCTCGTGATCCACCTGCCTCAGTCTCCCAGAGTACTGGAATTACAGGCATGAGCCACCGTGCTCAGCCAATAATTTTAAATAAAAACATTTAAAATAAATAATCTGTAATTTCATGTCTGATAGGGTAGGCAAGGTTGCAGTAGTAAATACAACCAAACAAGTAATGGCTCAAGACAATGGAAGTT
Organism: Papio anubis; assembly: GCF_008728515.1. Lineage (NCBI taxonomy): Eukaryota > Metazoa > Chordata > Mammalia > Primates > Cercopithecidae > Papio > Papio anubis. The sequence goes on along the minus strand of NC_044982.1, from coordinate 49,675,711 downwards.
TAGTTCTTGCTCATGTCAGAGTCTTGGGAATGTGAACAGATTCTCCAGCAGCTCTCCTTCACGCACTTCTTTAGGGTATCAGGCTGATAGAGACTTTGCCATCTTCAAATTATAGCTTCTATAGTCACTGTAGTTATCTCCATCATAGCCAGCTGGAAGGGAGAAAGAGTACAGAGGAGAAAGGGAGGGCATTATGGGCCAGGGAGGGAGTGGCGCACATCCAGTTCCCATTCCATGTGGCTGGAACTTAGTCACATGGCTACCTAACTGCAAATGTATTCTAGCTCTGTGCCTAAGAAAAAGGGTACATAGATTTTGGTGAGTAGCCAATGGCCTCTGCCACAGTCTAGCACCCTCCCAGCCTAGCAGAGTGTGTGATTTGTAGTATTCCATTAACATTTGTTGAATTGAGTATGTATATATTGCTTTCCAAAATCATGTATGTTTCTACGATGACACAATAGGATAGTCATGCTATTTCCTGTTTTGCTACTGTGACTTCATAGTTTATTACTTGTTTCAGTAGTTACTTATATCCCAATTTGTTATAAAAAATAATTAAAGATACAATAATCTGGCAACATGAAATAACTTGTCATTAACTAATAAATATTTTTCTATGCTTCTGAATAGGCTTAATAATTGCAATGCTACAATTAAATTTATTAAGGCTTATTCCAAATGTTGACATAGTTTTGCTTTATACATATGATTAAACATAACTGTAAAGGGATTATTTTTGTGCACATATGTATTTATGTTGGTTGAAGTAGTTGCTTACAATAAATCCTAGAAGTGAAAATAGCGGATCAAAAGAAGTAAACATTTTCATGATTTTTGTGAGGTATTTACAGTATTGGCGGAAATGAGTGCAAAGTTCAGTGAGGCTGCAACCTCATCAGTCTGAATGGCATTGGAAACACATTTCAATGCCTAAAATGTGCAAAAACGATACCAATTGTTTTAATTTCTTTGATTGTTAGTGAAATTTCTTTACTACTTTTCCCCTCTTTGGGGAAGTAGTTCTTATCTCTTTAGATTTGATGACTTATTGAGTGCTATCATTAAACATGCTACTTGGAAATAAAATTTATTTTTAAAATTTTGCCAGGCCACGGGAAGTGGAAAAAATGGGGAGATGTTGGTCAAAGGGTATGAACTTTGAGTTATAAGATGAATAAATTCCAAGCATCTAATTTACAGTGTGATTACTATAATTAATGGTGTATTGAAATGTTCTAAGAGAGTAGATCTTAAGTGTCCTCACCCCACACACCACCACATGATGGTAACTGTGTGTGGTGATGGATGTGTCAATTAATTTGATTGTGGCAATCATTTTATAGTGAATATGAATGTCAAATCATCAGGTTGTACAGCATGCATATATACAATTTTTGTTTGTCAGTTATACCTCAAAAAAGCTGGAAAAATAATTTGTTTTAAATAGGATGTAAATAATATCTGTACATTTTTCTTGGTTGGGAAACAAAAAAACACTAGTTAGTTGGAAGTTCTTTTTTTTCTTTTTCTTTTTCTTTTCTTTCTTTTTTTTTCTTTTTCTTTTTTGAGACATCTTGTTGCCCAGGCTGGAGTGCAATGGCACCATCTCAGCTCACTGCAACCTCCACCTCCCGGGTTCAAGCGATTCTCCTGCCTCAGTCTCCTGAGTAGCTGTAATGACAGGCGTGCCACCACGCCCGGCTAATTTTGTATTTTTAGTAGAGACGGGGTTTCTCCATGTTGGTCAGGCTGATCTCAAACTCCCGACCTCAGGTGATCCACCTGCCTCAGCCTCCCAAAGTGCTGGGATTACAGATGTGAGCCACTGCACCTGGCAAGAAGCTCTTCCTTTTAATTTTATGTTATTAAGAGTCTATGGCTCTATGACTCATAGATATTAGCTGTATGTGACCAATATTTCTTAGTTTTAGGAACTTTGTACAAAAGACTAAACAATAATGTGTTGTTATTTTTTAAGAATATTTCAAATATCAGAAGACACAGAAAGAAATAGTGGGAAAAGTGAAAAAACAATAAAAGTAACAAGAGAAAAAGTAACAAGAGAAAAAGTAACAAGAGAATTAAACTGAATTATAGCTGGAAACAGAAGTAAAGAAGAGGCAGAAACACAAAGTAACATAGGAGAAAGATGAATAGTTTTGTCCTATATTCATAATAAATAAGGAGACGAATTATTATAGAGTGATTTTCATCTCTTAAGTAGACATACATCCCACTAGAATACAAGCTCTGTGTGACAGTAATCTTGCCTGATCTTGACTGTGTTCCCAGCACTTAGAAGAGTGCCCGTTACAGTGGTGGGTGTTTAATGATAATTGTTAAAATAGATTTCTAAGTCAAATAATTTCCAAATGGGAAAAATATACACCTTGAAATCTCATTGGAAAGGTGGCAAAAAAATAATACAAGATGGTACAGTGACCAGTGATTGTTTGATTCAAACACTTTATTAGGTCCATGCAAGTACTGTAACCACCCGGTTACAAACGGCTCACAGTCTTTTAAGTTGAGTGGCCATACCAAAAGAAGCCTTGGAAGGGGAGGGAGAATTTCACCCCACTGTAATCTCAGTGCCATCTCTCCTTCAAATAAGTGTGCTCTAATAAGGAAAACTGATGTTTCTGTTAGTCTTAAAATATGAATAAGGCTGGGTGCAGTGGCTGACACCTGTAATCCCAGCACTTTGGGAAGCCGAGGAGGGTGGATCAGGAGGTCAGGAGATCGAGACCAGCCTGGCCAAGATGGTGAAACCCCGTCTCTACTAAAAATACAAAAATTAGCCAGGCATGGAGGTGTGTGCCTGTAGTCCCACCTACTTGGGAGGTTGAGGCAGGAGAATCACTTGAACCTGGGAGGCGGAGGTTGCAGTGAGTTGAATTCATGCCACTGCACTCCAGCCTGGGTGGTGGAGTCTTGCTTAAAAAAATAAATTAATTAATTAATTAAATAAATAAAAATAAAGGCATTTTTAGAAAACTTTATTCTCTCATGGATTTTAAACACACAATCTAAATAAAAAGAAAACACTTATTCTAATGAAGAGTAATGATCATTCCCTTATACTTTTCTCCTTCCACTCTGATTGCTCTTTCTGGATTGAATTCTGGAACTGCCATGGTGTAAGACAAAGAAAATAACGACACGAACAACTATTATACAAGGTTGGAAATGTTAGGGGCCCTAAGAAATGTTTAGGGAAAGTATTATGAGGGTTTGGGAAAAGGAATGATCATCCCTTCTATCAGTCAGTGTCTTTGACTGCAAACAATAGAAACTGGTAGTGGCTAATTTTACAAAGAACTTCATTGGACGGGTATGGAGTTCTTCATGAAATTAAACTGTAGGTCAAAGAATCCAACACTTGCAAGAACTAGAGTAGGTCAGCTACAGGGATCCACAAGCAGGAGTCATTGCTGGCCTCTTCAGGGCATCAGTGAGCTCCGGCCATTTTCTATGCTCACAAAATGAGTCAAGAGTCAAATTGCAGCCTGAGAGGGACATTACTAGCACGTGCACAAGTGCAATTCTGATTGGCCTAGTGAATCTCATATCTCCATCCCCTCGCCAGAAAGACTGGGACATTTTGAGTTGTAATTCCATCAAGACTGCATGCATCCCCAAGATTGATTGTATTCTCAAAGCAAAACCAATGCATCCTAGAAGTATCCAAATCATTCTGAAAGAATGGTGAATGAATAATGTCAGGCAAGAAAAAAGCCATAGGTGTCCACAATACTCATTGGGCTGGGGATACAGGAGTCAGAGAAACCATCATGAAAGAGTTAATATTGGAATTAGGTCTTAAAAATACATAGCATTTGAATATGCAGGGATGAAGAGGAAGGGTTAGGTTTGAAGACAAGAGATCATGGTATAAACAGAGGTACATATGATGGACCAGAGAACAGAGTCTGTCCTACAGAGGTATACAGGGAAGAGAAAATGGTTCAGTTTGGATAGAGTATAGAGTAAGAACAAGCCAGAAGAATCATGAATACTAGCCCAAGGAGTTTGGATTTTATTCTGTAAGCAATTGAAGGGCTGATATTTTTGAGATGGGAGATGTAATTAAATATTGGAATTAGTTATGTACTTTTTTAAAGGGAAGATGTCTTTGGTGACAAGGGATGGAAGGGAGGAGAAGAGATTAGATGCAAGAAAACCAGTTCAGACGTTATTGCAAAACCTTGGTCTAGAATTACTAAGGAGCTGAATGAGTATCATGACTGTAGGAATACAGTTGAAGAGAGAGGCATAAGAAACATTATAAAGGCAACATATAGTGACAGGGCTTGCTGTCAACCAATACCATATGAAGTGAAGCTGAATGTGGGACTGAAGACTCTATCATTAAAATTCCAGGAAATATTATGACTCAGAAATACTAACAATGTGGCTGGGTGCGGTGGCTCATACCTGTAATCCCAATGCTTTGGGAGGCCAAAGCGGGAGGATCACTTGAGGACAGGAGTTCCAGACCAGCCTGGCCAACATAGCGAAACCCCATCTCTACAAAAAAATACAAAAAATTAACTGAGTGTGGTGGCACCCGCCTGTCATCCTAGCTACTTGGGAGGCTGAGGCATGACAATCGCTAGAACCCGTGAGTGGGAGATTGCAGTGAGCTGAGATCATGTCACTGTACTCCAGCCTGGGCAACAGAGTGAGACTCTGTCTGAAAAACAAACAAACAAACAAAAAAACAAAACAACTAGCAATGCAATTCAGCCACTGTTGCAAGTTCTTTATCAGTTAATCAAATATTCTTGATGATTACAATCATACTATTTGAAAAAAATCCTTAAATGCATGAATATAATCCTATAGCTTAAAACTTCAAAGTGAAGGGAACCAATTCTGACAATATATACCTACCTTTCATTAAAAACAGCAGGAAAGACACTCCAGGGCTGGATTGGCAAACTTCTTCTGTAAAAGGTCATATGGTAAACATTTTAGGCTTTCTGGGCCATACAGTCTCTGTTGTAGTTACTCAACTGCGTGAAAGCAGCTGTGAATAATATTTAAATGAATGAATGTGGTTGTGTTCCAATAAAACTTTATGTATGGACACTGCAATTTGAATTTTATATAATTTTCATATGCCATGAAATAGTCTTTTGTTTTTTCTCTACCATTACAAAATATAAAAACTATTCTTGTCTCATAGGCCATGAAAAAAGAGAAAGTAGGCTGGACTTGTCACTTACTGTTAGTGTCATTGTGTCCTACGACAGCACTAGAAACCAGGACCAACCTATCTTTCGTGAGTCAACAACAATATGAACCTATTCTGAAAGTAGTAGTTGAACTAAGAGAAGGAAAATATGAGAACAAATTAATATCTCAATAATTTATTCTGTTCTACTTGTTTTTGTTTCAAATGAATGGAGTTTTTTTTTTTTTTTAAACTTTCCTTCCTAATGTAGCAAGTTTTTTTTTTTTTTTTTTTTTAAACTTTCCGTTCTAATGTAGCAAGTTTTTTCTTTTTTGACTTTCCTTTTTAATGGTGTTAATACTTGTTAAAATACAGGTTAGGCTAAAGTAACAGAGGCATTCTCAAATACAATGGTTTGAACAGGCTAGAAATTTATTTATCTCTCAAGTAAGGGTTTGAGTATAAGTAGTCTGAGGCTTGCAGGGAGGCTTGGGGGTGTCAGAGGTGCAGGCTGCTTCTGTCTTTTGCTCCATCATCCTCAACCCACAACTCTGAACTCACAGTCTATGATGGCTGCTCCGGCACCTACCATCACATTTGCATCCCAGCCAGTGGGAAGAGGAGAAAGAAGCAGCAAAGGCCATACTCCTTTCCTTTAAGTGCCAGCTTGGAAGTTGTATATATTACTTCTGTTCACATTTCACTGGTCAGAAGTTAGCGATGTACCTACAGCTAGCTGCAGAGGAGGTAGGGGGTTGGAAGTATAATCATCTGGGAAGTCATGTACCCAACAAAAATGGGGCCGTCTATCGTTTTTTTAGACGGAGTTTCGCTCTGTCGCCAGGCTGGAGTGCAGTGGCGCGATCTCGGCTCACTGCAAGCTCCGCCTCCCTAGTTCACGCCATTCTCCTGCCTCAGCCTCCCGAGTAGCTGGGACTACAGGCGCCCGCCACCACTCCCTGCTAATTTTTTGTATTTTTAGTGGAGACGGGTTTTGACCGTGTTAGCCAGGATGGTCTCGATCTCCTGACCTCGTGATCAACCCGCCTCGGCCTCGAAAAGTGCTGGGATTACAGGCGTGAGCCAGCGCGCCCGGCCATGGGGGCATCTGTCCTTAAAGAGATGGATAGAATAGATATTGTTAAAAATCGGAAGACAGTAGGTGATCTCTGCCAAGCCTCGCATATTGCTAAACAATTTCTATACTCTATACAGAGATCATTTTAATTGCTTCAATCGGGGGAAAGAAGTTATTCAAAATATATTTAATGATTACCTTAAATCCTAAAAATCACAAGGAGTTATTCTGGTGGCAGCCTTTTTTCCAAGGCTTTTACCTTAGTAGCTTCCATAACATCAGAAATTTATTCAACAAATATATTTGAGCACCTATAGTGCCGGGCATTTTTCCAGGCGAATAAATATCCCCATTTCCTACACCACAAACAATGTTTACTCTAACACATCATCTCTGTTGAAGACATTACCTTGAATGTGTAGTAAAGGCTCCTAAAAGCATGGGGAATGAAAATTGGGAGTCCTGGTGTTAGAATACAAAGTGAAGGGTGCTTTGAGGTGGTGAGGAGTAGGAGTTGGGAGTGGACTCCAGCCCTTCAAAATCTCCATCAGTCCTACAATTTCACCCCCAGTAAACATGGACTCCAAACAACAGACTGTTTTCTGTGTAAACATTTTTATTTTTGAGACAGTCTTGCTCTATTGCCCAGGCTGGAGTGCGGTGGCGCCATCTCGGCTCACTGCAACCTCCGCCTCCTGAGTTCAAGTGATTCTCCTGCCTCAGCCTCCCAAGTAGCTGGGACCACAGATGTGTGCCACCACACCTGGGCAATTTTTGTATTTTTAGTAAAGACAGGATTTCGCTATGTTAGCCAGGCTGATCTCGAACTCCTAACTTCGAGTGATCCGCCCGCCTCTGGCTCCCAAAGCACTGGGATTATAGGCGTGAGTGACTGACCGCGCCCAGTGGTGCAAACATAATTTCAAGAGAAGTTCTCTGTCTCCCTTTTCTGCCAGATTGCACCTATTCTTTTTAGAAATTCTAGACCCCTCCTGGTGGGGGGATTGGGAGTGATATTTAGGTAGCTCTCTCCCAATGCTCCCAATGGGAAAATAACAGTGGATCCTAAAATAAGAGCCTACCTGCATGTGTTTGCATCGTTCCCAAGTTGTATTCTCTAAAAAGAAAGAAAAGCAAGCTGGCAAACACTAAGCACTCCACTGGCATGACTTCAGAATGCTTGTGATTAAGATATTCTGCTTATTGTTAGTCAAAGATCTAGGCCTGCCTTGCTCCACATAAATAGAAGCTCTGTTTCTCAGCTGCCTGCGAGCATCCTCTTACATGTCCTTAGGGTGCTAGAACAGCGGGACTTCTCTAAATGGTTCTTAGACTCGAAGAACATGAAAAGAAGCAGCGAAGGGCTCCTGAAAGCATTTACATTGACAAGTAATATGTATCGACAGTACATTTTTCCTTTTCTTGCTATCAAGTAAAAGTCTTTGTGCACCGCTTTCCGTTGTTAACTCCAAGGGTAATTGAGGCGGCAGCAGCGTGGCCAGCAGCAGGAGTTGGCTGAAATTAATTAAGTGAGGCGGTTTGGACTGCACCATCCTCACTCCCTGCCACTCCCTTGTACTTTAACTGGCTGGGATTCAAGGGGCATGGAGCAGGAGGGAAGAGTGACATGGCCGTGCAAGGTAGAAAGAACCAGAAGTATTTGTTTGGAGTTCAGTCACTTGTTTCAGGTGGTTGGAGAAGGCACGGATTTAAAGAAAAAGCACCTTTGGTTTCTATAGCATGAGTCAAAGCAATTAAGTGCCAATAACAGCTAACACTTATTGAGCTCCTTTTATATGTCAGACGCTGTTTTTGTTGTTGTTGTTGTTGTTTGTTTGTTTTTAGATAGGGTCTCACTTTGTCACTCACCCAGGCTGGAGTGCAGTGGTGCGATCTCGGCTCACTGCAGCCTCGACCTCCTGGGCTCAGGTGATCCTCTGCCTCAACCTCCTAAGTAGCTGGGATTATAGGTACATGCCACCATGCTTGACTAAATTTTTTTTGTATTTTTTGTAGAGACAGGGTTTCTCTATGTTGCTCAGGCTGGTCTCAAACTCCTGGACTCGAGTGGTCTGCCTGCTTTGGCCTCCCAATGTGCTAAGATTACAGGCTTGAGCCAATGCGCCCCGCCCAGACACTGTTCTAAGAGCTTTATATATCATTATCTTATTTGATTCCAATAACTCTCTGTGGTAGGTGCTCTTATTGTTTCCATCTTTCAGCTAATGAAACTGAGGCTGGAAGAGGTTAAGGCTTTCAGCAGCAGGCCCAGAATTCTATTGTTGGCAGTCTGACTCCAGAGAAGCAAGCCATCCACTGTGCATGGCAGTGATGCCTCATTGATAGACGAACGCCTGGTTGTTATTTCCCTCTTGATTTATAGCATTGATTTTTGTCACAGGTGAGGGTATAGATTAGCATATCTTAGTTGAAGAGGAAATCAAGTTAAATCATAAAGAAGACAACGCTAGAAAAGTGTGATGTTCGAAAAACTGCAAAGAGCTTGTGCCTTTTTTTTCCCTGACTGCCTGCTAGCACATTTCTTACTGTAGAGAACTACATATAGTACAACAGTACTAGATTCTATATAAAGCAATTTACTATGTTTTGAAAAGTGATAATGGCCTTGTTTTCATCTTAAGAGTTGAGAGTGGCAAAAGACTGATAGCACCCTCAGAAGCATGCACTTAGCAAGATTCCCTAAATAGTTCTTTCCTTTCCAGTCCTGACCCAGTAACCTCTGGGCCATTCTATTCCCTGGAATCTCCTGTATAGGGCCCTGAAGAGTATGCTGATGCCTGCAACATCCTTTAAGGATTCGAAGACCTGTAGACAAATGGCTCCTGGGGACAGGGAACATATCAAAACATAATCCTTACTCATAACAGAATTGAGTTCCGTTTGAACCCAGCAATCAAGGAATGAAAGGTGAGTGCATTAACCTACCATGTTATCTGTATAGGAGTTTTATATCTTAAATGGAACAGACATCCCTGCAAAACAATAGTGGACTGAGATTAATGAGTTACAGGTGACCCTCAGACACGGGAAGGTTGACTTTGGATAAGCACCCACAAAGGTCAAGTGCTTATCTGAATTAACCACAAGTCTTGGATCTGGGGTAAAAATAAAGGACGAGAAATACCCCAGAGAGAGGCTTTCTTTAACCTGAGTTTTGTGTCCTTTCTTACCTTCTGCTAAATTCTGCATTGGATTGGACAAGCCCTTTTCTTGTGCCATTTCCACACACATCTCTGGCCTACACTAGATCTTAGCATTGTGGAAACAGCATGAAAACCCAGAGCAATGCTTTTCAGACATCCAGGGTTTCAGGATGTATGTTGTAGATCAATTATTTTTGTTAACATAGCATTGAGTCTTTTTGACAGAGAGTTTATGACAGCAGGATGGAATCTTTGTAACTATAGTCACTTTTGCCTGGTATTGATGGGAGGATTTGCATATGTCTCGTTATACAGTACAAATATGGAGTGGTAACTATGACTTTCTCTATTTATTACTCTTGCCCTTGGGCTAGTTTTAATGTTTCCATTTAAGACAATAACTCATCCCCAGAGCAGTGCTGTATTCTTGGGTTATTGAAAAACACACCTGACCACCTACCTCCATTAAATGGAGTTATATAGCAACCTAGTGTATTCTCTGGAGAGAGTATCTGCTAGGCCCTATCTTAGGAGACGAGAGGGAACAGATTGGTACAGACTGGGGATGGAGTTGAGGGAGGCTAGGGACAGACCTAGATCAGACCTTAGAAGTTCAGTGTAGAAGATGGAGTGTTCCCTTGGCAAGGTGAGCAGACACTCACCTAAACACAAAACACCAGGGAGTCTCCACTGCCAGGTAGAATCCTGGTCCAGGTGTGTTGTCAGTAATAGAGAGACACAATGAGACAACCTTCATCCACCCGCCCCTGCCAGACCTTGGAAATAAGGGAAATAAGACACCTACTGAGAGCAAAACTTTAAAAACAACGTGAACTAAAACAGAGCATAGATATGCAAAGTTTTCTTAGGACCCTAAGAAACCTCATCAAATTCATTAACACATGCAAAGAAAGAATGTGTAAATCAGAAGGGGGTTGGCGAACCCTGGGAGGTAGCGGGAGAAAAAAAGAGCCCGTAAGCCAAAGGCAGTGGAGCTGGTCCAGGCTTGTTCCTGGAAGGCCAGATCTGGCCAAAGTCTTTCAGACTGGGTTAAGCATCAACTGAACATCTATCCCAACAAATCGGTATGGAGTTCCTACAATGAGTCGGGCATGTATCAGACTCTGGGAAAAAGTGCCAAGGCCTGGAGACGACCTCTAGAGGTTGAAGACTGACCTGAGCCAGGCACAAACTTGAAGGAGAACACACCAACATAATGAAGGAAACCTGAGACTGAGAACTTGCGGTCTCAGGAGGAGACTTGCCTGAGGAAGAACACTAGATATGAGAGACAAGGACGTGTGGGAGTGAAACGGTGCGAGGAGGTGGGTATAAGGACAGTACCTTGAACAGGGCAGCATCTGCTCAGGCAGCCAGGCTGGAAAGATCTTGGTTTGCAGCCTATTCGGAGGATGGAAAGAAGGCAGGCGTGACTGGACCCAGAGTGGTTTTCAATAACAGATATTTACTGAGTTTTTGGCAGTTGCCAGACATGGTCAAAAGAAGCTTACTCTTTTAATTTTCATTATAATCCTATGAGATAAGCACTATCTTTATTTCCATTGTATTAAGGAGGAAACTATGGCACAATATAAGTAAATAAATCACCTGAGCCGGGAATGAGAGGAACAAGGATTTGAACCGTTGAGGTGTGGTCCCAGAGCCCACATTCCTATCCAGTTCTTATACTGAAGACAGAGGCTGAAGTGCCCAGACCATTGTAGAACTAGTAGGTTGAGGATTTTTCTTCTTTTAAGAACGATATACAGTTTTAGGCCGGGCGCAGTGGCTCACGCCTATAATCCCAGCACTTTGGAGGCCAAGGCGAGAGTGGATCACTTGAGGTCAGGAGTTTGAGATCAGTCTGGCCAACAGGGTGAAACCCCGTCTCTACTAAAAATACAAAAATTAGCTGGGCGTGGTGGCAGGCGCCTGTAATCCCAGCTACTCGGGAAGCTGAGGCAGGAGAATCGCTTGAACCGGGCAGGCAGAGGTCGCAGTGAGCAGAGATTGCGCCACTGCATTCCAGCCTGGGTGACAGAGCAAGACTCTGTCTCAAAAGAAAAAAAAAAAAAAAAAGGAGGAATATACAGTTTTAAAGGAGTGACCTGCTCGGATATGTGCTCCAAAAAATATCACTCTGGCTGCAATGTGGGGAAAGATTCATTTAGCTACCATGTCTCTGAAGCCCGACTATGATTTTTCTTCCTGTGTAAGTCTGCTGAGAAAGACAGGATGCATAGATCATATACATTTCAAGAATTTTGCTCAGCAAGTCAATTCTTGACTGCAGGGAGAGAAGATGTTGCTCGTGTGTGCGTGTGTGTGTGTGTGTGTGTGTGTGTGTGTGTGTGTTTTGAGACAAAGTCTGCTGGAGTGCAGTGGTGCAATCTCGGCTCACTGCAACCTCCACCTCCCGGGTTCAAGCTATTCTCGTGCCTCAGCCTCCAAAGTAGCTGGGACTACAGGCACGCACCACCACGCCCAGCTAATTTTTGTATTTTTAGTGGAGACGGGGTTTCGCCAGGTTGGCCTGGCTGGTCTTAAACTTCTGACCTCAGCTGATTTGTCAGCCTTGGCCTCTCAAATTGCTGGGATTACAGGCATGAGCCACTGTGCCCAGCCAATCATGTGGTTTTTGAGCTTCCAGGTCTTGTAACATTTATTTCTCAATGTAATTGACAAAATGGTACTCTGATTTGCAATATCAGACTTAGGAGAAAGATTAGGCAGTCTACCCTAGGACGATTGATTTACTTTCTAAAAATATGAAGTTTCTGGTTTGCAATATTAAGAATTGGGCCTTTCCTAGACCACAGTAAATTCACCACAGCAGTAACTTTTCCCGTGGCTGCTCAGGAGGGAGCCTGCTCTGCTGCCTTTTCCCTGAGAGTGGCAACTGACAACCCACACCACTCAGTTTCTCTGGGCTGTGCACAATAACCACAAGCCATCCTTGTCTTCCTGTTCTTCCTCTTTCTCTTCATTCTCCTCCTCTTTCTCCTCTTCTTTTTTTCTTCTTCCTCCTCCTCCATACAAGGTTTTCAGAAACCTAGACAGGTAGGCAGTATTAGGAAAGTCTGTCAGCAGGTATCAGATACAAAACACTTAAATGGAAACCAATAAGAACAATATAGGATCTCAGACCTCAAGGAATTGTGGTATTAGACAGGGGAAGAAGAGAGAAATTCATGTAACATAGCTGGGGAGCAAGAGAGAACCTAGATTTTGTTTCACGATAGAAGCTTAGGGTAAGAGCCATACAAACTGGAGATGGAAATCTGGATAGCACTGTAGAGATGGTATCTAAAGCTGTGGGACTGATAACATCCTCTAGGAATTGAATGTTGTTAGGGAAAAGAGGTCTGAGTCCTAAGTTCTGGATCACTCCAACTCAGAGTCAGGGAGATGAAGAAAAATGGCCTAAGACACAGGAGAAAACTCAGGAGAGCACGGCATCCTGGAAGGCAAGTGAAAAAGTGTTTGGGGGGCAGGGAGAGGAGGAGAGCGCCTAGATACATGAAATGTTTAAGTACGAATAAGATGAGGACTGAGAACTGGCCAATGGACTTGTCAATGTCCTTAGTAACCTGAACACAGGACATTTTGATGGAATGTTTGCTATGGAGAGGGAAGAAGCAGGGGGGAGCTGATTGAATTGGGTTCAAGAGAGATTGGGAGGAGAAAAGTTACCAGTGAATATGAACAATTTCTTGGAGAAGTTTTGCTGTCAAGTGGTTCAGAGAAATGGAGCAGTAGTTGGAGGGAGATATGGCATCAAAATATTTTTGTTTTTGTTTTATTTTATTTTATTTTATTTTATTTTATTTTATTTATTTTTTTTTTGAGACGGAGTCTAGCTCTGTCGCCCAGGCTGGAGTGCAGTGGCCAGATCTCAGCTCACTGCAAGCTCCGCCTCCCGGGTTTACACCATTCTCCTGGCTCAGCCTCCCGAGTAGCTGGGACTACAGGCGCCCGCCACCTCGCCCGGCTAGTTTTTTGTATTTTTTTAGTAGAGACGGGGTTTCACCGTGTTAACCAGGATGGTCTCGATCTCCTGACCTTGTGATCCGCCCGTCTCGGCCTCCCAAAGTGCTGGGATTACAGGCTTGAGCCACCGCGCCCGGCCTTTATTTTAATTTTAAACTGAAGTTTAGAGGAGTGGTTTTTTTTTTTTTTTTTTTTTTTTTTTTGAGACAGGGTCTCTCTCTGTCGCCCCAACTGGAGTGCAGTAGCATGATCCTGCCTCACTGCTACAGCCTTGAACTCAAGGTCTCAAGTGATCCTCCTGCCTCTGCCTCTGGAGTAGCTGGGACTACAGGTGCATACCACTACGCCTGGCTAATCTTTTTTTTTTTTTTTTTTTCTGGAGACTGAGTCTCATTTTTTTGCCTACGCTGGTCTTGAACTCCTGGCCTCAAGGGATCCTCCCATGTCAGCCTCCCAAAATGCTGGGATTATAAGCATGAGCCACTGTGTCCAGGCTGTTTTATTTTTATTTTTTTGACACAGAGTTTCACTCTTGTAGCCCAGACTGGAGTGCAGTGGTACAATCTCGGCTCACTGCAATCTCCGCCTCCCAGGTTCAAGCGAGTCTCCTGCCTCAGCCTCCCAAGTAGCTGGAACTACAGGTGGGTGCCAACATGCCTGGCTAATTTTTTGTATTTTTAATAGAGACAGGGTTTCACCAAGTTGGCCAGGGTGGTCTGGAACTGCTGACACCTCAGGTGATCCACCTGCCTTGGGCTCCCAAAGTGTTGGGATTACAGGCGTGAGCCACCACACCCAGCTTATTTTATTTTTAATGAAAGAAACAAGAGCCTGTTTGTATGCTATTGCAACAGTCCAGCAAAAGGAGAGAAATTCATGATGCAGGAGAGAGGGGAGGAATCTAGTACATGAGTCAGGGACTGATCCTGATTGGCCTCAATAATCTATCCAAAGTCACAGAAGGAATGGTAGGGTATACAGGCTCTGATGCTGGTAGCTAGGGAGATGTGATGGTGGGACATGAAGAAGATCGTCCTGGGCACTTCTGTTTTCTTGGTGAAACAGGAAGCAAGTGAATGATGATGGGCGGGCAGGTTGTGAAGGACTGAGGAGAGAAGTGATGAAAGAGTTGTTGAGGAGGGTGGAAGAGGGAATAGACAATAAATGACAATGAATGACAGCTGGGCAGCATTCATGACTCACAGAAGGTTATAATGACCATGATTTAGCATGAGACCAACCAGCATGGTTGTGTGGTTTTCTCCAGCACATTTAGTGGCAGGGATGCAGACACAGAATGGGCAGGAAGTTGGAATGAACTGGGGTGAGAATTTGCCAGTACAGTACAGTGACAGAGCACCAAGGGAGTTGAGGGAACTTGGAAAAGAAGGCTGGGCACGGTGGCTCACACCTGTAATCCCAGTACTTTGGGAGGCTGAGGTGGGTGGATTATGAGGTCAGGAGTTCAAGACCAGCCTGGCCAACATGGTAAAACACCATCTCTACTAAAAATATAAAAATTAGCCGGAAGTTTTGGCGCAAGCCTGTAGTTGCAGTTACTTGGGAGGCTGAGGCAGGAGAATCGCTTGAACCCGGGAGGTGGAGGTTGCAGTGAGCCAAGATCATACCACTGCACTTCAGCCTGGGCAACAGAACGAGACTCTGTCTCAAATAATAATAATAATAATAATGACTTTTGGAATTTAAGCAGGGTAAGAAGGAGGAAAATGAGGATGTGTGAGAGGTGCTGACAGGGACAGGCAGTGAGATCCACCTCGTAGGACTCTAAATTCCAGTGGAGTCAAAAATATATGTGCTCCAAATGGCATTTCTGGCCCTTGTACTAACAAATCTCTCCAAATCCTAATGTTCAAATTTCTTTAAATTTTGATGGAGATAATAATAACACACATATACATAAATTGTTCATATTTTTCTTGGTTACCAGAAAATTAGGATAGTGCCCCAGCCTCAGGTTTGTAGTCTCTCAATGATTCTCCCAAGGTTTTTAGAGAATAAGAGGAAGTCCACAGAAAGGCGAAGATAAGACAAAATGTCAGGAAATGAAAGGTCTGGAGAAAAAGCCTTTTAAATACAATGTTTGGCCAGGCACAGTGGCTTACGCTCATAATCCCAACACTTTGGGAGGCTGAGGCAGGAGGATGACTTGAAGTCCGGAGTTCAAGACCAGCCTGGGCAAAAAGTGAGAGCCTGGCTCTACAAAATTTTTTTTAAAGTAGCCAGGTATGGTGGCGTGCATGTGTACTCCCAGCTACTCAAGAGGCTGAGGCAGGAGGATTGCTTTGAGTTCAGCATTTCAAGGCCGTAATGAGCTATGGTCATGCCACTGCTCTCCAGCCTGGGTGACAGAGTGAGACCTCATCTCTTAAAAACAAAAAGACAATGTTTTACATGAGAACTTAGTTTATGGATTATATCAAGACATATCACTGTGGGAAATATGTGCTAGAAACTTGATAATCACTTCACTGGGGAATATGGCTCTGAAATGCTGGCAGATGTCTTTGTGTAGTGACCACAGATAGGTAGTTACCTGAAGCTTATCCTGTGGGAATTCTCATGTTTATGACCCTCTGGTCATCAGCCAGGGGTTATTTGGTAGTTTAGATTTTTAAATTAAAAATGGGACTTTTACATCATTTGGACCAATGCTTTCCAACTGTAAATTTTATCAGTTTATAATTGATAAAATTGGGCCCTAGCAAGGTGAAACCTATTTTCTATATTATGTGGTAATATAGGAGATACATTCTGGCCTCTGGCTGTGATCAAAGTATCCCCTTCTTCCAGGATTCTGTGTAAGACCCGTTCCTGTCATGGCCTCCCTTGTCCTGTATTAAAAGTGTTGCTTGCTTTCAGGATTGAGATGCCCTTCCTATGACCCAGGAAGCACAAACTCGTGGCTTCCTGTACTGTTATGCATGGGATGGAGCAAGAAGTTTTTGTTTCTGTTTTTCAAATTGGATATAAATTTTACTCAAGAGAACCATCAAAGACTGAGAGATGAGGAGGGAACAAGGTTTTCATCCCTCTTTAGAATAAATTGTGTAGAAGAGAAATAAAGATAATAAGTGAACTTTGCTGGAAAGAGCATGGGTTTTGGAGTTCAACAATAATACTACTCAGTATACACGGAGTGTTTACTCTTTGTTGGCATTGACCTCTCTCACATCTTGATGTCATTGATTACTAGCAATGTGGTCTTTGGCAGGTTACCTGATTTCTCTGAACTTATTTATGTATGTATTTATTTATTTATTTTTGAGATGGAGTTTCGCTCTTGTTGCCCAGGCTGGAGTGCAATGGCGTGATCTCAGCTCACCGCAACCTCCTGGGTTCAAGCAATTCTCATGCCTCAGCCTCCCAAGTAGCTGGGATTACAGGAATGCACCACCATGCCTGGCTAATTTTGTATTTGTGGTAGAGACAGGGTTTCTTCATGTTGGTCAGGCTGGTGTCGAACTCCCGACCTCAGGTGATTCCCCCACCTCGGCCTCCCAAAGTTCTGGGATTACAGGCGTGAGCCACCATGCCCAGCCTGAACTTTATTTTCTTTTAAACAAAAATATAAGTGCAAATACTTTTTTACCTGGTTTTTAATGTGCAATATGAAATTTGATAGGCATGTGAAACTATCTGGCATATAACAGGTGCTCAGTAAATGTTCATTGTTCTTTCTACCCTTCCCCTCAAGATTCCTGAGGTTTAAAAATACCTTTTCAGGTTTTGAGCTGTTCAAAAATTTCACAGCAAGGGTGGAATGGTTATGATTAGAACCATTTGATATTGTGTATTCAATTTTGTAATGTAACCTGATATCAACAGCCAAGATCTTTGTCCTGAAGGGAATTTCAATATTCAGCAAAGTTGGGCTGATTTAATAGCCATTAATTCTGAGGGTATGTTCAAGTTCAAAGTCCGTCTGTTTTAAATGTAAATTGTTCTTTTTCATGTATTTTGTATTGGAATTTAGGAACAAATGCTGTCACTTTTCTTTTTCTTTGCATGGTATTGCAGGCACCTTTATTATCACAGAACCCTATTATTGTGATACTTCGCACAGAAAATGCACACTCTGACATTAGGCACTAAAATTGCTGAAATATTCTGTTTTCTATTCAGTAAAGCCCCAAAGCACTATTTGCAAATTCCCTTACTTTAATTACACACCTCAGGGATGTGCATGCCAAAAAAGAGCCAGTCAGACAAAAAGCCAGATCTTTGCCAAAAAACCCCAGCCCCCTAAACTGGTAAACATTTATTTTCAGCTGGGAAATCTGCTATTAATTCATATAGTGACTTTCCCAGCTGAAATAATGAGCCAAGCCAAGTGAACCAAATGTTCGCAGTGAGCAAACATGAACAGTAGGGAAGCAGCCCATCTCTTATTTACATGTTTGTTCCTTCTGCACTTAAGGAATATTTGTATATTTCTCTTTTACCTGGGAGTGTATCAGTATTTTCCTTTTACCTGGACGTATACCAGTGTTGATGCTTCTAGTGTCTCAGTTTCCAAAAAGAACTTACGGACTCCATTGTAGGTAGGTGCTTTAAGAAGAGGCAAATCACCAAACCGAAGTATTTATTAGACTTTAAGAGCAAAGTCTTGCCACCAGCCTCACTGACTTTCCTATTTTATTGAATTTCTTAAAAGAAGAGAATTAGAGAAGACACAGGATTTTGAGGAAAACACTCTTTCAGAATTATTTTTGAAAAAAAATTAATGATAATTCTAAACTTATGAATAAGAAAATGTATTGTTTCATTAGGCAAAGTAGGGATTAAAATATATTTGTAAAGATTTTTAAATTTTTCAGAAGAATTGTTTTTCATTTCCATTTAATTACAAGCATTGAGGTGTGGAAAATAAGAAAGGAAATAGCTATCCACATACACTTTACGCATATGACAAGGTAGAGTATTATTTACACTTTCTTCTTAAGGCCTGAATGCACACAAAATGTACTCAGATCCTAGAATAGTAAGTTACCCTATATGTGTAAAACTTAGAATAAAAAGTAGTTTGTATAGAACAGCATGCGTGAAGGCTTCATGGAAAGCAAAGAAGGAAGGAGAAACCGTTAAATTAACACATGAAATAGCAAGTCAGAGAGTCAAAAAGTCAATATATTGATTAAATCCTATGATGATGTAGAGTATCTACTCAACAGTCAATTAACCGTTTAACGTGTTTCTTGATATAAAGGAAGTTTAAAAAAAGTCTCCAAACTCATATAAAGCTATAATCCAAAATTGGAGTTTTAATGCCTCTCTTAATATAAGGTTGAATACCGAGTTTTAATCTATTCTCAAAGAATAAAATGCTTTACATTTTAATGCAGGTGTGGTTTTGATAATCACAAACCTGAGAAAAAGTAGCTTTTAATTCACAGCACTTTAAAATCAAGGAAACTACCTTTGAACCTTTTTGTCTAAATGAAATTTTTGGCAGATACATGATTTTTTAGCAATGAATAAAATGGATGAGAATTCTTTTTTGTTCTATAAGAAGCAGCAATGCCCTATTAATTTTGACAGACAACTTGGCATTAGCCATTTTAAAATCCAACGTGGGATGAAGTTATGCATTACTAGTCTCTCTACATTTTTGTCAAGAGATGAACATTTTGCCAGATTTTTAATAATATGCCAAGAGCTTTGTCAGTCAGTTTATTTAGCTCTGCATGGTTATGCCAGTTTTCGTCCACCACCCCACTGGGTGTAACACTGCCCGCCACAGCCCACATAACTCCTCCCCTGCAATTAGACAAAGTCAACACAGCAATCACTCCCAACCACCCTTGAGGTACCTGCACTATCAACAGCGCAGATTCCGAGGCTTGAACAAGCTTTGCTTTGTCACTGCCTCCCTACCCCAATTAGGACTTTTTTCAGCCCAGGCAATTTAGCACCAACACCATGGGTGGACCAGATAACTCTTTTAAAAAAGCCCGTTTAAGTCATTCTTCTGCCCTTCCCCCTCCAGCCCAACCCAATCAATTCTTTCTCCACCCTCTTTTCACTACTTCCTCCACTGCCGTCCCCTCCCTGCACCTCCCCCCAACCCCGAGAAAGCACCCTCAGAAAGCAATAGGAGTCTGCCAGAAGGCAACTTGCAGTCCCTAACTAGTTACCATGCCGACTGGAGCCTGTGCTAAGGAATGTGCTGCTGCCACGCTGAACTCAATGAAAAGATGAAGAAAATGTGCAGGCAATACTAGTTTGGCTGCGATGCTGGGGAATCTGAGACAGGGCTATTGGTATGGAAGGATCTCACTGCATGCAATTTGCAAACATGCCAACTCAATAGCATGTGATAGGCACTGGATGGAATTTAGAGGTCTTGGGGTCTTAAAGGGCTGGAATGGAATAAGAGAGCTGAATGGGGGGAAATGTGCCCCCATGAAACAACACTTGCCCCTTATATGTGATTTATTAATTTTAATAGGAATCTATGTAAGTTGTTAAAAGAGTTAAACTTTTTATAAACCCACTTCTTCTGAGTCCAATCATTATACCTTCTTGTTAATATTATCTGCACCTTAATTTTGACCCTGGCCATAAGAAAAAAAAAAAAAAAAACTGACTTTCTGACTTAGAAGTCGGCAGTAGAATTCATATGACACCAAGGTTGTGTTGTCACGAGCTCTGATGGAGTTGTAAACAGCAAAAATATTTTCTGAACAGTTGCACATAGAAAAGAGTTGCTTTAATTTTGCGTGGGGAAAGCTGGAGGCAGAAGGCAGTCCATGAAGAGCAGAATTTTGAGAGGTGAAGAGTTCCATGGTCTTTCCATTCAGAGGGAGGCAGATTTGGGTTTGCACTAGGGTATTTCAAGGGAGTCTCCCTTGGTCTGGAGAACTGGGCGGCCATGAGATTATTCTTAATTTAGAGGTGCCCTTGGGATATTGAGGGTAGATACAGGACTACCATGGGACTAGGTTCATTCCAACAAAATTTCTATCCAAAACCTCTCTTCTAGTTCCATGTTCATGCAAACCAGAGACTACCTTGGAATTTCTGGAGAGGGTGGGAAGAATTTTCCAAAGTGAACATGATTCAGGATGATTATACCTCACACTCAAATTAGTAAAATTTCCTTCTTCTTGCCTTTTCTGTCTTCCACATCGATTGACTGCAAACTGTCCTGCACATCGCTGGCAAAATAGTTTTCTATGCTTGCCAATTCGACCCTGTCTTTTCATTGCCCACAGCCTCCCCATGGCTCCTCATTGCCATGGCAACCACATGTCCTGGATTTTTCAGGACATTTTTTATTTCAAATATTCTGTCATGTGGTCAAACCATGTGTCAGATCATATGCCAAAAGATATGTTCTGATTTGGGTTTTGAAAATATGGTCACTATACCCATTGCTCCCAAGATATGACCGTTGTTTGCCCTTCCCTTGTCTAGTTTACTAAAGTGGACGTAGTGTTTCCCTTTTAATATAATAATACCTTTAACTTGGAAATACATTGTATTTTGCAGAGTACTTTCACATGATCAACTCAATGGATCCTTTCCTACCTGTGGGGTAGGCAACATAGGAGACATTTCAATTTTACAGATGAGAAAATTGGGGCACAGAGTGGTTAATTGACTCTCTATCATTCCCAGAGTGGCAAAATGACTGAAATTCCAGCCTCCTGACTCTAATGTCTTTTTTCTCCAACATACTGCTTCCAGATATAAATGTGCTGCTTTATACTCTGGGTTTGTTTGCCACTTACATCCCTGGAAGACTGTCTTTCTTTCTTTTTTCTTTCTTTCTTTCTTTTTTTTTTTGAGACAGAGTCTTGCTCTGTCGCCCAGGCTGGAGTGCAGTGGTGTGATCGCGGCTCACTGCAAGCTCCGCCTCCCGGGTTCACGCCATTCTCCTGCCTCAGCCTCCCGAGTAGCTGGGATTACAGGTGCCCGCCACCACGCCCAGCTAATTTTTTGTATTTTTAGTGGAGACGGGGTTTCACCGTGTTAGCCAGGATGGTCTCAATCTCCTGACCTCGTGACCCACCCGCCTCGGCCTCCCAAAGTGCTGGGATTACAGGCGTGAGCCACCACGCCCGGCCACATCCCTGAAAGACTGTCTTTCAGGGGACCATTTGACTGTAGGAGACCAACTCTTTCTTGATATATGCTTCACATCAGCTCATGACGTTGAGCAACAGTTGAGGGGAAAAGCTTGAAGGTAGAAGAAGTGGGGGACTGAGATGCTAATAACCAACGTCATACATAATTTAAAAGAAGGAGAGAGAAAGAAGGAGGAGGAGTAGGAGAGGGAGAAGGGGAGAAGGAAAAGGAAAAAGAAAATAGTTTTAGAGAATCTGCTCAACAGTTTCACCAGTGATATTTCTGAAAGTCAGGCTATTTAGCACATGTCTGCAATGTTTGTAAATGTCTGCTTCTTAATGTTATTATTTCTCAAAAATAGTATTATTGTGTTAAATTCTTCCATGTTGTATAGTGCTGGATGCTATACCTGGGAATAGAAAAGAGGAGAAAATGCATATTATTAGCCTAGTTATTCATTTATGTATTCAATAATTAATTTGACAGATATCAAGCACCAACTTTTTGCCAGGTGCTATACTACACAATACAGATACAGTGGTGATGTCTCAGAGCTTATAGTCTGGTGATAATTATTGATTGTAATAAGTGCTGCAAAGAAGATAAACAGGAGTATGTGATAAAGAGAACTGCAGGAAGTTGGGGAGGTGCTAGGGAGAGCTACTTCAGATAGAGTGGCCAGGGAAAGCCTCTCTGCGAAGGGGGTGTTTAAATTGACACTGGAAGGATGATAAGGAGCCAGAGACATGCACAGAGCTGGAGAAAGAGCACTTCAGGAAGAGGGAGCAAGGAGTACGAAGCCCTGTGATTGTTGCTCTGTGTGCCTATCACATAGTGACCAAGCTGTTGCCAGGTGGGAGAATGGTATGAGGTGAGGCTAAAGAGTTTTACTGGCCTTGAAGGCCATGGTAAGGGGTTGAGATTATATATATATATTTTTTTCCCCAAAAGACACCATTGTTCCAATTTATTATTCAGTATAGTCAGAGTTAGTAATCATGAGACCAGCAGTCATAGCTAATGTTTATTCCTTTGTGTACTAAGTGCCAGCTATTGCAGATGCATTATCACATTCAGTCTGCACAATAGATAATAAGAGTAATAATAATTATTATTGTTTTTGAGACAGAGTCTTGCTCTGTTGCCCAGGCTGGAGTTGGAGTGCAGTGGTACGATCTCAGCTCACTGCAACCTCCACCTCCCGGGCTCAAGCGATCCTTGTGCCTCAGCCTCCTGAGTAGCTGAGATTACAGGCGTGCACCACCACGTCTGGCTGAATTTTTTTTTTTTTTTTTGGTAGAGACAGGGTTTCTCCATGTTGGCCAGGTTGGTCTTGAACTCCTGACCTCAAGTGATCTACCCGCCTCAGCCTCCCAAAGTGTTGGGATTGTAGGTGTGAGCCACCATGCCCAACCACAGTAAGATAATTATTATTATCCCCATTATAAAGGCGAAAAAGCCGAGGCTTTGAGAGGATGAGTAGCTAGTAAAGTTCACATAGCTAGGAAGTAGGGGGCCCGAATTCAAACCCAGGCCTAGTCCGATGTTAGGGCTAGTGTGTATTTTTGTTCTGTTTTGTTTTTTTTTCAGTGAACCTCAAAGGACTATTTCATACTGTTTTTGTTGATTAGGAATTAAATTGTTTTGTATGAAATATCATTTGAAATTCCTCAATAACATCTGGGGCTCAGAAATATCTTTTTTTGTATATATTTAAGGTGTACAACATGATTTTTTGATACTTAGCTTGATGTACATATATGTAGTGAGTGAAGTGGTTACTACGGTCAAGCACATTAACAAACTTATTGTCTCATATACTTCCCTGTATGTGTGTGTCTGTGTGTGTGTGCACGCGTGTGGTAAGAATACCTAAAATTTACTCTTTTGGCAAATTACCAGGATACAATATGATATTATGAACTGGAGTCCTCATGTTGTGCAAATAGATCTCTCAACTTACTCATGCTACATTACTGTAACTTTGTACCTTTTGATCTACATCTTCCTATTTCCCCCTGTGCTCCCCACAAATCCTGTTTTCACTGTTTTTATGTATTCTTTTTTTTTTTTTTTTTTTTTTTTTTTTTTTAACTAGAAGACATTATGCTAAGGGAATAGGCCAGACATATAAAGAAAAATACTGGTTGGGACAAAATTATAAGAACAATATGAAGTCACTGAAGCCATTGAAGAGAGAGACTTTTAGGTAAGATTCTTTTAGGGAAAAAAATGCAATATTACTCTTCACCCCGATTCTTACCCCAAAGGCCAGAGACTACAGAAGCAATGCTATTGGTAGAATATCAGAATTCCCAGGAGCTATTTGTGCAGCATTATAGAGCTCTTTACCCTCTAAAAATGTTAAGAGCAGAATGTTTATGCTAGATTTCAAAATGTAGGTGAGCCACTCATTCATTAGCACCTCTGATATGCCAGGTTCTACATGATCTATGCTTCTTAACTCAAGATCAATACTATCCAGTCATGGTAATGCAACCAAAGCTAATTTGGGAGGAGACGATATGAAAATAGGAACAAGCAGGCAGATTGTTTCTGGCTAGACAGGGATGGAGAGGATTTGTTATTAGGCAGAGATGGGTTTACATTCTTTTTTTTTTTTTTTTTTTTTTGAGACGGAGTCTCGCGCTGTGTCACCCAGGCTGGAGTGCAGTGGCGCGATCTCGGCTCACTGCAAGCTCCGCCTCCCAGGTTCAGGCCATTCTCCTGCCTCAGCCTCCGAGTAGCTGGGACTACAGGCGCCCGCCACCACGCCCGGCTAGTTTTTTTTTTTGTATTTTTAGTAGAGACGGGGTTTCACCATGTTAGCCAGGATGGTCTCGATCTCCTGACCTCGTGATCCGCCCGCCTCGGCCTCCCAAAGTGCTGGGATTACAGGCTTGAGCCACCGCGCCCGGCTTTACATTCTAATTGATGTTGGTGTCTTCAGTCTTAACGTTTTGCCAGAAAGTGAACGGGAGGCGGCAGTGGTAGGTGACAGAAGCTTTTCTGCATAACAGTTTACCATGGAATCCACTCACCAGGCTGGGATTTAAATTTGGCTGTAACTCTAGTCAGGGCAGAACATGAGTGGTGTGTGCTTCTTTCTACTGTGATCCATGGTTATGTCTGCATAATAACTATTGCAAAGAAAGGTGAAAACTTTTGGTTAATTATCAGATGCTTTGCAATGGTCAGACATAATGCATAATACATGTCTCATGGATTTCAGTTTTTAGTTGGATGTGTTGGCATTGAGGTGAGTGTTTGCTAAGGATGGGCACAGATGTATATGTGACGCTCAAAGGAAGCCGGCTTAAGACATTTTTGCATAACAAAGCCAAGAGTCTCTCTCTCTATATATACATATGTGTATGTATACACGTGTGTGTATTTTTAATCAAATGATATGGTTCTCATTCTATATGCTTTATTTGTTAGGAATAAAGTATCAAATCAGTTTTAGAAAAGGACTGATTGTTGGATGGTTTATATTTAATTTGCTACACTGTTGGAGAGAAAAAGATTAAAAGCCAATTCCAGCTCAAAATTATAGCTTCTTTCAGTCTCGAAGGGGTGTGTGTGTGTGTGTGTGTATATATATATATGTCTTCATATACATACACACAAACATATATACATATATATACATACACACATACATATTTATGTATGTTTTTAGAGACGAGGTCTCACTATTTGCCTAGATTAGCATCGAACTCCTGGACTCAAACTCACTGGGAGGACCTAAGCCATTCTCCCTCTCAGTCTCCTCAAGTAGCTGTCTGGAAAGGTATATTATTAAGAGCAGACATACAGGTAACCCAAACATACCATAGCTGGTGAAGGATCCCTATTCAAGAGGGTTTACTAATGGAAAAAGTCAGAGAGCTAGTTCATTTGAGTCAATGTAGCTTATTTTTATGCTACTTCCAGAATAATCACCTTAGATCTATTTTAATAGTCTCACAATAATGCAAAGATTCCATGTTACAAAATAAGCCTTATAATTCTAAACCTGTAATGTCAGGTAGGCCCTAAGATTTAGTCATGCAGCAATGATAGGCTAAATATCTAACTACTCATTTGTTAAAACACACAGAGCAAAAGCATTTTCTTTTAAAAGCATTGGTTTTCCCATTTTGCTCTTTGGATTTGAGTCTTTCAGATTACATAACATAGGGCAAATGCTTAAAAGCTAAAATATACATAAGTTACTTCATACTATCTTTTGTTGCTTTTTAATTTATTTAATTAAAAAATTAAGTTCTATAGTGCAGTTAATATAAGAAAAAGTATAACAATTCTTTTAAAAGAGGCATAGCTGTATTCTCTAGCTGTTGGTCTATACCCTTAAATTACCAGTTTTTAAAATTTTTAAACAACAGTTAAAAATATTCGTTAAATAGGTGACTAGGCCAGATGCAGTGGCTCATGCCTACAATCCCAGCACTTTGGAAGGCCAAGGAGGGAGGATTGCCTGAGCTCAGGAGTTTCAGACCAGCCTGGGCAACATAGCAAGACCTTATCTCTTAAACAACAACAACAACAACAAAAAACAGAAGCAACAATTAGCTAAGCATAGTTGCGTGCACCTGTAGTCCCAGCTACTGGGAGGCTGAGGTGGAAGCATCCTTGAGCCCAGGATTTTGAGAGTGCGGTGAGCTGATTGCGCCAGTGCACTTCAGCCTAGGCAACAGAGCACGACTCTGGCTCGAAAAAAAAAATTACTTTTTTTAATGGGTGACTGAAGTTTTCTCTCTACATTCATTAATAAATAGCTTTGAGTGTCCACTGTGTGCCAGGCACAGGGCCAGGATCTAGGGATACAGCAAGCAGAGCAACCCAGTTTATTTTTGGATGGGAATTAAAGGTGCGGATGTGGGATAGGAGACAAACCAGAAAGGAGAAAGGGCTTTAGAGAAGCCAGTTTTGACAGGTATTCCTGCCAGTGACCTTATGCATCCAGTAACTAAGCTTGAACATTCTTCTTGTTGGTAGTTGTGACCCTCTGATACTAAAGATATTTCCCCCGAGTGGCCTTATTACATGTCCCACAACAGATGACATTCACAGCCTTCACATACTTCATCACTGAACTCACAACTAGCAGTAGGCTTCTCTTTTACTTTCTGTGAACTGATTTTAATTAAGAGAATATAGTAGTTTTTTTTTTTTTTTTTTTTTTTTTCTGTCCTAATGTTTTGGCATGTTTGTGCACTCCTCAGAGTACAGCTTCCTATGAGAACACCCTAAGCTTGAATGCTTTGGGGCAGATGTGGGTGATGGTGAGAGAGGAGATAGGAGGGGAGGGCTTGAAATCTTTTTGGAATGTAACTTCTCTCCATGAATGCATTTGCATCCACTAGTCTACATTCCCTTGAATCTGTTCTATTTCTGCCATTTAGTGAAAGCATCACAGAAGATGCTGGCTGCCACCACAGGAGAACAGAGAGTTTTGGTGACTCAGAATATAACCATATGGCATTCAAGCTTCTTTATGTTGCCCAAAGAGAGCTCACAATAATCTGATCACGGAGTTTGTGCACTGAGAGAAACACCTCTACCGCTGTGAAGCTGACTTAAAGTTGCAGCTGTTTTCTTTGTCTCCTATCCAAATGAGTATGATAGAGTTTCTTTTAAGAAAATTCTCAACTCTTCCATTTTGGGTGCATCCTCTGCCAAGTTTTTTGAAGACCTTAAAGCAGGGTGCCTGGGTAGGGTTGCTAGGTAAAATACTGGATGTTCAGTCAAACATGAATTTCAGATAAACAACAAATAATTTTTTAGTATAAATACGTCTCATGCAATGTTTGGGATATGCTTATACTAAAAAAAAAAAACACTATTTGTGCCATCTTATATTTTTATTTGCCATATCTGGCAACATTATGCCTGAGCAATAGGCATCAGAGTATTCATATTGTGGTATCTATAGATAGAGTATTCATATTATGATATTTAGAGTATTCATATTGTGGTAAGCATAGATAGATCAGATTATGACTTTTACTTATTTATTTATTTTGAGACAAGGTCTCATTCTGTCTCCCAGGCTAAAGTGCAAGGGTGCAGTCTTGGCTCACTGTTAACCTCTGCCTCCCAACCTCTAGCAATCCTCCCACCTCGGCCTCCCGAGTAGCTGGGACTATAGGTGTGTGCCACAACACTGGGCTAAGTGTGTGTTGTTGTTTTTTTTTTTTAGTTTAGTTTTGTTTTTGTTCTTGTTTGGTAGAGATGGGGTTTCACCATATTGCCCAGGCTGGTCTCAAACTCCTGGGCTCAAGTGATCCTCCTGCCTCGGCCTCCTAAAGTGCTGGGGTTACAGGCGTGAGCCACCAAACCTGGCCAAGATTATGATTTTAAGGCACTATTGTCAGCACAGTTTTGGAGCCTTCAATAGCAGCACCACAAACATTGTCTATCAAGTGTCCACATGCTCATCAGAGTTGTGCTGGTTGCCATGCCAAGTTAAAGTGGACTTGGTCCTTTCAATCTAGAAAGACAATAAGAACAGGACAATATCAACAGTGAGAGACCAGATAAAAAGAAAGGGAAACATAAAAAATTTGACACACATCAAAGGACTATGTACAACAAATAAAGTGCATCTATTATGTGAACAACTCATTGTTGGGAACTGACACGAGACCATAAACATTTCACAGAGGTCACTGGGCAACTGTTCATATCTTCTGTTTGGAGACAAAACAATGACTCAGGGGTAAAAGAATCTCTACTTCCTTTAATTCCCAGAATTGCTCCAATTCCAGAATCACCTCAACACTTCATCTCTGCAAGACATTTCATGGGATGATAAAGTTATATGTATATATAAAAAGGCATACGCACATATGTAATCTACACACATATATATCGTTAGGGGAAAATGTAGCCATTGGTACAATCAGAAAATTCTCACATATTTATGTGTAATTGCTCTGATCAATTTGCCCTCAATAATGAATGGGATTGTTAAATATATTCAGATCAGTGGTGCAGAGGCTGATTTGACTAAGATGACGAGAATGACCCAGTTTATTGTGCCACAACCTAGTCTTATGGTGAGTACTCACTTGGCAACCAGCTTATCAAACTTTAGAATTTGATTTTAAATGATTGATTCAGAATGTCCATAGGTAGGAATGGCATAGCCTGAGAGATTGTCAAGGTTATCTGTGCATATTTTCATATTTTTTTCTTATTGCAAAAGTTATACATAACCATTATAGAGAGTTTAAGAAAAGTAAGATAATAAGAAAAAACAGCTTATGCCAAGCATGGTGGCTCATGCCTGTAATCCCAGCCCTTTGGGAGGCCAAGGCAGGCATATCACTTGAGGTCAGGAGTTCGAGACCAGCCTGACCAACATGGTGAAACCCCATCTCTGTTAAAAATACAAAAAATTAGCCAGGCGTGGTGGCTCATGCCTGTAATCTCAGCTACCTGGGAGGCTGAGGCAGGAGAATCGCTTGAACCCAGGAGACGGAGGATGCAGTGAGCTGAGATTGCGCCACTGCACTCCAGCCTGGGCAACAGAGTGAGTCTTGGTCTTAAACACACACATACACACACACACACACACACGAAAGCAACCATAATCTCAGGTCTCTGAATTCCCCTTTAAAATGACTAATAATGACACTTTTCAAACACCCCCAAAAGAATAGGAATCTATCACATTTCTATCCACTACCAATACATTTATTATTATTATTATTACTTGGTTTGTATTTCTATGTCCATCAATGATAGACTGGATTAAGAAAATGTGGCACATATACACCATGGAATACTATGCAGCCATAAAAAAGGATAAATTCATGTCATTTGTAGGGACACGGATGCAGCTGGAAACCATCATTCTCAGCAAACTCTCACAAGAACAGAAAACCAAACACCGCATGTTCTCACTCATAGGTGGGAACAATGAGAACACTTGGACACAGGAAGGGGAACATCACACTCCAGGGCCTGTCGTGGTGTTGGGGGAGCAGGGAGAGGGGAGGTATAGCATTAGGAGATATACCTAATGTAAATGACGAGTTAATGGGTGCAGCACACCAACATGGCACATGTATACATATGTAACAAACCTGCACGTTGCGCACATGTACCCTAGAACTTAAAGTAAAATTTTAAAAAAATTAAAAAAAAAATTCTGTATTTTGAAGGAATGAAATATAACAGATACTGCTAAAAACACATCTCTTTTCTTTCCTTCCCTTGCCAGGAGCAACCACTGCTTTGAAATTATTGTGTCATTCCCATGAATGCTTTTGTCCTTTTACAATATATGTGTGGGTATATAAACTATTGTTTTGTGTATTTAGAAAAAGAGAAACACTGCACATATTTGTTGGAATCCGTTTTTTTCCACTTGCTTCATATTTTGTAGATTAATTTATGTTAATACATGTAGATTTAATGCATTTACTTAAACTGCTGTAAAGTATCCCACTGAATGAATATATCTATTCAGGGACAGTTAGAATGTTTGCATTGTTTTATCTGATACAGTGTAGCAATGGGTGCTTCCAAGTACACATACTCAATATATATACATTTTTAAATAGAAACAAGGTCTTGCTGTGTTGTCCAGACTGGTCTCCAACTCCTGGCCTCAAGTGATCCTCCTGCCTCAGCCTCCAAAGTGCTGAGATTACAGGAGTGAGCCACCATGCCAGGCCTCAAGAATTTTTTAGGGAGGACATCTAAAAGTATAATTTCTTGTAAAATATGAAAACCTTCAGTTTTCTAAGTTTTCTAATGTTTGCCAATCTGATGATGGTGAACTAGTATCCCATTGATTTAACTTGTATTTATCTAATTGTTATTGAAATTGAGGATATTTTTCATGTTTATTTACTATTCAAATTTCTTGTTCTGTCAATTTTTTATTCATAACTTCTGCTTTAAAATTTGTTTCCTGTTCTTTCTTTTTTTTTTTTTTTTTTTTAGAGTTTTGCTCTTGTTGCCCAGGCTGGAGTTCAGTGGTGTCATCTGGGCTCACTGCAACCTCCGTCTCCTGGGTTCAAGCAATTTTCTTGTTTCAGCCTCCTGAGTAGCTGTGATTACAGGCTACTTTTTTGTGTTTTTAGTAGAGAATGGGGTTTCAGCATGTTGGCCAGACTGGTCTCGAACTCCTAACCTCAGGTGATCCACCAGCCTCAGCCTCCCAAAGTGCTGGGATTACAGGTGTGAGCCACTATGCCTGGTGTTCTTACTGGGTTTTAGGAATTTTTAATATGGCTTAGACACAGATCTACTGTTACATCATTTGCAAATATTTTCTTCCAATCTGTGACTTGTATTTAATTTTGTTCGTGATATCATATCGAATATTTGAATTCAAAGTAGTAAAATATATTCCTATTTTAAGGTTTTGGTTTTTTATATATTTTTTAACATATCCTTCTTCAAAAGATGGAAAAGTGGGAGGGGGTCGAGGGATGAGAAATTACCTGCTGGGTACAAGGTATACTATTTGGGTCATGGTTACAGTAAAAACTCAGACTTTAACACTATGTAATAAATACATGTAACAAAACTGCACTTGTACCCCTTAATTCTATAAAAATTATTTTCATTTTTATTTTATTTTATTTTTTGAGACAGTGTCTCACTCTGTTGTACAGGTTGGAGTGCAGTAGCACGACCTTGGCTCACTACAACCTCCGCCTCCCCAATTCAAGCAATTTTCTTGCCTCAGCCTCCTGAGTAGCTGAGATTACAGGCACCCGCCACCACATCTGGCTAATTTTTTTGTATTTTTAGTAGAGACAGGGTTTCACCATGTTGGCCAGGCTGGTCTCGAGCTTCTGACCTCAGGTGATCCACCCGCCTTGGCCTCCCAAAGGGCTGAGATTACAGGCATAAGCCATCGCACTCATCCAAAAATAAACTAATTTTTAAAAGATATTTTTCTTTACTATGATGCCACAAATATATTCTACTATGTTTTCCTCTAAAAGTTTTATATATATATATTTTTTAACATTTGGGTTTTTTGTCTTTCTGGAATGACATAATTTTGTTTATGGTATGAAATAAGAATTCAGTTTTATCTTTTTCCATATGAATTTCTAATTGTCCTAGCACTATTGTTGGATAATACATTTTTTTCCCCATGGATTTGTAATGTCTTCTCTATTATATATCAAGCACTCATATAAATATATAAAAGAGACTCTTTCTGGGCTCTCTATTTTGTTCTATTTGTCTACTGATGCTCTAATGCCACCCTGTTTGGAATAAGCTCCCCTTTCCCATTCTTAACTCCTCCTTCTTTACAAGGATTGTCTAGCCTCTCCTTAGCTTTCTATTATACAATAAGAGTTGTCACATTCAATGAAAAATCATGTTGAGATTTTGATTGGCATTGAATGTAACTTTTAGAATAACTTAGAGAGATGCAATCTTTGTTGAGTCTTTTCATCTATTAACTTGGTATATCTCTTTTTGCTTTAGTTCTATCATGTTCTTTTTTTTTTTTTTATTCTTGATACAGGGTCTCACTCTGTCACCCAGGCTGGAGTGCAGTGATGCCGTCATTGCTCACTGCAGCCTCAACCTCCTGGGCTCAAGCAGTCCTTCCACCTCAGTCTCCCATGTAGCTGAAGGTGGGACTAACAGGTGTGTGCCTGGCTAATTTTTTTTTTTTTTTTTTTTAGTAGAGATGAGGTCTTGCTGTGTTTCCCAGGCTGATCTTGAACTCCCCAGCTCAGGACATCTTCCTGCCTCAGCCTCCCAGCGTGCTGAGATTATAGGTGTGAGCCACTGTGCCCAGCCTCATGTTCTTTAATAAAGTTTCATGTTTTTTCCATCAAGTGTTTTTTGTTGTTGTGTATTTTCCCTAGGTTCCTTCTAGCTCATGTGGCTATTGTAAATGGAAAACTTTCAATTACATTTTCCAGTTGTTTGTTCTATAGAAATGCAATTAATTTGGGTATGTTGATCTTATATTTAGCAGCCTTGAACTTTTATACTAGTCTTATATTGTTTCTTTGAACCAATCTTACTGTCTTTGAAAACTGACAGCTTCATTTCCTTCTTTTCAATTTTATACCTTTCATTTTTGTCTCCCTGTCTTACCATGCTATCTAGAGCAGTCAGTACAATGTTGAATAGAAATGTTGATGCTGACTGTCCTTGCATTCTTTCTGATTTTAAAGGAAATGCTTATAACCATTAAATAGGATGTTTACTGTAGGTTTCGCCATTAAATAGGATGTTTGTTGTAGGTTCATGAGGAAGGTAGCTAATCTCTCTAGAGTTTTGGGGTTTGTTTATTTTGTTTTGCTTTTAAATAATGGAGGATTGAATTTTATCAGATATTTTTGTACATCTATTGGGATAATCATGCGGCTTTTCTCCTTTAATGTATGTTTTGTTATATTATCTTTGCCTGGCTTTTGTATCGAAAGGGAAGGGAATATTAGTTTCAGAAAGTAAGTTGGGGACCTTCTCTTCTTTTTCTCTTTTTTGGAACAGCTTGTGTAAGATACAGTTTATCTATATTGTGAAAACTTGGCAGAATTTTATAAAAGTGTCTGAGTCTGGTATTTTTGTTTGTTTTGTGGATAGATTATTTTTATAACTGATTCAATTTTTAAAAAATGTTACAGTCTTTAGTTTTCTTTTTTTCTTGAATCAGCTTTAATAAATTTTATTTTCAAAGGAAAATTTCTAACTTTTTACGTATGTTTCCAAATTTGTTGTTATGAAAGTAGATATTCATAGTCTATTCATAATATTCTCTCATTATTTATGAAATATTTATTTGTACTGATGTTTGCCTTCTTATTAAGTTATTGCTTGTTTATAACTTAATAGTTTTTCTTAAACAAAGACGTTTGACTTGCATATAAACACAAGAAGAAAACAGCTTTTAATTTATTACAAATTTCTTAATTTCTGCTCTTATATTTATTAAGGATGCACTATTTGGATTGCGTAAGGTATTTTTATTGTTTACTTCTTTTTAAAAAAATGTTTATTTTGCCAGTCGTGGTGGCTCATGCTTGTAAACCCAGCACTTTGGGAGGCCAAGGTGGGTGGATCACCTGAGGTCAGGAGTTTGAGTCCAGCCTGACCAACATGGTGAAACCCCATCTCTACTAAAAATACAACATTAGCTGGGCATGGTGGTGCATGCTTGTAGTGCCAGCCACTTGGGAGGCTGAGGCAGTAGAATTGCTAGAACT
Organism: Papio anubis; assembly: GCF_008728515.1. Taxonomy (NCBI): domain Eukaryota; kingdom Metazoa; phylum Chordata; class Mammalia; order Primates; family Cercopithecidae; genus Papio; species Papio anubis. The sequence goes on along the minus strand of NC_044982.1, from coordinate 49,642,000 downwards.
CAGGAGGAGGTGGAGGTTGCAGTGAGCCAAGATTGTGCTGTTATACTCCAGCCTGGGCAACAAGAGCAAGACTCTGTCTAAAAAAAAAAATATATATATATATATATATATATATATATATATTTCCATAGGTTTTGGGGGAACAGGTGGTATTAGGTTACATGAGTAAGTTCTTTAGTGGTGATTTGTGAGATTTTGGTGCACCCATCTCCCGAGCAGTATACACTGAACCCTATTTATAGTCTTTTGTCCCTCACTCCCTTCTCACCTTTTCCAACAAATCCTCAAAGTACACCGTGTCATTATTTTGCCTTTTCATCCTCATAGCTTAGCTCCCACTTATGAGTGAGAATATATGAGTTTGATTTTCCATTCCTGAGTTACTTCACTTAGAACTCCAATCCTATCCAGGCTGCTGCAAATACCATTAGTTCATTCCTTTTTTATGGCTGAGTGACATTCCATCGCAGTTTCTCTATCCACCTGTTGATTGATGTGCATTTCACCTGGTTCCATGTTTTTGCAATTGCGAATTGTGCACTATAAACGTGTGTAAGCAAGTATGTTTTTCATGTAATGACTTCTTTTCCTCTGGGTAAATACCCTTTTAGTGGGATTGCTGGATCAAATGGTAGTTCTACTTTCAGTTTTTAAAGAAATCTCCACACTGTTTTCCACAGTGGTTGTGCTAGTTTACATTCCCACCAGCAGTGTAGAAGTGTTCCCTTTTCACCACATCCACACCAACATCTATTATTATTATTATTTTTATTATGGCCATTCTTGCAGGAGTAAGGTGGTATTGCATTTTGGTTTTGATTTGCATTTCCCTGATAATTAGTGATGTGGAACATTTTTTCATATGTTTGTTGGCCGTTTGTATATGTTCTTTGGAGAATTGTCTATTCATGTCCTTAGCCCACTTTTTGATGGGATTGTTTGTTTTTTGCTTGCTAAGTTATTTGAGTTCCTTGTAGATTCTGGATATTGTCTTTTGTTAAATGTATAGATTGTGAAGATTTTCTCCCACTCTGTGGGTTGTCTGTGTACTCTGCTGACTGTTTCTTTTGCAGTGTAAAAGCTCTTTGGTTTAATTAAGTCCCGGTTATTTATCTTTGTTTGTATTGCATTTGTTTTTGGGTCATGAAATCCTTGTCTAAGCCAATGTCCAGAAGGGTTTCTCAGATGTTATCCTATAGAATTTTTATAGTTTCGGGTCTCAGATTTAAGTCCTTAATCCATCTTGAGTTTATTTTTGTATAAGGTGAGAGATGAGGATCCAGTTTCATTCTCCTACATATGGCTTGCCAATTATCCCATCACTATTTGTTGAATAGGGTGTCCTTACCCCACTTTATGTTTTTGTTTGCTTTGTTAAAGGTCAGTTGACTATAAGTATTTGGGTTTATTTCTGGGTTCTCTATTCTGTTCCATTGGTCAATGTGCCTATTTTTATACCAGTATTATGCTGTTTCGGTGACTATGGCTTTATAGCATAGTTTGAAATCATATAATGTGACACCTCCAGATATTTCTTTTTGCTTAGTCTTGCTTTGGCTATGTGGGCTCTTTTTTGGTTCCATGTGAATTTTAGGATTTGTTTTCTAGTTCTGTGAAGAATGATGGTAGTATTTTGATGGGAGTTGCATTGAATTTGTAGATTGCTTTTGTCAGTGTGGTCATTTTCACAATATTGACTCTACCCATCCATGAGCATGGGATGTGTTTCCATTTTTTTTTTATGGTTTACTTCTAAACGTATTCTACTTTCGTTATGATTTGTTCCTTAACTCAAGAGTTGAAGTATGTTTTTAAATTTTTAAAAATGGCCTAGCTCAGTAGTTCATACCTGTAATCCCAGCACTTTGGGAGGCTAAGGTGGGAGGATTGCTTGAACCCAGGAGTTTGAGACCAGTCTGGGTGACATAGTGAGACTTCATCTCTACAAAAAGTAAAAAAATAAAAATCAGCTGGGAATGGTAGCTTGCTCCTGTAGTCCCAGCTATTTGAGAGGCTAAGGTGGGAGGATCCCTTGGGACCAGGAGGTGGATGCTGCTGTGAACCAAGATTATGCCACTGCACTCCAGCCTGGGCAATAGAACAAGATCCCATCTCAAAAAAATAATAATAAACTTAAAAATTAATAAATAAATTTAAAAATTCCGGGAATTTTTTTTAGTGTTATTGCATTGTGGTCAGAGAACATGGTCTATAAGATACCGATTTTTTGATATTTGGTTTGTGACCTAATACATGGTCAATTTACATAGATGTACTGTGCAAGCTTGAAAGAAAAGTATCTTCTCTAACTGTTGGTAGAAAATTCTCTATATTTATTAAATCAAGTTCATTAATTGTGTCATTTAAATTATAAATAATCTTTCTAAATTTTTAGTCTTCTTGATAATTAAAGAAAGATTAGTGTTTAAATGTTCCTCTATGATTGTGGATTGTTCAAATTCTTCTTGCAGTTCTGTCAATTTTTGCATTATTTGGAGGCTATGTTATTGGGAACAAACGATTTGTAATTGTCACATTTCCTGGTATATTTTTTCCTTTTACATCATTCAGTGATCTCTTTTATTGCTAAAGAAGATTTTTGCTTAACAATCTATTTCATCTGATACTAGCATAGGTATACCAACTTTATTATTTGTTTGATATTTCTTTTCTCATCTTTTATAACTTTCTGTGTTTAAAAAATAACGTATACCTACCTAGATTTATATATATATATATATATATGCACACACACACAAACACACACACACACAGGAATATTCCTTTAAGTGATAAATTTGGTTTATTTACATTTTTCATTTTTGTTTTGTTTTGTTTTCTTGAGACAGAGTCTCGCTCTGTTACTTAGGCTGGAGTGCAGTGGCGTGATCTCGGCTCACTGGAACCTGCGCCTCCTAGGTTCAAGCTATTCTTGTGCCTCAGCCTCCTGAGTAGCTGGGAATTACAGGCATGTGTCACCATACCCAGCTAAGTTTTGTATTTTTAGTAGAGATGGGGTTTCATCATGTTGGCCAAGCTGGTCTTGAATTTCTGACCTCAGGTGATTTACCCACCTCAGCCTCTCAAAGTGCTGGGACTATAGGCATGAGCCACCATGCCTGGCATGATATCATATTATTTTGCATTTGTTTTTCACAATGATTTTTCTTTATATTTCCCTTTCCTTTCCAGTTTTCTATTGAGATAGAGTGTTTTTTCAAAATTCCTTTACTCCTCTTTAATGGTTTCAAAATTATATAATCTAATTTTATTCTCTTTATTGTTATATTAGTTAGCTAATACTATATAACAAACTATCCAAAAATGAGACAGCTTAAAACAACAATGAATATTTATTATCTTACACATCTTTGCTGGGTCAGGAATTTGGGAATGGCTTAACTGGGTGGTTTGGGTCAGGGTCTCTGAAGAACAGACAATCCAAATTTAGCAGGGACTACGGTCTTCTGAAAGCTTGGCTGGGGCTGGAGGATCTGCTTATCAAATGGCTTATTTATATGGCAGTCAAGTTGGTGTTGGCTGTTGGAAGAGGCTTCAGTTCTTCACCACACGGACCTCTCCATAGTGCTGCTTGAACGTCTTCACAACATGGTGGCTAGTTTTCCTCAAAAAGAGTGATCCAAGAGGGAATAAAACAAAGCTGGAATGTCTTTTATGATCTAGCCTTGGAAGTGACATACCATGTCTTTCACCATATTTTATAGTCACAAGACTAACTGGGAAGGAGCTACACAAAGGCATGAGTACAAGGAGGTGAGGCTCACCGGGGAGCCATCTCAAAGCCTGGCAACCACAGTCACCTGTAAGATTTTAACAAGCATACTCACTTTAACAAAGCCTGAAGTTAATTAATATCCCTGCCTCTTTTTGGGCAATATAAGGATCTTATTAAATTGGTGCAAAAGTAACTGCGATTTTGCCATTACTTTCTTTTTTATTTTCTTTCTGTCCATTTTTTTTTTTTTTTTTTTTTTTTGAGAAGTCTCATTCTGTCACCCAGGCTGGAGTGCAGTGGCATGATCTTGGCTGACTGCAACATCCACCTCTCAGGTTCAAGCGATTCTCCTGCCTCAGCTTCCCGAGTAGCTGGGACTGCAGGCATGTGCCACCATGCCCAGCTAATTTTTGTATTTTTAGTAGAGAAGGGGTTTCACCATGTTGGCCAGGATAGTCTTGATCTCTTGACCCCGGGGGATCCACCTGCCTCGGCCTCCCAAAGTGCTAGGATTACAGACGTGAGCCATCGTGCTTGGTCTGGTTTCATTCAGTTTTATTGTTGCTCTTGTTTTGTGTGTTTGTGCGTGTTCCTGTGCCTAATAGTCAATGTTTGCTTTGATTTATCCCCATACTCACCAACTTATTGGTTCTCTTTTATTTCTTGCATCTTCCTTCTGGATTGACTTTCCTTTTCTGCTCTTAAAGTCTATCCCTAGAAAGTTCTTTCATTAAGAATCTGTGAGTGAGAAACTCTTAAAGATTTTGTCTGAAAGTGTTTTAATTTTACTTCCATTCCCAAATGCCAGTTTACTTGACTTGTATATAGAATTTTAGGTTGATAGCTATTTTAGTAGTATAAAGACATTATTCCATTTACTTCTGGTCTTCACCATTGCTACTAAGTAATCTGCTGTAAGTCTGTCATTTCTTTTTGTAGGTAATCTATCTTTTCTATGAAGTGGCATTCTCTCTCTCTCTCTCTCTCTCTCTGCATTTTCATTACAGTGTGTTCAGGTATGGATTTATTTTTGCTTATCCTACCTGGGACTCACTATGGCTCTTGAATTTGAGGATACATGCCTTTTCATACTTTGGAAGATTCACAGCCACCATCTATTCAAATAGTACATCTCCTTCCTTCTCTCTTGTCTATCCTTTTGGCATTCCTATTGACAAAAATTGGTCTCATGCCAAATCACGCCTGTAATCCCAGCATCTTGGGAGGCTGAGGCAAGTAGATCACAAGGTCAGGAGTTCGAGACCAGCCTGACCAACATGGCGAAACCTCGTCTCTACTAAAAATGCAAAAGTTAGCTGGGCATGGTGGTGCGCACCTGAAGTCCCAGCTACTTAGGAGGCTGAAGCAGGAGAATCACTTGAACCTGGGAGGCAGAGGTTGAGGTTGCAATGAGCCGAGATCACGCCACTGCACTCCAGCCTTGGTGACAGAGTGAGACTCTGTCTCAAAAAAAAAAAAAAAAGAGAAATATCAAAAGTTAAGAAATGTTGAGAAGACAATGAGAAGGTCTAACATTCATCTATCTGTACTTCATTCTAAGCATTCTCTCGGATTTATTTTATAGCCAATTGATCCTTACTTTATCTAGATCTAATCTGTTAATTAATTAATTAATGTATTTATTTGTTTTTGAGACAAAGTCTCACTCTGTTGCCCAGGCTGGAGTGCAGTGGCACAATCTTGATTCACTGCAACCTCCGCCTCCCGGGTTCAAGAGATTCTTGTGCCTCAGCCTTCCGAGTAGCTAGGATTACAGGCGACTGCCACCACACGCAGCTAATTTTTGTATTTTTAGTAGAAACGGGGCTTCACCATGTTGGCCAGGCTGGTCTTGAACTCCTGACCTCAGGTGATTCACCCACCTCAGCCTCCCAAAATGTTGGGATTACAGACGTGAGCCACCACGCCTGGCCTGATTTTTTTAAATAAGTGAAAATTTTGTTTCTGGAAGTTTTATTTATTTTTTTCTCAACTCTGTCTATACTTTCTTTTTTTAAAAAAATACAGTGTCTTGTTTTTGTGATTTCAATTCCTTCTTTATATGATTTAAAACATATGTAGGGGCTGGGCATAGTAGCTCGTGCCTGTAATCCCAGCACCTTGGAGGCTGAAGCAGGACTACTTGAGGCCAGGAGTTTGAGACCAGCCTGGGCAACATGGTGACAACCCATCTCTACAGAATATTTAAAAAATAGCCAGTCATGGTGGCACGTGCCTGTGATCCCAGCTACTCACAAGACTGATGCAGGAGGATCACTTGAGTCCAGGAAGTTGAGGGTGCAGTGAGCCATGGTCATGCTACTGCACTCTAGCCTGGGTAACAGAGTGAGGCACTGTCTCAAAACAATAAATAAAATAAAATATACTTATATCATGGTCACTTCTATTATCTGAACTTCTTGGGGATGAACTATTGTGGATTTTTTAAAAATTATGTCTGCCTGACTTGTTTATGTAGGATTATTTATGATATGCTTTGACTCTAACTGCATCTCCAATGGGAATTTATCTGTGAGAAACCGCTGGGGGCTGGGTTGAGGTATGTCCCTCTGAGGCAGGTGCCAGGCACCCGAGTGGTATCACTAGATCGTTGAAGGCCATCTCAAAGGTTTGCGATCACTGGCCTGGAACCACTTTTTCTTTTCCTTTAGAGATGGGGTCTCACTTTTTCACCCAGGTTGGAGTGCAGTGGCAATTCACAAGCACAATCCTAGTTTACTGCAGCCTCGAACTCTTGGGCTTAAGCGATCCTTCACCTCAGCCTCCTGAGTAGTTGGGATTACAAACACAAGCCACTATGCCCAGCTGGAACCACTTTTTATGTTGGTTCCTACACTTATGGGCTGCCCTGACCTTGTAGTATACATTCCAGAGGAGGTTATTTTCTCACCTAGAGCTGTGGAAGATTCAGATAAATTTCTTGGGGGCCAGGCATGGTGGCTCATGCCCGTGATCCCAGCACTTTGGGAGGCCGAGGCAGGAGAATCATTTCAGTCCAGGAGTTAGTGAGGTCTTGTCTCTACAAAAATTTAACAAATTAGCCAGGCGTGGTGGGGCACCTATAGTGCCAGCTACTCGGAAAGCTGAGGTGGGAGGATTGCTTGAGCCTAGGAGATCCAGGCTGCGGCTGAGCTATGATTGTGCCATTGCACTTCAGCCTGGGTGACAGAGTGAGATGCTGTCTTAACCCCCCTGGTTCCCTGCCCCCAGAAAAATCCAGATACATTTCTTTATCACCTCTCAGTAGCATTGGGTAGATTTTTTTTTCCCCCCCAGTCCTTCCCTTCACTGAAGGTCAGAGTCCTGGTTTTATGCCAGGATCTTAGCTTCAATTCCACACTTTATGCTAACTCAAAGTCTTGTCTTCTGTTTCTAATTGAGCATCAGAACTCAAGTCTCTGTGTTACAAAGGACTATACTCTCTTTTTCTTTCTTAGATGCTTATCTATTAAAAATATTTGTATGTTTATCTAGTTTTTCTAGGTGTTTATAGGAGGAGGGATTGCAGGTTATCTCGTTTTCCATCTTACCAGCACTTGTCTTTGCTCATGTTACCGTTTCAAGAAACAGGAGTCAAGTTGTCACTTGTGCCTGAGCTGCTTTGTGTATCTGCTATTCCTCCAGCAGGAAACAGGCAAATGCCTGGGCAAAGCAAAGCTGGAAAATGGTAAAATTCGTCTTTAGCGCCTTCTCATCCAGAGCTTTCTCTCCTACCTCTCCAGTCCTCTGGAGCATCTTGTTTGTCCTTCCTCATTGAACCCTGCCCTTCCAGGATGCTCCATAGCCCTTCCAGGACTTGTCATTTGCTGTGCTTTTCCCTCTGCTTTTTGTGGAAATGTGCCTCACCAGTATCTCTGCACTGTCCAAAGTGTCCAGGTGACAATTAGCTAATCTGATAAGCTCATTCATGCTAATGTGCTAATGAAAGAGGACTACAGAAGATGGCTGTCCTTCCCCTACCTCCTAATCAGGGGCTCTTCTTCTCCTGCCAGGTAACATATGTGCAGAGCAGCAGTGAGCTTCTAGAGACCGCGACCCGGCTTTAGTGGTCTAACCTGGAGGATTGACGTTAATGGAATTAGATTTTTAAGTCAAGTAGGAGGAATAGCCAAGTTGAGGCAGGCAGGAGAGGGTTAGAATCAGGCAAAAATGACTGTCAGATCATTTGTGAGTGTCTACGAAGTAGAGGTTGCATTAACCCTTTCATTTCTAGGCTGTAAAGAATAGAGAGGATTTCTTGGAACCTCCCTTGCTGCACCAAAATTACTCTTATCGGAAACCCCTCTACGAAGCAAGAACCAGAACTAAGCAGAACCGATAATAGATTGGGTTCATGACTACACATTCTGATGTTTTCATTTTGCTGATTCCATGGGATAAGTCTACACCCCTTTTAAGGGATGGATGAGAAAGAGATGGGTCCTTAAATTGGAGGCCACAACGTGCAGGGTTAGCTTCAGACAAAATAGAGAAGGAATGGTAACTGTTTTTCTCCCCTTCTTTCTGAGTCTCATTCTATTGCATCCCAATCTCTGAAGAGTTAGGGTGTCAGCTCTTAGAAGGTCAGCAGAGATGAGATAGACTCATGCAGAGCTTCAGTGGGACTGATAGCACCTTTGAGCCTCAGAGAGAAAGCCACATCTTGTAAGAAAGAGTATACAGGTATATGCACATTTATTTTATTGTTTCCTTATTTTCACAAAACAAATGTTTTGGTCTAGTTGTTACTAACTATGCTATGTGGCCTAATGATAGGGTAGACTTTGATAACTGTATTTGTTACAGCTAATGGATAAATCTAACTGCCTTGAAGACACCTTATTACAGGGGTCCCCAATGCCAGGGCCATGGATGGTACCAGTCTGTGTCCTGTTAGGACCTGGGCCGCACAGCAGGAGGTGAGTGGGGCTGGGTGAGTAAGCATTACCACCTGAGTTCCACCTCCTGTCAGATCAGTGGTGGCATTAGCTTCCTACAGGAGCGCAAACTCTATCGTGAGCTGCCCATGTGAGGAATCTAGGTTGCATGCTCCTTATGAGAATCTAACTAATGCCTGATGCTCTGAGGTGGAACAGTTTCATCCCGAAACCACTTTCCCCACCCTCAGGTCTGTAGAAAAATTTTCTTCCATGAAACCTCTCTCTGCTGCCAAAAAGGTTGGGGACCACAGCCTTATTAGGTAGAATACTGTGGCTGGCGTCTTCCTTTTGAACCTTCTCTATCCACTCTCTAGGTTCCCCTGCCTTCTCTCTCTCCTGGAGGCTGGCCTATACGAGCTGTATCAATAGGTTCTCTTGCCATTTGACTTCTTGTTGGGTTTGGCCAATGAGGCATACTGGTAGGAGGCTGGAGAGCAGGATGTGAGTGGTGCGTTCCAGGTTCCCTTCTCACAGGTTTGTTACAGGCTGTTTTCCTCCCTTGAAAGCCTTACCTCCTCTACAAGCCCCTTTCCACACAGCCTTCTATTTCTTTGGCTTCTGCTCTGTGCGCTTTCCTTCCTAGCCCTGAACACCTTTCTCCCCTTGTGGTTTCCTTATGCTCTGCCCAAACCTTTGTAAAGAGTTCCTTTATGAAACTCCTCAAATTGTCCTAATTTGAGTGTGCCATCTGTTTCCTGCTGGGAAGTTGACTGATAAAACTCCTGAATTCTTCTTTTTATTTCTAGTTTTTTTCTTAAAGTAAAAGCTGTGTTTTTGGTTGTTTTTGTTTTTGTTTTTGAGATGGAGTTTTGTTGTTGTTGCCCAGGCTGGAGTGCAATGGCGCGATCTCCACTCACTGCAACCTACGCCTCCTGGGTTCAAGTGATTCTCCCACCTTGGCCTCCTGAGTAGTTGGGATTACTGGTGCATGCCACCACACCTGGATAATTCTCGGGGTTTTAGTAGAGACAGGGTTTCATCGTGTTAGCCAGCCTGATCTTGAACTCCTGAACTCAGGTGATCCACCGGCCTTGGCTTCCCAAAGTGCCGGGATTATAGGCGTGAGCCACCATGCCTGGCCAAGTAAAAGATTTTTTTAAAAATTGTGATAAAATATACATAACGTAAAATTACCATTTTGACCATTTTTAGATGTACAGTTTAGTGGCATTAAGTACATTCACAAAACTTAATGGAGATGGATGGTGGTGATGGTATAACCATTAGTAACTTCTCATTACTCCAGCTCCTCAGCCCCTGTTAACCACCATTTTACTTTCTGTCTTTATTAATTTTACCATCCTAGGTTCCTCATGTAAGTGAAATCATACAATATTTGTTCTTTTGTGTCTGGCTTATTTTACTTGGCGTAGCATTTTCAAGATTTATAAAAGGTATAAATAGATTGATGCAATAGTTGATCCACAGGGGACAATATTGGTTTGCCTTTATAAGCTTATAAATCTTGGAGATATTTGTAGGCAACTTCCTCTGGAAAGCTGCTGTGATAGAATCAGTGTATGGATTCTTTTTTTTTTCTTTCTTTTTTTTTTTTTTTTTTTGAGACAGAATCTTGTTCTGTTGCCAGGCTGGAGTGCAGTGGCATGATCTCGGCTCATTGCAACCTCTGCCTCCTGGGTTCAAGCAATTCCCTTGCCTCAGCCTCCCGAGTAGCTGGGACTTCAGGTGCGTGCCACTATGCCCAGCTAATTTTTTGTATTTTAGTAGAGATGGTGTTTCGCTCTGTTGACCAGGATGGTCTCGATATCCTGACCTCATGATCCTCCTGCCTCGGCCTCCCAAAGTGCTGGGATTACAGGCATGAGCCATCGTCCCCGGCCAATGTTTGATTCTTTAGTGGTAAGAAATCATTAATTCCTTAGTGGTAATAATCTAGTTTCTTCCTGAGGGAACTTTATGGAGCAAAATCAAATATTGACCAATAATGCCTTCAAATGATATCAGCTGTGCAATTGTTGTAATATTGAAGAGCGTACTCTAATCTTGATAATCCTTGAGAGGGCCTTTTAGAATATTGTGAAAGATCTCTTTCTGGCATTTACAGCCATTTATGAATATTGGTGTAAAGACAGCAGAATCCAGAAGTGTCCTGCCTGGGATCATCTGAACATGACTCGATTCCTGATCTACTTGGTCACAGGAATAATAAATATCACTTTTGTCACATGATGGAGAATGAAAGCATTTTGTGGATTGTATTCTAATAAACTTAGACTGAAAATATGCTCTATGGTATTACTGAGCAGAACAAGGACATAACTCCCAACGGCCTGAAGAATATTTGTTCTGTCTTGAATCTGAGTTTCCTGTTATATGTATTTTACTAATGCTGTGGGCAAAGGTGTTGAGTCAGAGGATGTTCTGGTTATCGATCGTTGCCAAGCTAACTGTCCCAAAATTGAGTGGCTTGTTTATTTATTTCTTTTAGGGTCAGGGTCCTGCTGCGTCACTCAGAATGGAATGCAGTGGCATGACCATAGCTAACTACAGCCTCCAACCTCAGGGCTCAAGCCATCTTCCTGCCTCAACCTCCTGAGTAGCTGAGACTATGGGTGTGCGCCACCATGCCTGGCAAGTTTCTAATTTTTTGTAGAGACGGTCTCACTTTATTGCCCAGGCTGGTCTCAAACTTCTGGCTTCAAGCTGTACTCCCACCTTAGCCTCCCAAAGTGCTGGGATTACAGGCATGAGCCATGGCACCTGGCCAATTTCACAGCTTAAAACCAATTTATTATTATCCTTCGGTGACTGTGCTGGCTGGGCTTAGCTGTATAGTTCTAGCTTGGGAACTTTTATGTGGCTGCAGTCAAATGGTGGCCAGGGCTGAAGTCATCTGAAGGCTTCACTCCTATATGTGCCATCTGAGCTGGGAGATGGTTAGAACAGCTGAGAGCAGATGAGGTATCCATTTCTTCATGCCACCTTTCCACTGGCTAGATTGAGCTGCTTCACAGCATGGCAACCTCAGGGATGTCAGACTCCTTACTGCTGGCTTTCCCTAGAGCCAGGGGTCCAAGGGGTCCTAGGTAGAAACCGCAAGACTTCCTATGACCCAGCCTCAGAAGGCCCAGAACATTACTTTAGTCACCTAGTATTGCTGAAGCATGTCACTAAGATCAGGCCAGATTCAAGGGGAGGAGTAGCAAAAAATTTGTCTTCACCGGAACATGGTTTTTTTTGTTTGTTTGTTTTTTGTTTTTTCACAGAGTCTCACTCTGTCACCCAGGCTGGACAGCAGTGGTGCGATCTCGGCTTACTGCAACCTCCACCTGCCAGGTTCAAGCGATTCTCCTGCCTCAGCCTCCTGAGTAGCTGGGATTACAGGCATGCGCCACCGTGCCGGGCTAATTTTTGCTTTTCAGTTGAGACAAGGTTTCGCCATGTTGCCCAGGCAGGTCTTGCACTCCTGATCTCAAGTAATCTGCCTTGCTTTGGCCTCCCAAAGTACTGGGATTACAGACATGAGCCACCATGCCTGGCCTGGAACATGGATCTTAATCTCAATTCTGCAGCTCCCAAACTCTGGGAACTTAGGCTTGTCCATTACCTGCTCTTTCTGAGAGTTATTAGTTTATTAAATTATTAATAGTTTCCTCATCTGTACAATGCCAAACATTCCATGGATGATCTTAAAGACTCTTTCACTTCAAAATTATGAGTTCTCTGCCTTCAAATGACACACAACATTTGCAATAGAAGCGTTTCTTGAAATTTCTCTGGAGTAGACATTTTATAGTTTTAGTATCTAGGATCTTTTTATTCTACATAAATAGAAAACTTGAGTCACCCAAAAGATACCAAGACAAGATTTCATTATGAATTTTCCATACTTCTTTGCGCTAGCCAAATAGTTTACAAAATGGAAATGTTGAATAGAAGATAGATTTCCAAAATGTAAGATGCAATGCTCTAATTGAGTTGGAGATTCCAGTTGGAAACACTAGTTCTCTAAACAATAGTGGCTCTCGTTGGTGCCTTTTCAGAAATCCGATGCTCATCAAAAGCTGTTATCTAGTTTTAGGTGAAGCAGGGACAGTGAGAAATATAATTAAGGAAAACGTTTGAACTTGTTAGACAGAGTATGCTTCTCTTTGGGACCCTCCATTCTGTTTGCTATGTTTGTTTCAGGGTAGGGTAAAAGTCTCTCAGCATATGAATTCCAGCAATAAGACTGACCCTTCACTTTTCGTTGACACTAAAATTGCTTTTTTTAATAGAGTCCCTCAGGTTTCTAGGTAAAGCCCTTGGCCAATTGTATACCAATGACACCTTAGAGTTGAATTTCATGGCTCACACTGCCCAGATTTTGAAAGCCAGAATCTCAGGGGTGTAAATACTAAAAAAACAAACAAACAAAAAAACATATAGAACACAAAACAAGAAGTTTACAAGTCTGCTGAAAAACTTTCGTCCAGATGAGCCCATTTTCTGCCCTACTTCTTCCAAAATAAACCACTGTGACAACTGGTATTGAAATACAAAAATATCGAAAATTCTCTGAGCAGACCCTGCTGGTTGCCTATCCAACAGCTGCTCCTCTTTTCTTCCTTGCTTATGGAACTCTGATCTTTCTCCAGAATTTACCCCATTCCAAATTTAGGGCAAATCCTGATTAGTGTAAATCATGATCCCGTTGACAGTCATTAGTTTAGGGGTGAGTACGTGACCCAAATCTGACCAATAAGATATAAAGGGAGATCTGCTTGGGGGTTCTGCAAAACGTAATTTCTTTCTCAAAACAGCACACAAGAAAAGACATTTATTTTTGTCCAGTGAATTTTGTGTCAGAATATAATTCCCAGACTGTAGTTACTGCAGTCATCTTGTAATCATGAAAGTCCTGTTCTGCAGTCCAAGCTGACACATGGAACATGGCAGAGCAGAAAGGTGAAATGAATCTGGGTCCTTGACGATGTTATTGAGTGGAGAATTTGACCAGCTGCAGCGCCACCTACCTCTGAACTTCTCATCATGTGCCATAGGAATTGTCCTCATTGTTTAGACCAGCCTAATCAGAGGCCTCTATTACTTGCAGTTTAAATTATCTTAATGTATCCCTTTCTCACACATGGCAAGGAAATATTGGCATACCTAATATCCCCACTTCACCTGTGCTTGGAGCTGATGTTGCTATTTCCTGAGATCTGAAAAAATAAAAATAGGTAGTGATATAACTCGATGGGATTGTGTCCAGGGTTGTTGAAACATGGCTGTATCCTGACAAAGCCTTAATCCCTGAGAGGAGAATGATATTCATGATAAAATGATAGCCGACACTTTCTGAGTGTTTTCTCTGTACACGGATACTGTTTTAAGTGCTTTATATGTGTAAGTCATTTCATCCACAAAGAACTCTATGAGATTGGTGCTGCCATTATTCTCCCTTACATATGAAGAAAATGCGGCACAGAGAGGTGAAGGAATATGCCCAAGGCTGCATCTCTTATAAGTGTTCAAGAACCCACAATCTCAATCATTGCACTCTTTGGCCTTTTCACTCCTGAAGGCTAAAGGGACACTTCTTTACTATCAGCAGTCCGGGGGAAGCCGTCAGTTTTTCCTGTTTTCTTTTTTCTTTCTTCTTTTTCTTTCTTTCTTCCTTTTCTTTCTTTCTTTCTCTTTCTTTCTTTCTTTCTTTCTTTCTTTCTTTCTTTCTTTCTTTCTTTCTTTCTTTCTTTCTTTCTTTCTTTCTTTCTTTCTTTCCTTCTCTTTGTTTTTCTTTCTTTTCTTCCTTTTCTTCTTTCTCTTTCTTTCTTCTTTCTTTTCTTTCTCTCTCTCTCCTTCCTTCCTTTCAGTCTCTCCCTCCCTCCCTCCCTTCCTTCCTTCCTTCCTTCCTTCCTTCCTTCCTTCCTTCCTTCCTTCCTTCCTCCTTTCTTTCTTCCTTTCTTTCTTTCTTGACGGAGTCTCACTCTATTGCCCAGGCTGGAGTGCAGAAGTGCAATCTCAGCTCACTGTAACCTCCACCAACTGGATTCAAGCAATTCTCATGCCCGAGCCTCCCGAATAGTTGGGATTACAGGTGCCCATCACCAGGCCCAGCTAATTTATGTACCTTTAGTAGAGACTGAGTTTCGCCCTGTTGGCCAGGTTGGTCTTGAACTCCTGACCTCAGGTGATCTGCTCACCTTGGCTTCCCAAAGTGCTAGGATTACAGGGATTACAGGTGTGAGCCACTGTGCCCACCCTAGTTTTTCCTATTTTCAAGGGAGGTTTGTGAATAACCACACTCGGTTTCACATATGCATGGTTATTTGGGGTCATTCATTCATTCCTCAAGCATGTATTCAACACAAACTATGCTGTAGGCCTTGAGTATTTGTTTATGTATTTTTGAGACAAGATCTTGCTCTGTCACCTAGCCTGGAGTGCAGTGGCATGATCATGGCTCACTGCAGCCATGACCTCCTGGGCGTAAGTGATCCTCCCACTTCAGCCTTCCAAGTAGCTAGGATCGCAGGCATACCACCACCACACCTGGCTGATATTCTCCCTGTGTTGCTCAGGGTGCTCTTGAACTCCTGAGCTCGAGTGATCCTCCTGCCTTGGCTTCCCAAAATGCTGAGATTACAGAGATTACAGGCATGAGCCACCATGCCTGGCTTGACACTTTTGATTTTTTTTTTTTTTTTTGTAAAGATGTGCTTTCACCATGTTTCTAAGGGTGGTCTTGAGCTCTTGAGCTAGCTCAAGCGATCCACCTGTCTGTTGGGATTACAGGTGTCAGACACCACACCCAACCAGTCTAGAGTATTTAAAGATGAAGAAAACCTATTTTCTGTCCTCAACTTAATCTAGTGGGGGTGGGGGACAGATCGTTAATTAAACATTGATCACAGAGCACCCTCAATGCTTTAGCTGGCCTTTGAGTATGGAGGATGTGTTAGTGAGTTTTGAGGACATAACATGTAGTAACTATTGAATGATCACACATTCCCTATTTTCCTGATAAGGTAACTAAGGAAGAGTTCAGTCCAACATTCCACAGCCGGTTAGTGATGTAGGCTGAACCTAAGCAACCTTTCTGGTTCTGGAAACCACTGTGCTGGGTGTATGTATCATGATGGGAGCATGAGGAGCAACTGCTTCCAGCTGGTCAGTGCAGTTGCACAAAAGGGATCTGGCATGCTTCCTAGATGAAGTGACTTTTAAACTGAGCCTGGAAGAGCAAATGTAATGGAGGTACCATGAAAGGAAAACCAATTGAGAATTAAAAGAAAAAAAAAATGGAAGAAAGGGCATTCCAGATAGGAAAAAAGCAGCATGTACAAAGGTAGGAAGGCTTCAGGGAGCCATGGGATACTCATGGAATGGTACATTTTGGGGGCTTCCACATGGTGTGTGAAGGATGGAGTGATGGGGGACCCTGGGGGTGGAAGGCCCTTTTGTATATATGAGGAGTCTACATTTTATTCTGTAAACAATAGGGGACACACTGAAAATTTTAAAGGTAGAGAGGGATAAGAGCATCTTTTACAGTGATTTAAATGAAAAGTAAGCAACTGGAGTCTTGGGACTTTAAGATGTCTAATATTGACAGATGAGTGGGGGAGGTCAGAGTGGAGGGACAGCATAGGTGAACACTTTGGAAGTAAGTAGACCTATTTGGCGGCTGTTGTTGTTATCTAATGACCATCCAGCCTAGGACTCAATAATAGGTTTTACATTTTTAAAAGGCTGTAAAACAAACAAAAAAAAGCAAAGAAAAATATGCAGCAGAATAAGACAGAATATGTGGCCTGCAAAGCCTAAAATACAGAAGGACAAACATTGTTTGTTCAATGTTGTTTTGTTATAATGTTGATGAGAAAAAAAAATCAATTCTAGCCAGGGCCACTGTCTGTGTGGAGTTTGCACGTTCTCCCCAGTCTGCATGGATTCTCCCTGGGTACTCTTATTTCCTCTCATGTCCCAAGGATGTGCATGGTGGGTGAACTGGCGTGTCTAAACGGCCCCAGTCTGAGTGAGTGTGTGTGAGTGTGTCCTGCAGTGGGATGGTGCCCTGTTCAGGGCTGGTTCCTGCCTTGCACCCTGAGTTGCTGGGAGAGGCTCCCACCACCTGCCACCCTAAACTGGAATAAATGGGTAAATAATTATTTTATTTGCTGTTATTAATCTTTCTTAAATCTATGTATAACTCACATTTATTTCAGTATTTAATATTAAAAGTGTTTTAGGCCGGGCGCAGTGGCTCACGCCTGTAATCCCAACCCTTTGGGAGGCCAAGGCTGGTGGATCACTTGAGGAGTTCGAGACCAGCCTGGCCAACATGGTGAAAACCCATCTCTACGAAACATACAAAAAATTAACCAGGCGTAGTGCTTCCTGTTTGTAATTTCAGCTACTCAGGAGGATGAGGCAGGAGAATCACTTGAACCTCAGAGGCAGAGGTTGCAGTGAACTGAGATTGCATCACGGCACTCCATCCTGGGTGACAGAGCGAGACTCCAACTCAAAAAAAAGAAAAAAAAAAAGTTTTGGGATGTTTTTGTGACTGGAAATATGCTGTAGAAACTTAACTCTTGTTTATATCAATTAGCCCATGGTAAAGTGGTTGCAGTTTCCAAGAACTTATCAATGATGTAAAGTGAGAACTTACTGCATTTATCATCTGTCCCTTTACAGAAAATGTTTGTGCTAAGTTAAAGCTGGTTGTGACCTGCAAGTGGGGAAGGGGAGGAAGGGGAGGAAGAGGAGGCTGGTCCTCCTTAAAGCCCTTAGGAATCCTGGCCAGAGGAGGTGGGGAATGAGAGGGGATATCAAGGCTGAATCAAGGAATTTTGGTTTGGACAACTGAGTTTTCAGAAGTATCATCATCAACATACAAAATACAGGAGGGAGGATCTGGACAGGGGCAGGAGAGTAGAGAGATTCACTGATTTGGGACCTGATGCTATGAAGTGTCCACAGACATTCAGGTGAAAATGGTTGGGAGACATGTTACACTGAGCAATCTTCTGTGTCTGCTCCCCTGTGATCTAGAATATAAATTCCTTAAGGGCAAAGATTATACAACTCTTTCATATAGACCCTGGCACATAATAAGCTCTGGATCAAGTGTGTTGAGCTTACTGAACTCTAGACAGTTGAATTTAGGAGACTCAGTGAGAAAGAGTCTTATGTTATTGGCTTGTAGGTGGTAACTAAAGTGTGGAGGTTTATGGCATATTTAATACACACTTAGTGCAATGTGAAGTTGCGTCTTGACATGCATTTTTTTAGCTGTCCAGTTAAAAGCAAGTCCCTTCTGAGTCAGCATGTATCACTTTTGATTCTATTTGCAGAGAGGCAGGAGAGCACAGCGGTTAGGAACAAGGGCTTCTGGCCAGGAAGCTTGAGTTTGAAAACCCACCTCCTCTGCTTCCTAGGTGTAACTGTGAACAAGTCACTCAACTTCTTTGTGGCTTAGTAACTCATCTATAAAATGCAGATAATAATAATACCTGTTAGAGAATTGTGAAGTTTAGTAATACATGTGTATGTTTGGAAAGACCTACTATCTGTTCTTCAAACAGCAGCCAGAGTTATCCTTTTAAAAAATAAGTCAGCAGGGCACGGTGGCTCATGCCTGTAATCCCAGCACTTTGGGAGGCTAAGGCAGGTGGATCACTTGAGGCCAGGAGTCAAGACCAGCCTGAGCAACATGGAAAGACCCCACCTCTACAGAAAATACAAAAATTTAGCCAGGCATGGTGGTGTGAGCCTATAGTCCCAGTAGCCTGGGAGGCTAAGGCAGGAGAATCACTTGAGCCCAGGAGGCAGAGGCTACAGTGAGCTGAGATTGCACCACTACACTCCAGCCTGGGCAACAGAGCCAGACCCTGTCTCAAACAAAAACAAAACAAAAAAACTAAAAGCTAAACTAAACTAGGGTCAGGCGCAGTGGCTCACGCCTGTAATCCCAGCACTTTGAGAGGTTGAGATGGGCGGATCACTTGATGCCAGGAGTTTAAGACCAGCCTGGCCAACATGGTGAAACCCCATCTCTAATAAAAATACAAAAATTAGCTGGGCGTGCTGGCAGGTGCCTGTAATCCCAGCTACTTGGGAGGCTGAGGCACAAGAAATGCTTGAACGTAGGAGGTGGAGGTTGCAGTGAGCCAAAATCGTGCCACTGCACTCCAGCCTGGGTGACAGTGAGACTCTCTCTCAAAAACAACAACAACAACATCAACAACAACAAAACTAAACTAAAAAATAAGTCATATCATGTCGGGCCACTGATAAAAACTCTCCAATGGCTCAGGTAAAGCCAAAGTCCCACAGCCCACCGCACCTTACCTCCCTGAGCCCATCTCCCTCTGTTCACCTTGCTCCAGCCACTCCAGGCTCCTTGCTACCTTCTCAAACTCACTACAGACACTCCTGCCTCAGGGCCTTCGCGCTCACTTTCCTTCTGCCTGGAGCACTGTTCTCCAAGATATCAGCATGTCTTGCTTCCATCTCCTTTGAGCCTTCATTCAGATGTCACCACCCTTTTCTGAATAGCACACACTCTCTCTCCTGAATTCCTTCTATGCTATTTTACCAGAAGAGTTCTCACATGCTAATGTACTACATAACTTATTTCATGTATTATCTACCTCCTCCCATGGAATGTAAGCTTCATGGGAACTGAAATACTGCTGTATTTATATAAGTGATGCCTACTACCTAGTAAGTACTCAATCCATGTTAGCTGTGGTGGTTCCCAAAATGTCTTGCACTACGTTTTTGTAAGTGCAGTTGATGACACACAGCTACCTCTCACTCTGTACCTCCCCCACCATACCAGCCCCAGTAACACGGAGGGGACAGTAGTAAGAGCAGGTCTCAGTGTCTGTTCCCTGACTCCCTCTCTCCATAAGCCCCCAGAGGGTTTCCACTTCACCAGTCTTGGACAGCCATTTTGTTAAATGCAGGGATTTGGAAAAATAGGCAAAGTAGACAAATGCTTCAGAAGAGTACAAAACCCATTTGTAGTCTTTCAGAACTGGTTTAACAACCCAAAGAAGAAAATTTGTATATACACAGCATTACTGTTCTTTTGATATTAAATTAGTATTAAAATGGGATGGAAACTGCTTTTCTATTGGGCTCCTATGGAGACAGACAAAGCAATTTAAGAGAAAAAGCAGCTGCCCTCAGCAGTAGGCTCAGAAATGTCAATTTTAATTAAAACATTTATTTTCAAATACATTTCATGGTTCATATGTAGTGATATGTGCCTACTTCATGCAAATATTCAAACTGCTGGGCTGAGGAAATTGGAGAGAGGCATTTTGATAAAGAGCAGTATGATCAAAACAAAAAGATACAAAGAAAAGAAAATCCACATCATGCTTCCATTTTTCCTTAGTCCACCTGTCAGATTGTTTCTCATGGACTTGCCCACTGCTATG
Source organism: Papio anubis (assembly GCF_008728515.1). Taxonomy (NCBI): domain Eukaryota; kingdom Metazoa; phylum Chordata; class Mammalia; order Primates; family Cercopithecidae; genus Papio; species Papio anubis. The sequence goes on along the minus strand of NC_044982.1, from coordinate 49,621,925 downwards.
TAAAGGCCAGGGAACTCCACCGTAGAAATCTGGATGTTAGTGAGTCATCTGGTCATTGGTGGGACATCCCCTCACTCTTACGTGAGCCCTGTTTTGTGTACAAATTCCTGTTTACTTCACTAGAAGAACCACCCCTCCCCCAGTGTTTCTAGATCAGAAGAAAACAACCAAAGTGGCCAACTTCCAATTCAAAATTCTTTCGAACTCTGTCTTTCCCTGAGTACTATTTTAGGTTTGAGTCATTAAAGCTGCAGAAAGGTGTCCAAATTTTACAATTACCTTCTGAGCTCACCTCTCCTCTTGCTCTCTGCCCTGCAGAGCTCACGCACCTGCCAAACTTCTGTTGACTTCCCAGGGAAACTGGTCATGACTTCAACGTGGCCAAAAATCATTGAAATAAAAATGTGGCCAGCTTAAATAAGTGGTAATTTAGGCTAAGAATTTCTGAAAATTTTGCTCAAATTTCTGTAAGGATTTTTATGAATACATTTTGATTTACCAGAATTTGGCATTGGAATATTATTAATAATACAATCTGTACATGTACTTGCTAAAAAAATCATTGTCGTTAGGTTAAAATCAAAGACAACCAGCAATATTTATCAATGTGATGTGTCCTTTATCTTGTAGTCCGAGGAGTGCATTTCTGATTAAGGTGTATTCTAATATTTGAGCAAATTATTACATATAAATACAGTTGCATCGATTGTTGCTCTCAATATGCTTTTAACCTCTTCAGAGGAGCCATTAACATCACAGTCAGAAACACATAGTCAAGTCCAGAGAATATATGCAGGTATCACATTTGGCTGTGTATGCCAGTGCTAAGCACTTTTACAAATTATTGAATGTTCCAATTTATAAGTTGTGAGAGTTTGATTTTGTATTTAGTGATGTTGATAGTACACTTCCATTTTATTTCTGAGCTCATTTTAAAATGCTTTTGAGTTTTGCACTTTGATTTTAAAAGTATACTAAGTTATAATCAATGCTTTATTAAACCCAAGCATTATTCCCTCCCTAGAGTTACAAACACACACATGCACACACAGACATGCACACAGAGCATTTTGATTGAGAGCTCTGATAAAGGAAGGGAGACCCTGGCAACTGCAATCTTTTGGATTGTGAGAAGGACTATTTGTTCACTGGGCTATCTGGTGACAACATACGTATATTCTGGCAGAGTGAACTGAGTGATGCATCAATGCCACAGAAAAGTACATGGATGAAGTTTAAGAAAATCAGCCTAGGATACTTGACATTCACAAATGAAAAGAAGACACTTACTAAATGTTGACCATGTTGAACCAGGTGGTCTTCTAAGAGTTTTACACCTAATCCTACCAATACTACTTTGAGAGAGGTACTATGATGGTTCCCATTTTTCCGATGAGAAAACTGTCACAGAAAGGTTAAGTTGCCTCACATCATATAACTAGTGAAGACTTGAACCCAGGCAATCTGCTTTTAAACATTCATGTTTAATAAAAACGTAGGATGTGTCATTCTATAACACTCTTTTCCATGAGATGGTGTTTGGTTGCTCATCGCATAGTGGTTAAAAGGGCAGGCTTTCAAGCCCACTACTAGGTTCAGGTCTTAGCTGCTCCAGGTCCAGCTGTGTGACCTTGAACAAGATACATAACTTCTCTGTGCCTCAGTTTTCTGCTTGGTAAAATGGGGACGTTGTGAGGGTTAAATGAGTTGGTACACAGCAAGCATTTATAGAGGCTAGTTATTGTTGTGACTAGTTCTGTTACTGTCAACCTAGGAAGAGAGTAGATTAAGAGCACATTGTACTTACAGAGGCCAGTAAAGCCTAAGGTATTTTTTGTGGTATGTATACCACAGAATACTATGTAGCCATATAAAATAATGAAATTGTGTCTTTTGCAGAAACTTCAGTGGAACTGGAGGCCATTATATGGAGTGAAATAACTCAGAAACAAATACCACATGTTCTCACTTACAAGTGGGAGCTAAATAATGTGTACCCATGGACATAGAGAGTGGGATAATAGATACTGGAGACTCAGAAAAGTCAGAGAGTGGGAGGGGAGAGAGGGATGGGAAATTACCTAATGGGTACAATGTATACTATTCAGGTGACGATTATACTAGAAGCTAAGACTTCACCTATGCAACATATCCATGGAACAAAACTGCACTTGTACTCCCTATATCCAGGAAAATAGTTTTTTTAACCCAAGATATTTTCACAGGTTTTTTTTTTTTTTTTTTTTTTTTTTAAACAGAGTCTCATTCTGTCGCCCAGGCTGTAGTGCAGTGGCACAATCTTGGCTCACTGCAACCTTTGCTTCCCAGGTTCAAGCGATTCTCATGCCTCAGCCTCCAGAATGGCTGGGATTATAGGTGCGTGCCACCGTGTCTGGCTAATTTTTGTATTTTTAGTAGAGACGGAGATTTTACCGTGTTGGCCAGACTGGTCTCGAACTCCCAACCTCAGCTGATCCGCCTGCCTCGGCCTCCCAAAGTGCCACAGCATTTTTTTTCAGTAATAAAAAAATTGGAAGATAGTTAAATAATGTGGTGTAGCCTCTTTTTATAAAAGGAGAGTAGATGTTTTTCAGCCCCTGATTTTGGTATATATCTGGCATCTGAGTTGATGTAACCTATCACTTACTGGGAACTTCAGCCTTCAGATCTCTATTTTTTTTTTTTGTTCCTTCACCCACATTTTTATGTTAGTTCTCTTCCTAACATCTTCTGAAATCTAGTCAGGGTTAGCTTCAACAAAACTAGGTGTCACAGGAGAAATGGTAAAGGATCAGGTTAGCAGGCTGCCCAGATGAAGCAATAAATGTATCAAGGAAAAACTGCAAAAACCATGGGTGATGTGCGTAGTACTCGCCCTGATAAAGCATCTGACACAGGCCTGTGAAAAAGCAAACACATTATGTGCTCTATGTTCATGTGGTTCCGTTAAGCAGAGAAGAGACAGGATCTTCAGAACCAAAGGATGTGAAGAAATGGAGCTTTTCTTCCGTCACAATTAGGCATCAGGGTGGAAGTCACTTATTACCAATATAGTAGATAGAATCATTCTCTGCATCAGTAGAAGTCTTTACGCCTTGTACAAGGGGCACTGTGTGCTGTAAATAATTCAACCATAATGCAGCCATGGAGAGAAAGCCATCATCAGTAAGAAGGATTCAACCCAGTCAGCGACTGGTTTGTATTAAAAGAAGAAATATAATGAATTGGTAAGATGTTGAAAGTTGTAGGTGTATTTACTTAGAATTTTTTTTTAATTAGTAGAGGATAATTTTTGTTTTGTGAAGCATTTGATTGATTTAAAGTAGCTCTTGTCATTAAATAATCTTTAAATTAACCTTCAACCATGTATCAGCAGCTGTAAGATAGAAACAAATGCATTATGTATTACTGTTTTGGATATTAGTTCTGAAAAAGCCAACTGTCATTCTCAACATCAAAGAGCACCCTTTATCAAGGGCTTGGCTGAGAGGATAAAGCACTGGCTATTTACCTTATGACCTTGGTCCCAATCCAGATCGTATTGCCAATGAAAGGACTTTTGCGATCCCAGTCCCACACAGGTAGATGGTAGTCCGTATCACCAAGAACACAGATTGGCAAAACTGAAATTTTCCTGCTTAGGAGAGACCTAAGACAGAAAAAAGTTCAGAGCCATGGAAGTGAAAAAGTGTCCAGCTCATACGCCATCCTAGAGATGGCAGTCTTCTCAACTGGACGAGGTGGCTCAGAATAGCAAGCTGGGGATGCGCTCCAACCTGGCTTGCAGATAAAGAAATCTGTTTTCAGAGCTTGCAACTCGTCCAAGCCTATTTTCAAGCCAACACCTCCTCTCCAAATTCTCCCTTCCCCCACCCCTCTCCTTCCAGAAACAAAAAGCAGAAGGATCTTTAGGTTGCCATTTGTAGAACCAGGTTGATGGTTTTAATCTTTTCAAAGGATGATTGCAACTGAGCTGATATGTTTCAGACTTTGCTTTTTAAAAGGAAGATTAAAAACAGTTAGATATTACATTCTCAGTACAGTTTTTTAGATTACAGAGTTAACAATTTATTACAATTATGCCTTCACATCACATTCTCAGGAAGGAGATACACTCCATCAACTGTAGAAAAAACTACACTAGGTAGAAAACTTTTTATTGGCTCCATATGAGTGGTTTAACATTTTTATAATATATACTTAAAGTCATTAATAAAAGATAATGTAGTTTGTATTTGACATTTGCATTTATTTGATAATAGATACCATAAATATTTCAATGTGTAATATCTTATTTCAGGCAATTTCTCCTTGCTTCTATACATTTGGCCACTTTTATTTGACCACTTTTATTTTTCATTCTATTAGTTTACTAAGTTAGTCATTCCTAGTCTTTCCAAGAAATATTTTAGTGATTGTAAATAGTTAACATATATTATAATTATACTTATTTGATCCACTGTGCCCGGCCCTACATATATTATAATTATACTTATTTGATATTACAAGAAGGGAGGCCTCCAACATCTGGTCATACACCACATCCTTTATTTCCAAATAGAGCTAGAGAATAATCTCTCTTTAGCTGTAAGTTAGGATACTCAGCTAGGCAGGCAATGTGAACTTCTATGATACTGTTATTAGAAGCATTTAAGAGCCTATTCTACACATATGAATACTAAATAACAACAGCTATTTTTAAAGTGAATGCACATCTCCTGAGTAGGGAAAGGAGCATTACTATGTGTTTATGTTTCTACTAAAGGAAAACATCTCTCACCCATAAGACTTAAAGATGACTAGTACCACCCACATGAGGGGAAGTCTGTCTATTCTTGTTCTATATACAATACAAAGTGTGAGAGCATTGGAGCTTCAGCCTAGCTCAACTTGCTCAGACGGCTCAGATGGTGGGCTTGAAGGAAACTCAGGTTGGGGAGGTTGTCAGGACACAGAAAATTGCATGGAGCTCCAGGCATTCCAATGGTCTTGTCTGGGAAGCGGATCCCTTGATTTTCCATGAGGCTGTTTGTCCTTGGTGCCTAGCATTCCTGTAACATCCATTAGGCTAAATTGGCTTCTCTTACATGCACAGAGGGGAGAGCAGATGAAAGAATACAAATGCAACAGACTTTTATTGTCAGCAAACAAAAAAGGGCACATATGTGCCAGTTTATAAATTACTGTTTTCATTAAAAAGGAGTTCAAAAATCAGGTTCCACTTATCATTGTTAAAACCTGAAATTTTTTTTAGCTGTATGATTTCATTATATGAATTACAGAACAGTAATAGAGTAATATTACTCTTAAGCCAGCTCACTTAAATTTAAGACATTCAAGACCCAATAATGCATTAGGTTTTTTAGTTCAAGTTATGCAAATAATATACATTTTTTATTCGGCTTCCCACCAGGTTATACATGTATTATAAACACAACAAAGGCCCCTTTCTTGTACAATATATTACTCAGAAGCTGGTGAAAAATAGAAGCCAAAATATTGTGAATTACATTCTTTTAATGGTTTGGCTTTGTACTACTGGCTGACATATTTTAAATGCTAAAGAGAAGCTGAACTGGAAAGAGAGAAATGTTGACTCACTGTTCCCTACTACTGTTGTCATTCATACTGATGTTCTTCAATGTCTAAATCAGATTATTATCTTTGTTTTCTTTAGAGTGGAACTAGTAGATCCAGCTTTGCTACATTTGGAAAATCAGCAGGGGGAATGGTCATCTCAAAAAGACAAAAATAAAAGAAGGGACTGAAACTTAACATAAATTACCATGGCTGTCCCTGAACTCAGAACTGGAGAGAACCTTTTTATTCTTTTACACAAAGCTTATGATGGAAATCAATATGGACTATTTCACAAGCATTGTTTCGTAAATATTTAGTATAGTTGCCTAATGTAATTCAGACACTTAAAAAATACAGCCACTGATGTACTAATTCCAGCCAGGCATTATAATTTTTAAAAAGCTAAAGTTTAAAAAATTAGAAATACTGAACATTATCTTCTGATGAAAACAATATTCACAGACTTTGCCCCAAAATTTATGCACTAAATAGTGAGATGGCTCTGTGCTCTTCCGAAGATTTCCACGTTTCCATGTTTGCCCAATATAGTCAACTGGTAACTAGCTCAAGTGAATAAAATAAAGCTGAAAACATTATGGGTTTTTCTAAAAAGTGAACAGTAACGTGCTTATGTGTGTCCTGAAATACACAGATTAGTCCCATTATAATCTCATACTTTAAAAAAAAATTCCTTTACTAAGGGAGCGTTACTTGTTTACGCTGGGCAAATTGAAAACAAAAATAAGAAAAGTGGAAAATAAGAAATTCAGTCCTTTAGCTTCATGACGTAACATGAGCTTTGTGGGAACGAGAGAGCATTCCTTTATACTTGTATGCAATCTGAGCTCAGTGGCTTTGAAAGCTCTGAAGTCCTCCACAAAACTCTTTCCTCCCTTTTCTCCCTCAAAAACAAAACAAAACAAAACAAAACAAAACAAAACAAAAAAACCCACCTCCACTAATGTATATAATCTCATCAGCATTTCTAACAGAAATTCTCACCTCAAATTTCTTCCTGTGTGAGAGTAGAACCAGTCTCTGGAGTACTTGGCAAAACACCCCGGGCCTCTTGTTTAATTCAACAAGTGTGAGTTGTGCTTCTCCTGAAAGCATATAGCTCTTTATACACGACAAAAAGAGCCACACTGGATGGCAGGCAATCGTGTTTTAAGATGGTGCATCATCTGTTTGGATGCTGCCAGTCTTCCCCTGGATCTGTAGATGGCTCCTTTCTTAACAAAATGTAGGCACAGAATTGCATTTACTGTCCACCGTGATGATGTGAAAGATTAAAAAATTGCCCTCCATCAGATTGCTATTAAGAAAAAAAGACTGTGAGGTCAGAATTATTTCTTAATTGCATTTCACACCTGGTTAAGATAGTGTATACAGCTGCAAGGAGATGAAAGGAATGATTGATCCCTGAAAAGAGAATAGGTAGAGTAGGCATTGGAAAGCTTGAGAGCAAGGCACACTGGGGTGGAGTGAAAAGCAGAAATCACTTTTGGTAGAATTAATTTCTTGCCAGCATTTGAAAAAGAGGAAGGTGGCTCTGGAAGCAGCCTTCATTCTCCAATGCTGACTGCAAATCCCCCACCAAAACAGTCTCACTGTAAACAGCAGATATTTTAGATGCAATTAGGCTTCCATGTGCCATGCACAACAGCCGGGAAGAGTTTGCAAAGTTTTCTCTTAATTTGAGCACAATCCTAAAGAAATAAAATATCCTGACAACTTTTAGTGTTGTCTTGTGACTTTAAAAAAAAATCAGCCTGTGAAGTATCACTGCTCTGTTTTAGTCTAATGCTACTTCTATCTTTTATCCTTTTTAATTAGAAGGCAAATTCTCAGACCGCCAGGCCTAATCCCTACACAGTGGAACAAAGCCCAGCAAAGCCTTTGAACACTGTTCAGCCGGGCAGCACAAACCCTAGTAACTGTTGGCAGTAGGGGCAGGACTCTGACCCTCATCTCAGCCATTCTCCTGCAGCTCCTGATGCTCCCTGCCCTTCAGAACCCTATCTGTTGTTCTTCTGTTTAGACTGAAAAGACAAAAGAGGAGACAATGTGGGAAACCTAGAGGATTGGCTAGGTAGGATGCGGGGAGCTAGTGACGATAGGGGCAAGTAAATGGAGTTTCACGGGAATGGACACAGTGGGGAGAATTGGATCACCAGATTAGGTCTTTAGGTTCAAGAAATTTCTTCATCCCTCACTAAATCTTTTCATGGACAATGCCACTTTTTAAACAATTGTTGCATTTCCAATTACTCCAGGAGTGTTCAAACAAATGTCCCAAACCCTACATGAAAAGTTTGCTCATATTTTAAACTCGCCAGATGAAAATCAATAAAACAAATATCCCCCAAATCAGTGGCAGACACTTACATCTCCAAAGTATTTACACTTGTAATAATATTTGAGTCAAGAGCATAATTTGAGCTCACTCAAGCAAAACATGCAACTAGACAGAAACGTGAATTTTCAAAGCTAATCGGAACAATCATGAATCAAAAAGCCAAATTCCAAGTATGCAAATATGAAAAAGGATTGTTTGCATTTCCTACTTTGCTAACTGCGAATTATTGAACAGTGAAACAACAGATGCTACTACCATGTTGCAACCTCTTCCCAATTGTTCTTAGATTGAGCTTCGTATGTGTGGGAATTACTGTCTGATGCCAGGATGTTTAAGAGTTGTAATGGGATTTCTGAAAAAGATAGGCATTTTCTGTTTTTTGAGATATGTGGAGTAGACATTTCCAGAAAAAAAGAGAAGAAAAAAAAACCTTTTATTGAAAATATTTTTAACAGTCTGTCAGTTCTTAAACACAGCAGGTTTTATAAAGCCACTTTCAGTTTTCCTTCTTCTAATGTCTGCAGAAAACCCAACATATGTAGTGCAATGCTTAACCCAATCATTAGGGTTGTCTTTGTAGCCAAGTATAAAATGTGTTACTGATCTGCCTTTGGGTCATTAAGAGGTTAATTTAAATCATAGGAAAGGATTCATTCAGGGGTTTAGATGAGTATTGTCCAATAAATGTGTACATTTTACCAAGTAATCTTAAATTCAAAGTTAGAGCTAACACTTTTAAGGAAGCTTCCATTTTAAAAGCTCTCAGTAAAGACAGATATCCCAAGTTTTATATTTAAATAAAATATGATTTCAAAATTATTAAAGTGTAAGTTTTACATGGATTTCTAGCATTTATTTTGAGAACATATGCTTATCTTATTAAAGGGACAGCAATTACTGTAACTATAGTCCAGTTTTATATAATTTCTATTATTCAAATGACAAAACCCAATATCTTCCTCCAGATTCTCCGTCTTTGTGCTGCATAAGCAAATCTTTTCTCCAGGTCAAAAGTGGTAAAATAGGTAAAATCCACAGAGATAATGAAATACAACTATGGATAATAAAAAGAATGATGCAGCATTATTGACAGTCGTGTCTCAACCTGCTTTTATGTTTGTTTTTACCTCTGATCTTATCAAAAAATATACAAAATATAGCTACTTACATCGATACTCTTTAAATACATCTTATGTTTATCATTTTTTCTTTTTTATTTAAATAAAAGCTGTCTGAAAAATTAATACATTAGTTATTTCAGGGCTCTAAGCAGTGATCTTAATTTGCAAATAAAAGAACTTAAATTTTAAAAAATACTTTTTGTAAAGACAGAAGCCATTTAAAGAAATTGTCTGAATGTTTGCATGCATTTCACTGTCTAATGCTCCAATGGAAATGATCAATAAACATTTGCATAAAAAAGAGCAAATTCATTGCATGTATGTTTTAATGATAATTGGAAATCTTTACGTAGTGGAAAATTATTTCTTGTTGTTCTGCATGTACATGCCATCTTTTGCAAGTAGGTAATCAAATCCAACAGGCAACATTCTATAGTGATATTTGGTGCGGTTCTGAAAGTTCTAAAGATTCAGAGATAGTCCTGCAAATGCACGTAACCCACAGCTAAACACAGTTCCCATAAATCAAACCTGGCATCACTTCTACTATCAGGGAATGGCTTTTGTGTTCATTTTTGTCCCCCATCACTATCATCTACCTACTTACCTTAATCATGTATATGAAATAATTTTATCAGAATAGAATAGAAGAGATTCTTGATCAGAGGAATCTAAAGCTTTTGAAGACAGCTTTTTCTTTTAAGAAACTAAGACTTGGGTGAACCGTGACAATGCAGCACACCTAGTTATCAAACAGGGTTGAATATACTCATTAAAACTTACTAGAATGTGAACGTTAAAATAACTGCTATATTTCCCGTTTTCTCTTCCTTAGAATTCATGTAACTTAGGTGTACATAATAGATTTGAGTCGATCGGGTTGCCAAAGTTAAAATATTTTTTTGTGGAGGTTAGTTTTTGTTATTGTTACTGTTTCTTCTACTGAATAAAGCTTTCTTTACTAAGAATAAAGCCTTAGAGGGTTTCTGAAGCTTATAATGTAAATGACTATAAATATTAAGCTCAATCAAAACAAATACTTAAAAAAAAAAAAAAAGGAAAAGAAAAGAAAGAAAAAAAAAGCCAGGCCTTAATTCTGTATTCTGATCCATCAGTGACTGTATAACTATATCATTAACGATGTTCTCTAACTGGGGAAGTCCCTACCCTAGAGTGTAAGGGATCAAAGAAAACATTCTTTTCTGTCTGGTACACTTAGTAGTCCTGCCTCCCAACAGTGGGATAAAAGGAACTTGCTAAACTGTTGCCATTTTGCAACATCTGCTATAATTCCCCTAAATCCAGATTTGCCTGACACAGAGAGGCCTGTTCTTACATCATTGCCATGTGACAGTATAACACCAGTCACATCAAGCTTCGGGATTGCAGCTTCAGGCTATGATAATATGAAGAAAACCTTTTTGCCTAGGGCAAAACACTTGTAACAAAGTATTATTCATCTGGCCAATTTAAATCTTCTCTCAAAAAGGTACCCAGAAACATATGCAGTATTCCTTTGTAAAAGGCTGGAGCAGCTCATAGGCAAATGACCTGAACCAAGAGTACAAAACCTAATGTCCTGATTAATTACTGTTAAGCAGCTCTGATACACAGAAAGGAGAATGCTGGTACTAATCCTTAACCCTGTCCTACATTCTCAAAATAGGCCAAACATTGCTGACAGTTACAAAAACAAACCTGTCTGGGTGTTTTTTTTTTTTTTTTTTTTTTAAATAGTGGTACATTATCACTTAACGCCCTCCACCTTAAAAAACAAGGATGCAGTTCATATCAGTAGACAGATCAGGGAATTACCAGTTCAGGGGACTTCTTGGGACAAGGGCACAGGCTCACAGAAAGAAAATAATATGAAGGCAAAAAAAATCTAACAAACACAAACTCAAACAGAAATATTGTGGGTGTTCTTATTTTCAGGGATCAGCTTGCATGAGATTGAGCTTTTCTAAAAATTGTTCCTTGAGTTGAGCAACCTCAACAATTTTTTGCTGATTAACATGGAGCAGATAGACTGTAGCACTTAGGATTTTATTAGGACGAGATGTTCAAATTCCCTTTACCTATAAAAATAAGGGGATACTCATAGTTCACTAAAAATATCAGACATTTTATAATTCCAAACTATTTGAATTGTGAAGCTCTATTGGCTTCGATCACTCAAATTACAGGTACTTTTATCAATAAAGTAGACATCTGGAGTTTCTTTCACTTTTGCTGAGCAAGATATCAATGGTTAAAAGAAGAAAGTCCTATATAAGGAAAAAGGAAGTTGCATATCTTAGCAGATTTTTTCATTTTTTAAAACAATCAGAAAGTCACTAAAATACAGCTCATGTTACTACCAGTTGTGACAGTTTTATATCATAGGTTGATCACATTAAAATATACCTCTTTGGGGCTTTATGTGTGAAACCTGGCACTCTGATAGCACTAATTCAAAATGAATAATGAACCTTACCTATTTTGAAGACTGCCTTTAATTTGACATTATTTTACAGGCACACTCCCACCTCAGTTCTAGGAAATAGTGAGAAACCGGAAGCCAATGGAGGCCAAGGTCCTGAAGGGCCAGCCTAACTATCCATGGGGTCATTTTCCCCACGGAGCTACCAAAGGAGAGGAGACATATTTTCACCTGAAATACACTCATTATTAAGTCTGATTCCATTTTAGATTTTCAAGAATATTTCTGTGTGTAAGCACATTATTTTTAGACACAAACATTTTCACATGGCACAGCAACCCATCCAGTGTTTAACAGACTGTGTAGGAAACGAATTTTCCACCTGTCCAGATCAAACAGGATGCCGGAAGCCCAAGAAAATACAAGAAGCTGGTTCAACGTAGCAACCTGAGTTTTGACAGTCTGTGCTGTTTTTCACAGCATCATGCACTTGTTTCTCTTTGTCCAACTTCTTTTCCTCCTTTTCCCTACCCATTTTCCCTGTCTCTCCCTTCCTCAGCTGGTCCCCAAGGGATGCACTTCAGTTTCTCATCAATCCTCATCACCACCCCCCTCCCCGCCCCCAACTTTCTGAATTGGAGTGACTCACCTTCTCATTAGTGGGGTTGTAACTCTGGAGTCAAGTCACCTTGGTTCATAACGTCTTCTCAGTTCCGAGCAACGTCTGCTCCCGGGCATGACGACTTTTGATGGCAACTGTCCCTCCCTGAAGCCTGAAGCTCTGACTCTATTCAGGGGCAGAGTAAAGAACCAAATCGCTGTTTCTCAGGTTTGGACATCCCACTTGACAGTTCTGCAGAAGTGAAAGAGTTGCTTTATTATCTGCAAAGATTGACACAATTTGGGGGAACTTTCTCCTCTCTGGTCTGTGGCAGGTTTTCTTTTGCAGAAAGAAAAGTTAAAACAGAAAAGTTAAGAAGTTTGAAAATCACTGCCCTTCCTGGAATTTGAACTGAATATTATTAAGACTGGAAATACTCAAGCATTTCCTAGTTTCCTAGAATATTATTAAGACTGGAAATAATCAAGCATTTCCTAGTTTCCTTTTCACCAATCAGTCTCCCTAAGTCATAGGAAGTACAATGGAGAGCACATATATTTTGGATTAGAGAGACACAGGCAGGCTGAAAACCTAGCTCTCATTTATCAGCTCTATGATCCTGAGTGAATTACTTGACCTCTCTGAAACTCAGTTTCCTCAGCTATAAAATGGGGGCAAGCAAGGCCTATTTCACCCCATCACTGGGAGGATCAAATGAGATAATGAATGTAAAGCAACCTCTTTAACCAACCACAACAATCCTATTAGGCATTATAATCTCCATTTCACAGAACAGGGGGGAATGGGGAATGATTCAGGAAGGTTAAAGCACATGCCAAATGTCACAGTCACATTGTAGGTGTTTAGTAAATGGAGTCTATTATTCATCAGCCCAAGAAACATGGATTCTCACCTATCTCAAAATAACTCGTTAGTAAGTTGGAGGGCCTTTGCTCTAGTGGGTGAAACAGCCAAGCTTCCTTTTTAAAGAGCTCGTCAGAGGCCTTTCCAGGGAAGCCCAAAGGGAAAGGTTCTTCTCATTTGCCAAACCCTGACTTCGTTGTACGCTTTACTGAAATGTTACCTCTTTAGTCAACCCAACAACACTTCTAGTTACCGTCTCCTTTTCCCAGAGCAGGATCCAGAACTTTGAGAAATGTTAAATCATTTGTCAAAGGTCACAGGTTTTACTTATGGTGGAACCAGGTTTGTAAATCTAGATCTCTATGCCCTTGAAGACCATGTTTTTCCATCCCGGCTCATGGCTGTCCCTCACCACCCATCGGCTCAGGGCACGGAACCGTCGTTAGATGTTGGAGGAAGAATGGCTAAACCTTTTCAAGGGGCATCCTCTGCGGCAGGTTCTTCTATTAGCCCAACAAACCTATCACGTTTTCTAGAATGAAGCCTAAATAGAAATGAATCTTAAATAAAAAGCAGAAATCAGGGTCAAATCACCAGATCAATAAATTGAAAAGGGCAATACAGTGGAAGGCATTTCAAGGTGCAAAACAAAGGAGAGGAGAGTCAGATCAAATTCTAAATTATTTCCAGGAGGAATAGGGACCTAACAGCATAAACTTTTAATTGTGTACATGCTAAAAGGTTTAGAAAACCAGGTTAGTAATAATGGAGATGTTTCTCTCCTGCTGATTCCCACTGTTCTTCTTACCTCACTTTCCCCTCCAACCCACACCGCACATCCTCCCTGGCTCACTAGGGATTGTGAATGAAAGACAGAAAATGAATTTAAAGAATCCACAAGCGTACTCTATATCCTTGCCTTCGCACGGACCCTCAGGTGATTAAAGAAATGTGCATGTGAATCACCTGGTGATCTTGTTATAATGCAGATTCTGGTTAAATAGGTCTTGGGGTGAGGCTTCTATTCTGCTTTTCTAACCGGGAGCGCAGAGTTCAGATAACGTCACTCAGATTCTTCAGCTCTTCTTGAAATGTCAGTGCAGCCCTTAGAATTCAAGGTATCCTCGCGGAAGCAGGGCCGTGAACTCTAAAGTGTTACTCCCTCCCAGACCTCAGAGGACTCTCAGCTGGAAACTCTCTCGACGGTTAGAACAGAATCTGCCTAAGTAGAACAGGCACTCAAGTTAGAGCAGGCACGTAACCGATTGTATAGACTCTCACCTTGAATCAAAAAAAGACAGAAAAGAAAGGGCCGTGAGAGACCCAACGAACCCAAGTGATAACCTCTGAATACAGACCAGACGCTGATTGTCTTAAAGTCAAATTTCTTTCCATTTGAACTTCGAACGTGAACAATTGGCTGGCAGTAGGGCCTATTGGATAGAAGTCAGGGAGAAGGGACGGTGAGTTAATCAGGAAAGGCAAAACTAGACTGATCCAGCACAGAACTGGGCTGGAGCAGGGGTCAGTGGGGGCCTTCTCCTTCTTTTCGTCAGTTAGGGTAACTTTTCTGGCTCTGATAAAGTGAAAGAGAGTCAAGTGGGTGAGCTGTAAAACTGGCTAAGGCTTAAGGACGTGAATTCTGCTGCAGGGGGCCAGAGGAGAGGTTGAGCCAGCTTCATGAATGCTGCTTCTATGCACAAGGGTTGAAAACTTTGGCTGCAGACAAGAGAAGGGCAGAACTCACTTTTTCTTTGTCTCTGTTTCTTGAAAACCTGCTAAATCCCAGCAGCTGGGCCATATATTGTCTTCTATCACCCAGTAGCAGATTCAGGTTGAGGCTGAGGTTGAGTTGAGAATATGATCAAGAACCCCAGGATTTAGGGCCGGGCACGATGGCTCATTCTTATAATCCCAGCTACTTGGGAGGCTGAGGCAGGAGGATCAGTCGAGCCCAGGAGTTGGAGATCAGCCTGAGCAACATGGTGAGACCCCCCAGCTCTAAAAAAAAAAAAAAAAAAAAAAAAGATTGGGCGCCATGGCTCATACCTGTAATCCCAGCACTTAGGGAGGCCGAGGTAGGAGGACTGCTTGAGCTCAGGAGTTGGAGACCAGCCTGGGCAAGATAGTGAAACCTCATCTCTACTAAAAAACAAACAAACAACAACAACAAAACATGAGTGCTGGTATATTCCTGTTGTCCTAGCTACTTGGGAGGCTGAGATGGGAGGATCACTTGAGACCAGGAGATCAAGGCTGCAGTGAGCTATGATTGTGCTATTGTACTCCAGCCTGGGCAACAGAGCAAGACCTTATCTCAAAAGAGACAGAGACAGAGAAAGAAAGAGAGAGAGAGAGAGAGAACTCCCAGGATTTGGGTATCATCACTCATTCCCTGGGAGGATTGAACATTAGATTTAAACCCAACTGCCCTCTGCCCCTGCGCTTGCCACTCACAGGCAGAAAAGGCAATGAACAAGGTCAAGACTGCTCAGATGATCTAGGATGCCCTGTTGGGCAATTTGGTGGAAGAGTGCCAATGTGGGTCGGTTCCTGGTGTCTCATAGCAAGATTGTCTCTTGCATAAAATTTTTTAAAATGCCCTTGACAAGATAAAGATATGAGGCTATGAGAAATATACTCAAGTGTTTGGTTAAGTTGTAACAATTAATCAGCCGGGCATGGTGGCTCACACCTGTAATCCCAGCACTTTGGGAGGCCAAAGAGGGCAGATTACTTAGGAGTTCGAGACCAGTTTGGGCAACATGGCAAAACCCAGTCTCTACAAAAAATACAAGAATTAGCTGGACTTGGTGGCACGCACCTGTGGTCCCAGCTACTTGGGAAGCTGAGGTGGGAGAATCACCCACGCAGAGGAGGCAGAGGTCGCAGTGAGCCAAGATTGTACCATTGCCCTCCAGCCTGAGTGACAGAGTGAGACCCTGTGCTAAACAAACAAACAAACAAAAGTAATTTTCAATTATTGAAAAAGGAAAATCATTTTCTACTGGCGATGAAAATATATGCTACCTCATAAGGTCAGCAGACCAGGTCCCTGTTTTCAGAAGCTGGACGGAACCAGTGGTGGAAGTAAAGCGCTGTGGCTCACTCCACTTAGGCCAGCTACCATTTCACATCACTAACACCCCCTCGAATCTGTTAACATTCTTTTTTTCCTAAAAACTTTCTTAGTGGATGTGGAAAAAAAAGGGGGGCGGAGGGGCCTGGGGGATAAAGGCTACTGTCAAATTGATTAAGTGAACGCTCATTAGAGAAAGTAACAAGAGGTAAAATCTGCATATGCATTGCAGAAATGTGTCTGATCTTGCTTAAGTTGTAAAAGACAAAAAGGGCTGAAAACCTCCCTGGCTGGAAGGACTTGAGGGAGAACTGGGGGAGGGGAAAGTTCTCTAACAGTAACTTTCCTTCATTGTAAACACAAGCCAGAGCAGCCACAGACTCCAACACTCTGGTACAAACTTTGTTTTATGATAATTTGTAGTACGATTATTTAAAAAAAAGAATTAACCTGACTGTTCTTAGAATACAGTAGCCAGTTCCTCAATTTCTTTCAATGTAAGGTGTGTGTGTGTGTGTGTGTGTGCGTGTGGTGTGTGTGTGTGTGTTTTTAGACGGAGTCTCGCTCTGTTGCCCAGGCTGAAGTGCAGTGGCACAATCTTAGCTCACTAAAACCTCCACCTCCCAGATTCAAGTGATTCTCGTGCCTCAGCTTCCCAAGTAGCTGGGATTACAGGCTTGTCAGAAGTACATAAAGACTTAAACCAGTTGATTTTGTGTCACTGGAGCATAAGTTTTGTTATTGTGCAGTGTAGAACAGAATTTTTTTCCCCCCAGTTTTAAAAGAAAAACAAGGCTTCAGTTAACTATTTGTGTGTGTGTGTGTGTGTGTGTGTGTATGTGGTTGTTGGAGGTGGGCGGGGCAACCCTCCCCAAAGTCTTCTAGCTTATTGGCCCAAACAAATAAATCTAGAATGAAGATCCAGATTCCAGGTAACAATGTTGATTTTGGAGCAGATAAGGGTCCCTCTGCTTCTCATGACCATCAGCTTGGTAGTGTAATTCCAATGCTTAAGCTAGCTACTTGGATAACCCTTTTAAGAGGATAGTAGTATTTCCAGTTGTCCCGATCTATGAGAGTGGCCTAATATTACAGCCCTATATCATCAGGATAACCCTGATGATTTTTTGTTGGTATGTATTTTTAAGGACAAACGTTTCAAAAATAATGTCAAGTCGGAAGGTTCTGTTAACGTTCACACTCATGCATTCTTGTGATTAACATTAAATGTTCTTACTAATACCTCTAACTTGCCTCCTCCTCTCATGAAACCTAACCAGAAAATTTCTTAATGAAAGAGATGATGATGTTGACCTTAACCTCCAGAATGAAGAAACTTCAGGACTTAGTCTGAAAAGGTAAGATAGACGATGACATCAAATGTACCCCAGTTGGCAGAAACCCTTAATTTTGTAAAGTTAAAAATAAGAAAGACACAAACTTGACATTTCTTAGGTTTAGAAGAAAGACAGCATGGGTACTTGAGGTGTGAACCAAATTGTCTTGAAGATTTGAAAAGAAATGAATAATCATCATAATTTTGTGCCAGAGAATGTTCTTTGAAATATCTGCAGACTGGGGACAAAGCAGTTCTTCTCCTCTATGGTGTTGTCTGAGCTGTTTTGCACCATTATGTGCTTCGGAGATCCTTGTAATTACAAATTTAAGACTTAAATCCTCAGTCCTTCTTTATACTTCTAAACTACCCCCATAGGTATATTTACTTCTTTCTTTTGTCAAGCTTAAACATTTCCAATTACCTTAGCCTCTAAAGGGAAGCGTGATGGTTAAATTCCTGCACTAGTAATGACATTTATTAATCTAGTTCTGGTGAGAAATGTTGAACCTCTTGCCTTCCCAAATCATACATTTTAATTCTGAATACACCTCCAAAGAACATTGACATTGTTTAATTAAAATAAGAGTGCACATTAATAAGAAAGGATATCATTTTGTCATTTGTATGTAATTCTATTTTGTTTAAAAAAAAAAAATGAACAGAGACTGGTAAGTTCCATAATTGCCCTCCATGGTGAAGAAATAAGTGTAGGAGAGAAGAAAAGCACAGTAAGACACATATGTTAGTAAAACACTCCTTAATACTACCCAAGCTACAGAAAATGCTACTTTGCATTTGGTCCTCAACGTGGCTAACTGCAAGCCATTGAGTAAAAAGTGCACCTTTTAAACTAATTCCATAGTCAGAAGATAGAGCCACATCTTGAAGCCTCCTCATTAATATGCTATAATGGTCAAATAAGAGATTAATAGCAAAGTCACCTGCTAAAGCAACCAGGAACCTGTTGATTAACAATAAGCCTCCCCAAAATAAGATACCAGATTGCAAAGCAAAATCAAGTCCCAGGGCAACAAGTGCTTCTGTAATTTATTCCTTCTTTATATGAGGGCATAAAGCTCCCTTTATAAACGTGTTTTCTAGGCCCTGCTGTGAGCTGTAGGTGTGAGCTTTTCAGCTGATTTATTAATTTTAGTTTCAATCAACGTGTCACCTGCAGACACAAAAATGTAGGCCTCACCACAGAAAATACAATTTAAGGAAAAAAAAAAAAAAAGAAAGAAAGAAAGAAAAAAATGGGGCTTTAATTCAAAAACTCTGCCAAGATTTTTTTTTTTTTTAGATGAACACTGGAACGCCTATTCTTTGAGATCTAAAATAATTCCCAGCAACGTAATTAAAAAAATCAAAATTAAACATTTTTGTCATACTTCGAAAGTCAGTCTTAGACCCAGGGAAGAGTAACATGAGGCTGCCAAAACAGTCAGCTACTCTTGTCAGTAGGGGTACATTCTCCCCAAAGAATCGAATGAACAGCAAGTCCCCTGGGCAAAATGTGCAAAAAATTCTCAATTAGTTGTCTTTATTTAGTGAGCACTATGGGGTCCTCAACCACACTATAGAATTATGGCAAGAAAGCTGAGCTCTTCACTGGCTTATTAGCATTCTCAGAGGGTTGGAGTGCTGCTGATAGCAGGCTGTTGCCTCCAAGAGCTGTTGGTGGGACCCCTACACTCCCGGGCTTTGTCCTTTTGTCCTTCTAAGCCAGCAGGAAGTACTGCCCCATGTTCAGGGCATTCTGGGATACCTTCATTCCATTCACAGTTTGCATTACCGACAGAGGCCGAAGTCTTTGTTATTGACTATGACCATCACTGTTGCAGGTTTCAATGAAAAGCAAAAGCAATCTGTATCAGTCAATTCTAAATGAAGGTTTAGGAAGTAGCCCCCTTCCAAATGAACATCCTTGTAGGGCTGGAGTGGCCTTACGTGGCCAAAGCCCCATAGGAAATCAAGGTCTCATCTTATAATCTGGCTGCTGCATTCTTTTCATCCTAAAACTACAGTGTTAGGCAAGGGAACCAAAATAGGAGTGGGCTAATGCATATTCCAGACTGACGCCTCAGTATATGTACATTTTTTCAGCACTCCCTTGCCCATAGAGCTCCCCCTACGCCCTCCTTCCCACACAAACCCACCTACCCCTAACTACCCTTTCCCCAGAAAAAGAAAACCAGAAAGATGAAAACAATGAAAAAGAACTGGCAGCAACTATTAGAAATGTCTTTTCTAAACAAGAGGGTATTTGCTGCTTTAGGGAAAACACTATCATTGACTAAATTAATAAGTTGTCTTATCAACTGCCATAAGCCTTGGAGTCTAATTAATTTAGTACTGATCAATAGTCCTGAATGAGGCATTGATTTCTGCCTGCTTGACAGGGCTGGAGCTGAAATCACTTTCTCTGTACGCCACACACACACACACACACACACACACACACACACACACACGAAGCTTATACGTTATCACATTAAGATTTTATTTCCCTCATCCCATATGGACATGAATTTCATGAACCAACTATAAATGAGGAAATGGGATGAAAAACAACTTTGGAAGTAAGAACAGGTTCACTAGAAAGTGCAAACAGAGCTCGAACACTCCCAGCCAAAGTTCTGCTTTCTTTGAAAATGTCCTCTGAGTGAGATAGAATATTTAAAAAGAAAAAAAAAGAAGCTGAAGGGCTTTGCTTAAAATACATAGTAGATGCTCCAATTGATCATGAAACATGTAAAAATGGATTGGGTTATCCAAAGAGTAATATTCTTCTGTTTCTTGTTTTTTAAATGCTGACGATACTTTATTAAAAATATTCTGATGCAAATAAATAAAAACAGTGATGCTATCTGGCCAAGGGCAGAAGCAGATGGGGAGCCTTTGATAAGAATGAAACCATGTGAAAGATCTACCCCAGATTTGTCTTTCACTGCTGCGATTGGTGAGCTAGGGGTGGGGGTGCAATGAGGAGGACTTCCCACTCTCCCCACCCCCACACACACCAAATAATAATAATAATAATAATAATAATAATAAATGGGGATAATACTGGGACAGTATTGGTTGAAAATAATTTAAGCATTTGACTTTTTAGTTTTTATTTGGACTGACAAGATATTTATTCTATTAAGATATATATCCCAAAAAGGGGCTAGGTTTGTATCAATGTTTTCACATTTTCCTAGGACACAACCCTGCATTTTCTTTTGGACCCCTCCTTGTTTTTGCAGCTGTTCATTTTCATTGTGCAAGCCCTCCTTTTGACACTCCTGAAAATCCTGGGATCTACCCCTTAGACCAGGCCACCGGACAATTTTTTCTCCCATTCTTAAACATGACTTGAAATAAGAAGGATAGCAAAACTTGTCAAATATTTTAAAGATGATGCTTCAATTTCAAACAGGGAAGGAAAATAACTCAAGAACTTGACTATCTCAGAATGATTTTCTATTCAATAAACATCACCAAAAAAAGAAAAGGAAAATAGGAGAACTGAAAATATGAACTGCCTTTTTTTTTTTTTTTTTTCTGACAGAGTCTCGCTCTGTTGCCCAGGCTGGAGTGCAGTGGTGCGATCTCAGCTCACTGCATCCTCCGCCTCCTGGGTTCAAGCAATTCTCTGCCTCAGCCTCCCGAGTAGCTAGGATTACAGGTGCCCACCACCATGCCGGGCTAATTTTTGTATTTTTAGTAGAGACAGGGTTTCACCATCTTGGCCAGGGTAGTCTTGAACTCCTGACCTCGTGAACCACCCGCCTCGGCCTCCCAATTTGCTGGGATTACAGGCGTGAGCCACCACGCCCAGCCTGAACTGCCTTCTTTTACAGGGTTGGAGAAACTATCTAAAATAAAACAAGGAATTCATATTCTTTCCTGAGCATTTATTTAATGCCATTTAGCTTTTTAAAGATTATATATATATATATACACACACACACACACACACACACGCAAACACACACGTATATATATTTGAAAGTCCTAGAAGAGTCCCACCCTTAATCTCTTTGAGGCCTCTATGAGTTTCCATAGCACTTTACAAAAGATCTTTATTGAGGAAAGGATTGGACAAACTTTCCTTATATGTGTGGCCCACACCATTAATTGCCCCATCTCCTTTAGTAAGGCCTTATTCCTATGTAAATACCCTTGCATAATGTTACAGGCTATTGTTAGGCCAGCGCCAGTCAGTCGCCACTTATATGCATTTTTACTTCAATCCGCTGCTCAGAGAATGAAAAGATGTCTGGACTTAAGCTGTTTACCAACTGGGCCGAAGCTGCAGAGCGGCAAAACTGAAGAAAGCCTCAAGCAACTGCAGGAACAAGCTTTTACAATGCGAGCAGCCATTTTCAGTTGAGTTATTAACCCACCCTGAAACTCTTCTAAGCTATGCCTTTTTTAAAGAACAAATGTGCTGAATCAAACATGAATGAGCCAGAACTATGAAGAGAGAAATCCTCTAAAGAACTATTGAACACAACATAGGTTTGTAATCATTTTGTCTCAGTTGCCTGCTACCAACATTATCAAGGATGATAATGCTGGCTCAGTTGAGGCAATTGTCTTATAATTAAACAATAGTGCGGTACAGTAAAAACACACATGCAAGCAACACACACTCCGAGTCACAAAACAATGTGCAAGAGAGGAGAAGGCTGAGTTAATAGCTCACCACCAGGATCTTACATTAATTTGACTACTAAAACACAGTGATCTCTAATGAGAACAGTGGAAAATGCCTCCATATCCAAGTCTGTCTGATTCTCTCAACCCTATGTGGCATCATCTGTGCTTAAACTGAAAAAATAAAATACTTTTTACTTTATAGTTGTAATGATCCCCTGGCATGGCACACCATGAACATAAAGGAGCAAAATTCTACCAAAGGGAGCTAGCTTTTTTCTCTGAAAAATGTGCTACAGGCAAAGATCATTGTATTTATTTAATGGCACCACAATCTGAGTAGTGTGGTATTAGCCTAAAGAAACTCTTGACTATTTGCATGCTTATTAGAATCCAATGAGTACTTAATAGGTGGATATATATGACAGAAAACATCTCATTGCATAGTTAGTGCTACAGGAAAGATGGGAAGACACACACACACACACACACACACACACACACACACACTCTGAAGAAAGCAGTCTTGAGTTAATTAACATCACAATGCAATCAAGTACAACAGTCATAGCTGGAAAACCATTTCTATTAAAGCTGCTAGACTCAACCTTGCCTCTGCAGGTCAGCTATGGCACTGATAACCTTTCCAGCAGACAAATACATGTAACATCGCCTCGTCTAATTAAAAGCTCAGGGAGGTGTAGAAAAATACCAGCACATTGAATCCAAGCAAATGAGTGCTGCCTTCGGCTGATGAAGCTACCATATGCTGCTGCTGTTTACTCTGGAAGGAAACTGAGTCACTTAACATTTCAATAGGTTAATCAATTGACAATTAAATAGAGAAATTGGTTAACTCTGAAAACAATTAACATGACACTCCATTAAGTACACTTTCTAATTGCCACAGCTGTGAGTAGAAATTAACGTGCATGTTAAAGGATCTAACTGGGGTGGCACTGTTTTTTGTGTGTGTGTTTAGGAAAACGGAATTAGCTGAAAAGTCGGGTTTTATTTTTATAGATTAGACAGT